>NC_090271.1:82405263-82716447 GCF_040414725.1 Anabrus simplex | reverse complement strand
GAATCCACAGGTTTAATTGAAAGAAAGTTTTGTTTAAAGGGATTTCATAAAATAAGTAAACAAATTGCACAGGTGCAACGTTTTATTACATTTAAATACCATACATATGCACAGCAGATTGCTAATGGATAATACCAATGAATCTGACACTGCCAGTTTTGTCCTAAGAACACAAACCTGCCATCGCGAACAAGGAATGGTATCACATATGGCGTTTTTAAACATGCGTTAAATATGACCATAAGTACTCTCAAAAGCATACTAATTGCGCCACTGCTGTACTATAAGGAAAATACATACCTAAATCTTCATTCAGGAGAGCAGCAATGTGTTTTCCATCTGCCATTTCACTTGTACTAGTTGTTAGGGTGTCCCTTAAAAGGGCAGAAAAAATGTTTTTTCATTTATTGAAACGCATGCCCCGTTATTGTGTTTATTAGTTTATTAATTACCCAAGTACAGAATTTCAACTTCCTACATTAATTTTAACCCGTGCTGACGCGGCCTAAAAGTTTTAGAAAATAGCTGCTTAAAGGGTCTCTTAAATGTAGTTGTAGGTGGTCACTCAAAACAATTATTTTAGAGAAATATAAATGAAAACAGAAATTTATATAATGCTCTTCTTGTAAGTAACAAAAAAGATACAATTTTTACAGTTATTCATTTGGATATTTCCTCTTCAGAGTCTCTTTTTTTTACAGTCTGGGTAAATTTTTCTATGTTCTTGCACGCAATGTAATATGAACTGCTTCTGTTCTTCATCTGCAGTAATCAAACCATGAAAGTCTGTCATTAGTTTAACATCTCTTCCAGCTATATCATTAATTGTTTTTAAGGTAGAAACCTTTTTTTAGCTTCCACAAATGCCACATTGTCTTTCCATGAAGATACAATTTCTTGAAGGAAACCTCTGTCAAGTTTCAGTTGTGAAAATAAATCTTTACTCTTGACAGAAACAAAATCACTCAACGATTTCCCTGAAATAAGATAAATACTTGTAGTGCCTATAAATAAAACAAATAAGTTCTAAATTAAGTACCAGATTACACTACTAGTCTACTACGTACCATATAGAGAGCCAGACATCTCTTCTTTCGATGGAACATATCTCTTTCCGGAATCACCAAAGCTTTCTTTTTGTAAGTTTTCTACAATGTTTCCTTTAGTCTGCTCATCAACTTCATTATCAAACATTGAAAGAATGGCTATTTCCTCTGACATGTACCACAAGTGTTGACTGAACTTGTTTAAAGACGCATTGGAAATCAACTTGTCAGTTTTCTTGTAATCTTTTAAGGTCTTTAAAAAACAAAAATCTTGATTTGGTGCTTTTATCACCAAACTACATCCAAGCCAGGGCTTCACGTAAACTGCCACAATGAATAAACAAACATTTTGTAAAATTTGTTTGTCCTTAGCGATCATTTTAAACTGGAACTTCAGTAAACACATTTTTAAAGAGTAAATAGCTCTTGCCATCAATCGTGCTTGATGCATTGCACCAGGAGGTCTGATTTTTATTTTATTTTTAATGTCTCCGCCCAGAAAAACAATAGCGAGCTCATGATAATCATCTCGTACAGTCGATTTTGCCAGCTCATTGTAAAAAACTTCACCAATTCAATAATATTTGCCTCACAGATATGTTGTTGGACAAAATCAGTGGACGGTTCAGTGGCAGTAGGATTAATATTCTTCCAGTTGTCTCTAAACGTTTTGAACAGCGGAATATCACGACTGCTAGTGATTTGTTGGATCTTTGATTCAAACACACTTTTGAGCACCAGTTCGTAAATATGATGGCGGCGAGGAAAGAGTAACAACTCTCTTTCTAGTTTTTGCTCTAAAAGCACACAAGCTCCGTTGAAGCGTCCTGTATTAGATGCTGTTGTATCACAGCACATTATATGTACCTTATCATCCAGGTTCCAGTCATGAAGGGCATTTGACACTGCTTTCGCTTGCTCTTTACCGGAAGAGTTGTCTAACTTCGGCAGAGCAAGAAGTTGTTCTTCCTCGTCATATGAAATAATAATTGGTAGATGTTCTTCTTTAGAACTTCTTACGTCCAGAGCAGGTAACAATTTTCCATCCGAATGAACAGTAACTACTTCGGGCACGTTATTCTGAAAATCGGATTTAATGGATCTCGCTCTGTCTTTTCTCAGTTGTGTTCAAATGCGTTGAATAGAAGATTTGTTGACCGGGTAATTGTCAGAACTAAGACCAAGTGCTTCTACTACAGACTGAATTATATAAACAGAATCTCTGATGCTTAGTTGACACCTGTCTAAAGTTGCAACTAATTTAGATGTGATAAAATCTTTTCTTCCTCTTCTTGTCGATGTAGAGATTCTTCCAGGCTTTCTTCAGAGCTTGTGGATTGTTCTTCTACGTCTTCATGTGTATCAAAATTTACAGATTCCAATGAGCTCGCAGAAGGCATTTGCTTTAGTCTCTTTTTATCTTCTGCGAGTTTTCTCAGCCTGGCCCTTTCTTCAATATCAGCCAACTTTTTGTCAGCACCCGATTTTTATTCTTTCAAGAGCATTGGCATGTACGATATCGAATAAATTATCTAATTCAAGATGGAAGTTCTCTACGTGGCGCCTCTGTAAATCCTGAATCTTGCTTTTTTTTTTTTTTTTTTTTTTTTGCCAGACCTGATAAAGATCCACTAACTTCTTAACACAATTAGGCACAGCTCTGGTAGGTATTCTAGCCTTTTTCCAGAATATATTGCACTCCCAAATGACAAGATTTGCACTTTCACTAACAGTCAACGTAACCTCACGTATGTTGAAATATAGAACTGCAAGAACTTGACAATTAGATGGTATGCACCTGTTATTTGGTGATTTACTTCACCAACCAAGAAAATGCTTTTTAATTGCTCCTTAGTTCCACTGACATCTTCGAAATATAAAACAATCCGTGCTAGCTACCCGATAAGCGAAAACTAAGTGACAATAACAATGAGAGCGTGCCACTCTTGTGACGCAACTTATATGGACATGTTTGCGCGCGAGTCGGCGCGGGTTGCACTGTTCCAAATAAGGAAAAAATTGTTTTCGGGTGTTTTAGGCCCAAATGAATAAAACAGTAACCTATGCATTGCAAAATTAAAACTTTGAAAAATAAGGGACACCCTACTAGTTGTATTCGAAATGCTTTCCAGGCCAAGTATTAGAGGTTAAACTTTATCATCACAGAGCGCAGCGCTAAGCAGGAACTCACTTATACTTCTTTTGCTCTGAAGAGAACCATACTTCAGCTTACCAAATGTGCACTTAGACCATTTTCTTGTGAAATGGCACTTGTACTCTCAGCCCCTCAATTATTCGTATGTGCAATTTGACATTGCCTGTTATATTGTTGGTTGTATTTTGGGGGATACCTAACGTTCTTAAAATATTCCAGACGTATTTTGTAGTACCTCCCCTTCTACCTAACAACAATCCTGTAACTGACAAATGTCAAGTCTGATGTAATGTTTGCTTAAATACATGAGGCATGCTTCATAAATATCTCTTTTCTTTGTCAACCTAAATTGCCAGCTCAGTGTCTCTTTCAAAATGTATAATTGGATCTAACACTAAAGCAGCGCGCTTGTTTATTTTTGGATGAATGGCGATGACGTCAGCTGTTCTAATTAGTCCCCATAAAAGACACACAGTGAACTTCTTCGTAAACTTACTGGTTCATTTCTTGTAATGCTGAAGATAGAGCTGATCTAACCCTGCACACTTTGCAGTGCTCCCTTGGGACAGATACCAACCACGTGTCCTAAAGTTTCGGTCTCACCACAGTCTGGATGATGACAGCGGGTTGTATTTGTGCGCCTTCCAGGGATTGCTAGAACCACCAAACTTCATTTGATTTGAAATAGATATGAACACTGGATGCCATGAGTTAATATCTTGTTGTTGATAAACTTAACCATAATAGGTATTTGATTTGATCCTGTATTGACTTATTTAAATCTATTAAAGAAACTATTTTAAAAGAGTTTATGTTGGGTCCACCTTGTCAATACACTTTTAATGATTGTACTTCATTGTTGAAGGGAATGCATATTGTTCCTGAAACTTGTATGAATGAGTAAATAATTTTCAATCATTTAAAGTGTATTGACAAGGTAGACCCAACATAAACTATTTTATGTTCGACGATGCCAAAATGTAAGTATTATGCCAGAAAACTGAATCTTAATGAGGCTTAATATAGTTCAAGTTTCATTTTGATACAGGATCCCCACCTATCAGAGTTCAGATTTTCATTATGATACAACTGTTTGATCAGTTTGGTAAGGATAGCAAAATCAAACATGTCGGACACACATATTAACATCAATGCACCTTCTACTTCCAATATTCCACAACCACACGGCACATTCCCGCAAATTCACTTCAGCAACTGAACAATAAACAGTTTGTATTTGAAATAAAGCTAGGTTATGATAACCGTCTAGCAAAGCTGTGAAAACATATGACATTGTGAAGGTCTCTAATCCAGTCACTGAAAGTCAATAACCCAGCCCATGCGCTCTGCGCCTGTTCAGTAAACTAAACTGTCAAGCGACATCTCGACAGAAATTTATGAATATTTAAAAAATAGAGTTATATTTATCGTTGAGCATAAACAGTCATATGCAACTTGCCTATAATGGTAATTAAGACACTCATGTGGAAATCATAAAACTCGCTTCGCTCGTTTTATAAACATACTCGTATCTTAATTATTGCCATTATAAGGCTTGTTGCATAATGTATTATTAAATAGTTTCTTTAATAGATTTAATGTTTTGTGACGAGTATTTGATGGAAAGTTGTTTATCTGTCAAACTATATAATCTAAAAAAAGCTTTATGAAATATGTCGAGTGAATGTGCAATTTGATGACTAATGGTGGTCATTCTTGTCCATAGGGAGTCAGTGTAGAAGCTGTAGATCCAGTATTCCAGGCCAAGATGTTGGACATGCTGAAGCAAACAGGCCGCCCAGAAATGGTTGTTGGTTGGTACCATTCTCATCCAGGATTTGGTTGCTGGTTGTCAGGAGTAGATATAAATACCCAGCAGAGTTTTGAAGCCCTCTCTGAAAGAGCTGTAGCTGTGGTTGTAGATCCTATTCAAAGCGTAAAAGGTTTGTAACTTGTTTTAAATTTAGAATTAAAATCTGGACCATAATGGCTAGAATTGGGTCCGTATTGACTCACAGTAAATAGAGAGATGGATGATCCGCCTAGTCAATACTATGTGTTAAAAATGATATTTTTATAGGGAGATAAGTTTTGTCAGATAAAGAAGGACCCTACCAACACTATGCAAAGGAAGTTTAAGCAAATTTTAACCAATCCTAACTTTTTGATGGAGTCGAAAGAAGCAAAACGCTGGGTAAACATGAACCCAGAGTTGCCAAAATTGAGGGCAATGCCTATGGTACATAAACAAGGCATGTCCATTAGACCGGTTGTAAACTTCAGAAATAGTCCTACATATTATAACCGTTTGTGTGGGTGTCGTTTGAAATGTTTGTTTACGATTAAGCCTCAGCTGGTGTCGGGATTACAAGAGATTCCACTCATGGGCATGGACATTCGACGCGTACCTGTTATATCTTTCTTATCCAATGTCAGGCTCATATAAATAGAGTAAAATTTACGTTCCACCTAATTACATAAGGCTAAATTAACTCATAAGCTAACGAAATGAGAAGATGGCCATATAATTTTTGAAAGGATATTCCACTTTAATTAATCATTCATGCAAAATAAAATAATAATCATAATCATTTAACAAGACAACATGGTTGAAAATAATAAATATCATGCCGATTAACCTTTGTTGGTTTTCATTAAACACATCATAAACAGTCATCTGACTTTAATTTTCATAAAAAATCCATTAAATTCAACAGAACATCTCTGAAAGATTGATCACGAAATAATGAATTACTTAACAGTTCTTTGAAATATCTGCCAATCACAAAATTAATTCTATAAATGTTCACTTTGTTCATTCATTTTTGTCACTTATTGGCCCAAGTTTATCCTCCTATATTCTATCTGTCTTATTCATTGTCTAGCTATCTATCAACCTAACGTACAACTTGAATATCCTAACGATCTGGTCTTCACAACATTGCTTATCATAATGTAATCATCTGCTAATCAGCCACAGTGACCAGATAATGATACAGAAGAGTAGAAGAGACAAAATAAGGAATGAGAAAATCCGGGAAGAAATTGGAGTGGAAAAAATGAATGATAGAATAGAGAAGAGCCGACTAAGATGGTTTGGGCACATAAAGCGAATGAGCGACGAAAGAATGCCAAAAAAGGTGATGGAAATGCAAATCCACGAAAGGAGATGGAAGGATACCATCCAACGCAGCATTATAGAAAGAAACCTGGACTGGGACACAGTATTGGAGGAGGAGTGGTGGAAAGACCGAAGAAAGTGCAAAGGAACCATATTTGCCCCTACCCGGCTACAGCTGGATAAAGGGAAATGATTTTGATGAAACAAATCATGGTAACAGCAGCACACATCTGGAAGCTTCTGCTCTGCCATACCTAAAAATAAACCACGTCTAACTACTAGCATAATTAGTTTAAACGATAATAATAGGATGTCCTCATGGCATCTGCTCTCCTCCAAAGATTTCCTGTAAATAAATACTACTGCCTAAGAAGTTATTTACTGCAAGCAACTACTCACTGAATGCTAACGTACTGCACCAGGTGTCATTATCCTTAAAACAAGCTATCTCATTATTTCATGTAATTTTATCGAAGATCCTTTCAGTAATTCATCCTTCAAGTGCACACTATCTTACCTTCTTGCTGCCATGAGTTAATGTTTTGATGATTTCCCACACTTTCGACATTTATAATCTCCGGGATACCTTTAAAAATGCCTTCAGTACATCTTATCACTTGCATATCCGGAAATCCTTTTAAAATTGCATGATGAACATCTCATTCTAACCATCCTAAACGTAGGTTCATTGACATTCTCAGTAACTCACTATTTGCCGTAGTATCTATCTCAACAAACCATATCATTACAGTAGCCACATTTACATCACCATAATATTCTCGAAGACCCTATCATTCACTATACCTTACCTCATATTTTCATCATGCCTATACATTATCATCCCAAATACACCAGCACATGTATCCGAAGAATCTCATAATTACTCGCATGTAAAATCATCCATTATAATTGACAGCATAATCGCATTTCTCTCAATTAATATGTGACATAAATCATCCTACGGAAGATCTCAACACTGACACATTAACTACATAACCATTCACTAGAATTACACACGCATCATCCAGTATATTACGTCATTTACGAATGTCATATCTTATAAACAATCAGACAATATTAGGAAATCCCATGAAATATTCCATAATTGCATGCCTGTCATTACCTAAACATTCACGGTAATCCGAATTATTATTCTCACCAATGACCAGGTTACCACTCTCTAACAGACATTACGACAATCACATTAGGTTACTCAAGTTGTGTACCATGTAAGTCACCGTGATAATACAATCAAAATCTAATTCTATGATAAGCTTTCTACAGATAGAATAAAGGAAATACAACATTCTGGGTACTTATCGTTGACGACTCTGGTGTTTCATCCATTCTTCCTGGTTGTTATAGCCATGGACACTCATTTCATGTCATCTTTAGGTAATTCCACATGAACTCGGACCCATCAAGACACTAGTCCCGATTTAGGCCCACATCTCAGTTCTAATTGAATGAATTATAATGAGAAATCAGGTCCGTCGTCCTTCCAGTCTGAAACTTGTACAATTAAGATTAGTACAATGCTATAGCACATTCAAAGTACTTCAGTTTTGTTTACAACACTCGCCTTATTCTCGTGTATTAGTATTACACAGTTTGTTATCAAACTCTTTAGTATATCTTATAATAGCTCCCTATTTCTTATAATTTCCTCAAATCTCTTTCTCAGCGTGTGCCAGAACTTTCTTTTAATCAACCTTCTTCTAATATTTTATCACATTGTCATAAAAACAAAATCCCATTTTTAATATATTACAATAATACTGTTACGGAGCTTTCCGTGGTAGTTAGGCGTGAAAGAAGGTGCGGGTGTGAACGGGTCTCAAGCTACGAAAGTAAAATTAATTTAAAATTTAACAAGGTTATATTTTCTTTTCAAAAACAAAGAAATAACAAGCATGGCAGGTACAAAGTAGCAAGTCAAAAGGGTAGTTACAATATTTACATGATTTGGGCTTCGCGCCCTGACTTCACAATGCTTAGGCAATCAGCTCAGTTTTACCCCAAACACAAGTTTCAACAGAGGGGCAGAAAACCCCATTCATGCCTAGGAGCCCTTGCTCCAAATTACACAGAAAAGCCTCCACGAGGCATACAACACTCAATTTTCAAAAACGAGCCACTCGCTCTCAATTTTAAGCCTCTCAAAGGCCACACCAAACTCCACCTTCAAGTTGTCCTCACTGGACATAGACACAGGGGTAAAATACCCAACCTACTGAGGTCTATTAAATGAAAAGGGGTAATTAAATGACCTCTAAAATAACAATTAGAGAGGAGGCGATCTGCACTCCTAATACACTTGTTTTTAAAACCTAATCTGGCTCTAGGCCACTAATGCAAGGGCTAATCCCATACTACAGAGGTGACTTTAGAAAAGAGCAATTTGTTTTACGTTAACGAAGAATAGGTTGAGAAAATAAGTTCACCTCAAAACCATATGAATGGGAGCTTGAGAGGGTTAGCACTCTCTATCCCAATATGCAGCTTTAAAAGAGAATAGCTGAAAAGAGTAGTTACATTTTAGGAAAAGGTTACATAGTAGAAACGCTTCGAACCCGCCCCGAGAGTTAAACTGCCGACCTAGCAAGAAAAGAAGTTAAGAGGCCATTACCTGGTGTTGAACAGCTGGAGAAGAAAGAGGCGCTTCCCGCCCCCTGCTATGTACTTTACACACTGAAAGATGGAACAGAAGTGGCGCCGAGACCCTAAAATCAGCAGTTTATATACTCTCGCGGAAGGTTCTAGGCGTTAGGGGAATGAGAACACCCGCCCACAATCACTTTATTGGAGAATAAAGAGAAACCCTTACACAAGATGAAGAAGAAACACATTATTGGTGGAAAATTAGTTTCAGAAATTCGGGATTGGCTAGATTTAAAACAAGGGGAAAGAAAGGGGTAATATTGCCAACTTAACCAATAACAGAAAGAAATTTAACAAGAAACAAACTTTTGAAATAAGAACTTCTCCAAAAAAAAAAAAAATAGTTCTTTTTCTTCGCACTAGGGTGCACTATTGTAGTTCTTCAGTAGTGTCCTCTAGAAGAGAAAGTTCACACTTCTTACTTCAAGCAAAACAAAAACACATCAAAAATGACACCGTTCTAAAACTCCAAAATTTACAGGTAGTGACATCTTCTGAGAAACTTGAAAATTAATACTGTCCATAAAGTTCAGACTTCCTCCAGCAGAGGAGTTTCAACAGGCGCACATTTTAAATTAGCGGTGTGGAGGTGTACCGCCCGGTACAGACCTCCCCCCCCAAAAGTTCCTCCAGGGATGACACATGAAATTTGTTTGAAAACAAGGTCCCAGTTTTGATGTAGATATGGAGATTAATTGCCGAAAAATTTATAAGATTTTCTTAATGTGGTTTGATTCAGTTTCAAAAATTTTTGTTGTAACTGGAGAAGTAAAGTTTTTATGATTGTAGAAGTTGAATTGAGAAGGAAAACTTTAGTTTTAACATCGAGGAAAAATTTTCTAAGTCCACCAGATTTTGTTGTTGAATTCCCAAGTGTAGTCATTGCTTATAGTAACTGTTCATGTAGTTGATGTTGATTAAGTTGGATGGCCAGACCGGCCGTTGCAGCTTGCGTCCAGAGGAGGCCGCTCGGACCCCTCAAGTACCCTGAGATACCGCTCGCCCGCACCATGAGGGGAGCAGTGGTGTTGAAACACGCCGCGCCCGCGGTGAAGATATACAGGCTGCGGGCAAGTAGCAGGTCGTGCGCCGCACATCAGCCTTGGCCGGGAGGAGAGCTCCGGCTCGCCGTGCACATGTCGTCCTCGCTGGGGCCGAGGGGGCCCTTCCTCAAACCCAGTCGCGGCACGGCGCCGCGCGGCTGCGGGGGCACTGAAACCTTAAAACTAGGCGGCAGAATTTTGTTGGACCATCATCATTTTTTGAGGGCACAGGCTTGGTGGAGAGGTTGAGGGGCCAGCGGCGTGCAGATATCCATGGCATTTAATATAATCAAGCCACAGTGTGTATAGCAGGAGACGGGAGCGTGGTAATGGCCGTGGTAAGGACAGAATGGCAGTTTAACGGATCGGGGAAGGTTTTACAAAAGCTTACATATAAAACAAAATATTATAGAAGGGGCAGAAAGCCTTAAAAGTGAAACTCAAAAAAAAAAAAAAAAAAAAAATATAACCTTCATATTCCTTTCAAAATAATATGAAGCAAGATAACACAGACATTACACCGGTTTCACCTGGGACAGGTGAACTCTAAATATCCTCTCGGTGGCTGGATTGCTTACTAACAATGTAACCGGCGTAAGAAAATCGAGAATGATACAAGGCCCATGAAATCTGGGGGCAAGCTTGCCCGCGGGAACAAAGTTCTTGACCATAACATGGTCACCTACCTTCAAAGGGGTGGGTCTCCGTCCACGATCATACCTTTCCCTAACCTTTTCATGAGACACTTTAAGATTGGCTTTAGCCTTCTTCCAAAGATCTTTAATGTTGTCCGGATCTATTGTCTCGGGTAGAATGTCACTCAGAGACCAGAGGTTAGAGAGCGGCGTGTTGGGAACAAACTTGAACATCAACGAGGCTGGAGTAAATTTATGTGATTCATGAACCGCCGAATTCAAAGCAAAAGCTAACCAATGCAGGGACGTGTCCCACCTGGAATGATCTTCATGATGATAGGCAATAAGCGCGGACCTGAGATTACGGTTAACCCGTTCAGCCAGAGATGGTTGAGGGTAATAAGCAGAAGTAGTTACATGAGAGATGGACAAGTCGAAACAGAATTTACGAAAAAGATTAGATGTGAACGCCTTAGCATTATCAGACACAATATATTGGCACGGACCAAAAGAGGCAAAAATAGAATTTAAGCAAGTAATGGTAGACTGAGCGGTAGCCAGCTTAGTCGGAAATAACCAGGAAAATCTAGTAAAGCCATCTACGCATACAAAGATGAACTTGTTAGCATTTCCCTTTGACTGGGGGAAGGGTCCTACATAATCAATATACAGGCGTTCCATGGGGCGCGACGCTTGATGAGAAGACAAAAGGCCTACCCTGGGTGGACATGGTTGGTTTACTGAGCAAACAGGGTTTGCAAGCCTTCACTAGTTCACGGATTTCACCGTCCATACCTTTCCAGATGAACATTTCACGAATCTTCTCACGAGTTTTAAAGATTCCAAGATGCCCTCCTAATGGGGTCTCATGATAATACTTGAAGATCATAGGTACAAGAACAGCTGGAACGACAACTTTCATCATCTTATCATGCCTCGAGGGGCAACATAGAACACCATTCCTCAGAACATAAGGGACGACATGTTCCCCAGAAGAAAGGGTTTCCATTATCGGAGCCAGCGTCGGATCTTCACGTTGGTATTTCTCGATATCCCTAAAGAGCATGGGAACATCTGTTAAGATGGCATTAACATCAGATAGTATGGACTCGGAAGGTGATGAACTATCGACCGGTTCATGGGTCTCGACGTCGTTAGAAAACATACGACTGAGTCCATCAGCAACAACATTTTCGGTACCTCTGATATGCTTGACATCGAATTGGAAGGCAGAAATACGGATGGCCCAACGGGCTATACGACCAGTACGACGCGGCCTACCTAAGACCCAGCTTAAGGCTTGATTATCTGTCTCCAGGTCAAATTTGACGTGTTCCAGATAGAGACGGAACTTCTCTAAGGCGAATAAGACTGCCAAACCTTCGAGCTCATAGATGGAATACTTGGCTTCTTGAGCCGATAGAGTCCTAGATGCATAGGCAATGGGTCGCCTCCCTAGTTCAGTCTCTTGAAGAAGGACTGCAGCTACTGCTGACGACGACGCGTCGGTTTGGACGATGAATTTCTTCGAGAAATCAGGCATAGCAAGTACAGGGGCATTACAGAGAGCTAATTTAAGATCTTCAAAAGCGGCTTGTTGAGAAGGTCCCCACTCGAATTTGATGCCTTTCCTACGAAGAAGGTTTAAGGGCGCCGCTCTATTAGCGAAGTTAGGAATAAACTTCCTGAAGAAATTCACCATACCAATGAACCTGGCGATACCTTTAATGTCCTTGGGAGGTTTAAAATCACGGATGGCCTGTGTTCTAGAATGATCGACTGCTATCCCTTCAGGTGATACAACATGCCCTAGGAATGACATAGAGGGCTTAGCAAAGGCAACCTTGGACAACTTAACAGTTAACCCAGCCTTACGAAGGCGATTGAGAACTTCTCACAGATGATCTAGATGTTCTTCAAAAGTCTCTGAAAATACGACGACATCATCCAAGTAGTGATATAAGTACTCAAATTTGATGTCGGAGAAGACCCTATCTAGTAGCCTAGTGAGTACAGCTGCTCCCGTGGGGAGCCCGAAAGGCACGCGGTTGTATTCGTATAAGTTCCAGTCCGTGGCAAACGCCGTGAGGTGTTTAGACTCTTCGGCAAGGGGAATTTGATTATAGGCCTGATTCAAGTCCAAGATAGTAAAGAACTTGGCCTTACGGAACCATGAAAAACAAGAATGAAGGTCGGGAAGGGGCACAGATTGTAACACCACCTTCCGATTGAGAGCCCTATAATCAATGACAGGCCTGAAGCCTCCTTGGGGTTTCGGGACTAGAAAAATAGGCGAAGAATACGCCGACTTAGAGGGCCTAATAATACCATCCTTCAACATTTGATCGATGATTTCTTTCAATGCCTTCATTTTAGGTGGAGATAGCCTATATGGTGGAAAACGGACAGGAATCGAATCCGTGACCTCAATTTTGTATTCAATAAGGTCAGTAACACCAAGAGTATCAGAGAACACCTCTGGAAATGACTGACATAATTTACGAATATTATCAGCCTGCTCCTCAGGTAGATGTCTAAGGTCTAACAACATCTCATCCTGGGTAGGCGAAATAGATGAACATGACACAGAATTACACTTTAACATGGGAATTTTACATTTGGACGCAAATTTGAATGTGCACGACTTACTCTGAAGATCGAGCACAAGACCAGTGTGAGAAATGAAGTCCGCTCCCAGTATGATGGGGCAAGACAAGTGCTTAGCCACAAACAGTTTGGTTTTCCATGTAAATTTAAAAATACGAATTTTGATCAGTAAGGAACCTAGAATTTCTAATGGGGATGAATTAGCCGAAACATATTGAACAGGAGGGGAGACATAGTCAGGTAGTTTACAAACAAATTTCAATTTAGAATACCATTCAGCCGAAATAATCGAACAAACACTGCCTGAATCTAAGAGAGCTGTTATGGGCTCGTTATTTAACTCAATCTTAAGAAAAGGAACAGGTGCGGGGGAATCCGCTGCAATTCTAAGACACTCTTTGGGGCATTCAAAAGATGAATTTGAAGACTGATCGTTCTCTGAATTTACAACCTGTTTACTAGGGGCTGAGTCTCGGGAAGATGGATTAGTCGACTCAGCCGAAGCCACTAGTCACTTTTTATTATTGGCATAGGTGGAATTTGCACCAGAAGTTGAGCAGGAGGGGGTGCTATTCGAATTTGGGCAATTCTTGGCGATATGTGAGAAAGCCCCACATTTAAAACAGCCTTGTGATGAACCAGCCCCATTCCTTGTCCCACTCGACTTAATCAGTGGACACTTATTGCGCATAACATTTACGAGGGGTGACTGATCGGCGAGGTGGAGGCCGAGTATTACTAAAGGAAGGCGGGGGTTCTTTCGCTACACGCAAAGAATCGGCGTATCTAACTCCTTCTGCTGAGACGGCCAATGCTTCAAGTTCCGAGAAAGTTTGCGGGCATGCCGCGAAACACAAATATGACCTATAGGATGGTGAAATACCTTCCACAATAGCTTGTACAATTTGATCCTCAGGGAAGTGAAGAGCAAACACCCTAGTATAAAACTTAATATCTTGGATGAAGTCTGCCAAGTTTTCATCCAAGCACTGTACCCGATAATAGTACTTCTGAATAAGGGAGGACCTGGCCCTAGCCGGGATGAAGTTAGCTAGCAAGTGGGCATGGAAATCCTCAATAGATGATTGCTCGGCAATGGCTCTTACGATTTTATCAGAGAGAATACCAATAGCATACGGATAGATAATTTGCAAAATTTGACATGGAGAAAGAGAAAACACAAGGGCATGATCCTGAAATTCAACTAAAAATCTTAAAAAGGAAATTACTTCACTGGTGGTATTAACGGAAAACTTCGATATACCTCTGAGCAACATTGCCAATGGATGAGGCAAGCTGCTGAACCCGGGTGACATAGTAGGTAAAGGTTTCAATGGCAAGGAAGTTAATTCCGAACGGATGTTACTCAACGATGCACGGCGTTCAGATTCGTTGTCCAATGGGGCAGAGATAGTTTGAGCAGCAACGGTTATCCTATTGACTTCTCCCTTATGAGGCTCTTCCTCGCTACCTACATTCACTGTGGTGGGTAGATCGCTTTTGGGAGGAACCTCCCCTGTTAACAATTGAGTGACCTTGCTAGATAATTCAGACATATTTTCAAGCAGCGTACTAGCTTCCTTCTTCTGAACGTCATTCAACTTTAGAGACAACAGATCGTTAACTCTATTTGAAAAATGAAACAGCCTAGCTTGCACACGCTTAATTTGATTAGGAGAAGGATCATTTTCATCAAAAAAACTAACTACAGAAGCTAGCCCAGTAATATTCTCCGTGATCGTGGAAAGAGAGTCGTCAATTTCTTTCTCTCCCAAATTGGGGATGGAAATGGGCAAATCTAGGGACTCTCTAAGCTTGTTTGTGTCTACTGCAACCGTGCCTCCAGATTGCACATTTCTAATAGTCAATTCATAGATCAACTCCTCCTTGCGCAAATAGTTAAGATGGAGAACATCGCGAGGGCCGGGCATGGTGACAGATCAATTTTGAAAATCTCAAAAACTTCCAGCAACTGAGAAAATGGTTAGAGTTCGGAACAGAACAATATTTAGCCGTCAAAAGGGGCTAAAATGAGACCCATTCAACCACGCTCTGCTACCACTTGTTACGGAGCTTTCCGTGGTAGTTAGGCGTGAAAGAAGGTGCGGGTGTGAACGGGTCTCAAGCTACGAAAGTAAAATTAATTTAAAATTTAACAAGGTTATATTTTCTTTTCAAAAACAAAGAAATAACAAGCATGGCAGGTACAAAGTAGCAAGTCAAAAGGGTAGTTACAATATTTACATGATTTGGGCTTCGCGCCCTGACTTCACAATGCTTAGGCAATCAGCTCAGTTTTACCCCAAACACAAGTTTCAACAGAGGGGCAGAAAACCCCATTCATGCCTAGGAGCCCTTGCTCCAAATTACACAGAAAAGCCTCCACGAGGCATACAACACTCAATTTTCAAAAACGAGCCACTCGCTCTCAATTTTAAGCCTCTCAAAGGCCACACCAAACTCCACCTTCAAGTTGTCCTCACTGGACATAGACACAGGGGTAAAATACCCAACCTACTGAGGTCTATTAAATGAAAAGGGGTAATTAAATGACCTCTAAAATAACAATTAGAGAGGAGGCGATCTGCACTCCTAATACACTTGTTTTTAAAACCTAATCTGGCTCTAGGCCACTAATGCAAGGGCTAATCCCATACTACAGAGGTGACTTTAGAAAAGAGCAATTTGTTTTACGTTAACGAAGAATAGGTTGAGAAAATAAGTTCACCTCAAAACCATATGAATGGGAGCTTGAGAGGGTTAGCACTCTCTATCCCAATATGCAGCTTTAAAAGAGAATAGCTGAAAAGAGTAGTTACATTTTAGGAAAAGGTTACATAGTAGAAACGCTTCGAACCCGCCCCGAGAGTTAAACTGCCGACCTAGCAAGAAAAGAAGTTAAGAGGCCATTACCTGGTGTTGAACAGCTGGAGAAGAAAGAGGCGCTTCCCGCCCCCTGCTATGTACTTTACACACTGAAAGATGGAACAGAAGTGGCGCCGAGACCCTAAAATCAGCAGTTTATATACTCTCGCGGAAGGTT
Source organism: Anabrus simplex (assembly GCF_040414725.1). Lineage (NCBI taxonomy): Eukaryota > Metazoa > Arthropoda > Insecta > Orthoptera > Tettigoniidae > Anabrus > Anabrus simplex. Next base: position 82,700,136 of record NC_090271.1, on the reverse strand, counting down.
CTAGGCGTTAGGGGAATGAGAACACCCGCCCACAATCACTTTATTGGAGAATAAAGAGAAACCCTTACACAAGATGAAGAAGAAACACATTATTGGTGGAAAATTAATTTCAGAAATTCGGGATTGGCTAGATTTAAAACAAGGGGAAAGAAAGGGGTAATATTGCCAACTTAACCAATAACAGAAAGAAATTTAACAAGAAACAAACTTTTGAAATAAGAACTTCTCCAAAAAAAAAAAAATAGTTCTTTTTCTTCGCACTAGGGTGCACTATTGTAGTTCTTCAGTAGTGTCCTCTAGAAGAGAAAGTTCACACTTCTTACTTCAAGCAAAACAAAAACACATCAAAAATGACACCGTTCTAAAACTCCAAAATTTACAGGTAGTGACATCTTCGGAGAAACTTGAAAATTAATACTGTCCATAAAGTTCAGACTTCCTCCAGCAGAGGAGTTTCAACAGGCGCACATTTTAAATTAGCGGTGTGGAGGTGTACCGCCCGGTACAAATACATCAGTTCGCATTTCATAATTCCTATCAAAATAACCATACTGTAATCTCCCGTCCATCTGTTTTTGACATTTGAGGAACATTATGTATAACAAGGTTACTCTCTTCATTTCAGGAAACACACAAAGGAACACATTCAGCTATTCATTCATCTTCTTAATGTATACAATCGATTACTCATATACACCTTCTTGATAATTAACTTGCACTCTTCAAAACCGTTCCATAGCCTCCATTCCTGGACCTGAATGTTACATATAAGACTTGACTTCTTCTCACCTGTTGGTACAATCATTTATTTGCTGGTCTCCATTCATTTCCCAACTCACGCTTTCTTGAATCAATTATCCGAACACCACAGGGTTCTGAGCTTATGAATTTTCACCTCATTCTGTTTGCATTAAGTTCCTATTAAATGAGCGAGTTTTCTCGGCTTACGGATCTAGTTGGACGTATAGACTAGACGTATTTTTACTGGGCGTATACTTCTGCACGATTTCCATTGATCTTTTCTTATTATGACTTTCAATGGCTCCCTCATACTCGATCTACAGACCGTTGAAAGGTTATAATATAAAGCGGCCAAATTCACGCACACGTTTTTAAAGAAATATTACAGATTTAATGTAGATGCTAGTCTCCACAATACTATAAATTTTTGTAATAGGACAAAAAATATAAGTTTATCGGATCAGAATACTATCCATACCTTTGATGTTAAGGATATGTACTCAAACATCCCGATTACGGAGAGTATCAACATTGTTAAGGATACCTGAAACATACAGCCCGTTGAGTGAAGTAGAAATAGATGAATTCATCAACTTATTAACGTTGACATTAGAAAACAACTTTTTTACTTGTAATAGCAACATGTACGAACAAGTTAAAGGGTTGGCCATGGGATCACCAGCGTCTGGTATCCTTGTGGACATATATATGGACCATATGGAATCTAATAAAATAGTAGTCAAAATAAGAGAATTAGATTTATGGTTGAGGTTTGTTGATGATATGTTAGTTATCATTAACGAACAGGAGCTCAAACCAAATTAGCTGTTAGACCATGATGCAAGTATAATGGTGTGTCAGTGCGCATCCAGCCTACCGCAGTGACGTCACGCTGGTAGCAAAGCAAGGAAGGCGGTAGCATTTCTCGTTCTGTGAAGAGAGCGCATCGTTCAAAATGTATTCATTTACAATCGAGAGACCACTAATATATTACTACAGTCAGTTTATTATTATGTCATTAATATTCTGAATACTTTACATTTATGTAATGAATGCCTGACACACAAGAGTTATACGGTAGCTCTAGCAGTTTATAATGTTTGACATTTTCTTGGACGTTTATCTAATTTTCTTCCTGTTTAACTGTTTCAAGCGAATACAAGATCTTGTGCTCGCTAAGGTTAAACTCACTTCTCGAGGAATTTTCACTGTTGGCGGTAATTGTTTCATAGTTATCTCTGTTAGTTTGTCAAATATGTAGGATTCCCCGCAAAGGTAGTTACCGTGAAGGTCGTTAAATTCTTTCTACTTTATATTTGTAACTTTCAGTAACTCGTAACTGGGTCTAATTAAATTTCCTCTTGAGACACATTGGAGCCAGTTTGTTTGTGGCTGCCGAACAGTTGTACCTTTCTTTCTTTCGTTCTTAATCTGTTTACCCTCCAGGGTTGGTTTTTCTCTCAGACTGAGTGAGGGATCCCACCTCTACCACCTCAAGGGCAGTGTCCTGGAGCATGAGACATTGGGTCGGTAGATACAACTGGGGAGGATGACCAGTACGTCGCCAAGGCGGCCTCACCTGCTTTGCTGAATAGGGGCCTTGTGGAGGGATGGGAAGTTTGGAAGGGATTGACAAGGGAGAGGGAACGATGCGGCCGTGGCCTTAAGTTAGGTACGATCCCGGCATTTACCTTGAGGAGAAGAGGGAAACCGCGGAAAACCTCTTCCAGGGTGGCTGAGGTGGGAATCGAACCCACCTATAATCATTTGACCTCCCGAGGCTGAGTGGACCCCGTTCCAGCCCTCGTACCACTTTTCAAATTTCATGGCAGAGCCGGTAATCGAACCCAGAACTCCGGGGGGGGTGGGGGTGCGCAGCTAATTACACCAACCACTACACCACAGAGGCGGACTTGATTTTATTTTCACAGGTCATTAAAAATTTTATTTACCCTGGAGAAAAAAAAATGTTCGAACATTGAAGAAATTCTCAGAAATGACATTTGCTTTTTTTTTTTTTAGTTGTAGTAATTCCCATTCATTCTTCAATAGCTGTTCATATTTTTCTTTAAGTCACCATTTTCTCTCTCCAACAGTAGGATCTTTCTTCTCAAATCATCCAACTCGTTAGTTCCATTTCTCCATAATAGTCCACCTTCTCTTCAGTTTCATCTTCCCTAAAATTAACATAGACGAGTTATTTATTCTTTCAGTTGAAAAAATGGGATGTTATATAACATTTAAACATATATTTATTGTGTTTCTTCACTCACCTGTTGAAATCAGCAGCTGGCGATCTTAGTACAGCTACATCCTTATGTCGATTTCTCTGTTTTTCCCCTCTCAACCCTCTGCCACTATTAGGAGTTAATATATTTCCTCCTAGTTGTATAGTCTCATACATCGGGTTTTAATTCAAGGTTGCTTTTATTCCGATAATTTAGAAGTTGTTGTCTTAAAGGGATTTCAAAGCACGTCACAGTGAAATAAAGCAAGCAAACTCGACCTAAAGTAATAACGTAATAATGTACCTTGTATTAACTTAACACGGCATGTATCGAATAAAGAATATAATACTTTATCGTGTATTATAAATACGTACCGTGTTTCACACTAAATTTATCACTGCGCCGACAAGCGTTTTCCCACAGTCTGGCAAAATGTTCATTTTTCGGGAATGAAAAATACTTTGCGTATGATCCTTGGTTTTCCTGTAGTAGCTTAAACAGTCTGCTACTGCACAGCCCGGCATTTTCAAAAGTGTGATCCGTGCAGATTAATGAAAAGAATAAAAGAGCTTCAAATTATGTACGGCACGTATTTAATACATAACGCATAGTTAACACATTAGAAATACAACAGCAACAAGCCATGTAGCCGCAGAGCCAGTTTCTCGCAGTGCTCCCCGCGTGACGTCACCTGCGCAGAAGCAACGCGTTTTCGTCTCTGTTACTGACACACCATTATACTCGCATCACGTGTTAGACCAGTTAAATAACTTAGATTATAATGTTTACAATCGAATCGGAGTATAATAAAAGTCTGAACTATCTAGACGTAACAGTAACTAGAGTTAATAAAAACCTGGTTTACCAAGTATTCAGAAAGCCTACCCATACAGATGTTATAATCGGGAAAGGCTCGAACAACCCGGGAGAACACAAGAAGGCGGCATTTTATAGCATGATCAATAGAGCAGTAAATATACCACTAGATAAAAATTAATTTAATAAAGAGATAAAAATCATTCATGATATTGCCAGAAGAAATGGTTACCCTAAGAGCTACGTCAATAGGATAAAGGTCATGAATAAACAAAACATTTTACTTGTAGATAGGAAAAAAAGAAGAACTTTGCTACATTCACTTATATTAATAAACAATCATACGGCTTGGCTAAACTCTTTAGGAAACACAATATCCATGTATCCTTTAGAACGGATAATAATAATAATAATAATAATTTTATTCAATTCGAATGGCATAAACACCAATAGTATTTTCAGTAAGTTGGGAGTATACAAACCGCCATGTCAAGACTGCGAAATAAACTATGTAGGACAGTCGGTAAGAAGTGTGTTGGTACGTTATAAAGAGCATGTGAATGCAAGAAGATATTCCAGATACTCTGCCATGCGCAAACATATGTATGAAAACAATCATCATTTCACTAATATTGAATGCCCTTGAGAAGTTAGAGATTTACAAGTTACAAAATTTTGATAGTGAAAATAGCCTTAATGAACACATGGCAGAGGATCAGTTGTTTAAATTGGTAACCTAATAGTCTAGAAAGAGGGCAAAAGTGAACGAGGGAAAGTGCATAAGGGGGTCCATCCGCCGCACCTCCCACTGCAACTCCGCAATCAGTCGTCGAATAACTTCAGTTGCTTTGATATCCCTTTGACAATCGCATGAGAGCCTCGCGCACCACTTGTATTATAACATTGATAAGTTTTTATCATTATACGCATTGTATTCTCATTTTGTTTATGTTACACTCTTGCACTTACAGTTTCTATTTTACCTCTCCTTCTTACAGACCCTATAAAAGTTCATAACAACCTGGCTGCATAAACACCTAGTAACTGAAGGTATCGGCTTGACAATGTGGTTTTACATCATTTTATATTATTCTTAATATCATCCTACTTGAATTTTATAAGGGAGTACAGTGGAACCTCAGATTGCGAGTAACTTGGTCTACGAGTGTTTTGCATGATGAGCAAATATTTTAAATAAATTGTGACTTGATAAGCGAGTGAGGTTTCGCAATACGAGCGTCACGTGTACGTACGTTTCTACCTCCACTGTGCCTTTGTTTTCCCCTCCCCCTGCCACTCTCTTTCCTGGGAAAGTGTGTGTAATCATTTCCTGCGCTGGAATTCAGTTGGCGTGCCTCGCTCGCATAGTCAACACCGTACGAGTGTACATGTTTTGTTTCTGTCATCTGTGATATAACTGTTCTGCAACGATGGGCCCTGTGAACGAAAAGAAGGCTAAAAAGGAATTCGGTCGGAAGAAGGAGATGATTACAATGGATGAATCTGTTCAATGACAATGCAATGTCACATTTTCGTGAAATCCTCAAAACGAGGCAAAAGCAACAGTCATTGGACAGGTTCCTCGTTAAAGTTGCACGAAAAGAAAACACTTCCAATGAGCCAACCGATAGCAGTAATTCCGTTAGTGAAATTCATGCTACACAGTAACTCTTCTCAAGTCATCTCTCGTCTCCCTCACACCAACAATGATTCTATTGTAAGGTAAAGTGCAGTTTAATTGTTTTACGTTATATTTTGTTTTAGAAATGTTATGCGAATAAATGTTTTTGTGTTGTGGACGAATCATCCGAGTTTCAATAGTTTCTTATGGGAAAATTTACTTTGATATACGAGCGATTTGGATTACGAGCATGTTGCCGGAAAGAATTATGTTCGCAATCCAAGGTTCCACTGTATTGGATAACCAAGGACACAGTGACGTCACATCGCAACAGTGCTCAGTGCTCAACATTTTATCCATTTAGACTTCATTCTACTGTGTTCATATTGAAATAAGATGGAATTTGATTCCATGCAACTATCCATCAGTTTTTAATATGTTATATTGTACTTGTCATAGTTTTAGCTTTCTTAAAGGGGGCCCCCATTTTCATTTGGTCTTATTGAAATACACAAATTTTAACCTAATTAGCTGAAGAAGAGAATGTGCATATTCTCGAAACATGTTCTAGATATAATGTAAATGTGAAATGTAAATAATAATAAAAATTTAACCCAGTATTGACTAGGCAGATCATCCATCTCTCTATTTACTGTTAATTTTAGAACCCTTTCATTAGAGGTTTAAAAAAAAAGTTGCATTCACTCAAATTTGGCCTATATTTAAATCATACTACACTTTAAATTTTTGGAATAGTGGTAAATTAGGACTGAGAAGGAAGTGGACATAGTCCTGAGCAAAGTACCATTCCAGAATTTTCCTGACAAAGAAATGCGAAACAAGAAGAAACTCAGTACCAAGGATGATCGACAGTAGGATTCAAACAGGCATTTTTTTGTGTGCGTTTATTAGCACATGCCAAAACAGCTAATGATTTCATACAATGAGTTATGCAGATTAAGGTGAGATCTATTTAAATATGATCTAAATATAAGGCCTAATTTGAGCTGTGACTACAAGATCTTTTTAGAACAGCTATGATTAACTTATAGGAAACAGAGAAAGAACGTTGTAAATTTTTAAGTTTTCTTTTTATTTATTTATTAGACACAGCCTATGGAGGGTTATTTTACACCAATAACAATAATAAGTAGGGGCTGCCTGGCCGAGGCAGTATAGGCATGCTCGGTTCGCCCGGAAGGATGTGGGTTCGAATCCCCATCAGGAAGTCGTAAAATTTAAGAAACGAGATTTCCACTTCCGGAGGTGCATATGGCCCTGAGGTTCACTCAGCCTATACCAAAAATGAGTACCAGGTTAATTCCTGGGGGCAAAGGCAGCCGGGTGTAGAGCTAACCACTCTACCCCATCACGTGCCGAGGTTAACAATGGTGGAAGCCTTTACCTTCCACTCCTCCAAGGGCCTTCATGGCCTGTACGGAGGTGAAAGACAACGACAATAATAATAAGTTAAAATAAGTATAAAAGTTAACAAAGGTATAAACAGTAATATTAAGTAACAACAATAAATTAATTTTAACAATAACAATGTAACAACGACAACGATAACTGGCAAGTGTCGGTTACAGATAATAGGAAGAAGAAAGGTCAAAGGTTGGAGGGACGGAAGAAAAAAGAAACCTGGAGAAGACATCAAAGGAATCTTTTATTTTTTTGTTTGAAGGATGCGAAAGGTGTGAATATAAAACAGCTGATCTGTTTTTGACATGCTCTATTGGTGAAAAATATCTAATTCCCTCCATGGGAATATGTTGATATCGTTCTCTTTGTCTCATTTTTCACAGGAAGATACTGTCGTGTCGGTTACTCCAGGCTGTGAAATGAAAGCTTTGCTTGACCACCTTTAGGCATTAGATACTGGTGTTTATTGAAATTTTGTAAATACTGGGTGTCTCAAACCTTTCGTGTCAAATTGAAACAGGTGATATTGGGTCCACAACTGATAATATTGAGATAGGGAACCAATGGTCAGAAATGCGTATTTATTATGTTATGGACATACACAGCTTACACTGCTTAACAACGTAGCTCATAGTAATTGTTCAAAGTGATGACCGCTAGTCTCAATGCATGCATGCATGGCAATGGCTCATGAAGTTCTGCCACACTCCTCCAAAGATCCCTGGTGTCTGTTGTACCAGGAGACAGGCAACTTGTACCCTAGCAAGCAGGTCTTCATCCGTTTCTAAAGGGGTTTCATACACCGACAACCTGATGTAACCCCAGGGGAAAAAGTCCAGAGGTGTGAGATCCGGTGATCGTGCTGGCAATGGGACAGGACCTCCCCTTCAATCCAACGATGAGGGTGCATGTTGTTCAGGTGCTCGTGGACATTGACATCGTAGTGGGCTGGTGCATGATCGTGTTGTAACCACATCCTTTCACAAACAGCAAGAGGTACAGTCTCCAGGAACTGTGGCAGCACATCTCGCAGGAACACCAGATAATGTGGACCATTCAAACAGGGAGGCAGAAAATAAAGTCCTGTTTGGTGATCTTGGACAATGGGCGCCCATACGTTGACAGAGAATCATTGCTCATGGCCACCTATGTGGGTTGCGTGGGGATTGTCCTCGCTCCAGACATGGCTGTTGCGACTGTTGAAAACACCATCACGGGTTAATGAGGCCTAATCCTTGAACAATACAAACTGTACAAAGTTCAGCACTACAGCACTGAAGTGGATAATCCATTGACAAGAAGTGAACGCGGGGCTAAAAATCCGTTGGTCCCAGTGCTTGCACAAGTTCTTTATGATAAGGCTGTAATACCTGTTCCACCATTACTTTCCATACTGTATCCTTTGAAGTATGCGTTTCACTGGCAAATTCACAGTGCTTATTCTTGTATGGTCGGCCACACAATCCAGCACCATCTCCTCAGTCTGTTGTTGGGACATGTCTTTGGCAGGAAACCTTGACCGGCTTTCTGTGGCGTGAACGACCCCATATCTCGTAAGTTGATATAAACTTTTTCCAGTTAGGATGATGCCTGTTCTTCATCGTCCGCTGAACTAGTAGGCAGGGGCCGATGACCTTCGATGTTAGGCCCTTCAAAACATGCATCATCATCATCATCGAACTAGTAGGCGTATAGACCTGGACTATTGTAGTGGGCATTGTTTTGGTGTCTATCTTGACAACAATAATCCTTTCACTTTGCTGGTCATAGTAGCTTACCCGCTGCCCAATTTTCTTAGTATTAACCAACTCCTGCATTTCCCTTATTTGATTTTGTGTTGATAATTCTTTATCAGTTATAAATTTATATCTGTTCTGTAGCTAAATGTATAATAAAGATATTATGTAGCACACGCAAAACTTTATAATAATTATCACATTAAAAAAATTGATTTTTCTATTTATTTATTTTTTACATTTCACACATTATTTTTGTTCTGTTTATGGTAATTATTGTAATTGCTTTTTCCTGAATAATATTTTCTCCAGAGAATTTCATTTTATATCTATAGAATTATTGTCCCCGTATGTTACCAAAATCGGGTGTCGCAGTGGCTAACTCGCAATCCCAGGTGTGTACGGTCCACACACTCCCTAGAGAATGTGTAACTAGCAAGCCCAGAGGATTTCAGGGAACATATACTTCAACAGATAGGCAATGACTTCAGGTGAAGCTATATACCAATTATTGGGAACAATTGGTTAAATTTAAATAGTACTATTCATATAAACAATCAAGACCAAAATGAAATGAAAATCACTGAAACAAATTATCACAACTAAATGAAATGCATCTTCTGGCATTAATTTTTCTCTGGACACTGATTGTCCTTGCATTTTATTTCTTTGTGAACAACAAGTAGCTAATCTCATGTCTGCAGACACTGCAGTGAGATCCTATCCGATGTTTGCATAAACATTTAGGGGGAAATAACCACCTATTTAAGCTTAAATTAACTCTCAGTGAACCATGAAATGACTGAAGTTAGCACATGTGCAAATAATAATTACATCATTATTTAAATTGTCTCACATGGATTTCAGTTACCACGTCAAACAATTATATATGCACCACAAATCAAATAAAAAGACATTATAACAGTATATTGCATATACAATCTGCAAACATAATATTACTTCTTACAAATGGACATGAAATATAATAATTTCTATCATTCACCAACACTTTCACGCATGCTGACGGCAACTTAACTGTCTTCGAACCTACAGCCAGGCCTACTCTATTTTATCAGGCTAGCGTTTATTATTAGGGACCTGAAAAATCATCTGTTTATTTCAAAATTAGCATCTGTTTTTTTTTTTTTTCAAACTTAGCCTCTATTTTTCCAAGATTAGCATCTATTTACAAAATTAAAATAATTGTATGGTATTAATTTTAACGATTCCAAGTTTATGAAGTGCAATTATTGTCCTTGGTTCACACACAATACACATTGTTTGAACGAAAGCATTGTCAGTACTTCGGCATTGCTTTTTTTTTTTTTTTTCAAATTGCACTGTCTGTCGTTCTGTCTGTAACCACTGTATTGTAATGAGACAACACACGCTATCTACATTATTCGTTGGGGTCCACAACAACTCAAGACAGTATTTAGCAAATACAGTAGAAGTCCGGATTGTCGTTATACCCGATTTTTGTATAAAAGTCAGAATGAAAACCCATACACATTAAAATTCGGTATAAAACGGCAATCAGCTTGTTCAAAACTTGCGTTTCAGCAGATGATATTCATACTACAGCTTACTTGTTTATTTTCGAAATCTCATACTACGTGAAAGTGTATGTTTAATTTCATTCTGAAAAAGTATAGTACTGTATTTCTCCGAATCCAAGACAAACCCCACTTTTCCCTTCAAAAAATTTAAATCCGGCGCAAAAAGTATTTTCTAAAATCATATGAATGCCTTTGTTGTACAGTAGGCCTACGCATTTCGGACTATTTTTAAACACTGAACATTGCCTTTCGTCAGGTCATGGTGGTTTTTTTTTTTTTTTTTTTTTTTTTTTTTTTTTTTTTTTTTTTTTTTTTTTTTTAGCTGCACAATTAGGGCCTATTCTTTATTTCCGCTGGTTTAACGACCATTAACTTATAATTGGCATCATAATACCAAAAGAGAACCCGTTGAAAATTTGCAGACAATACCTATTCCATGCGTCTCTACAATATGACGATCCATCAGGAAATTATTATTGGTGTCTATAAAACTGTTACTTTTACTCAGCATCTGATGTAACCGGCTACCGCTACACGCACGTCTCGTTTGCCGGCTAGCGATGTATAGGCCTAATCGCGGACGTTGAAAGTCAATTACCAAGTTTGTTGCGCCATGGTATGGCCATTCCGCCCTTGCGATTTTCGTGCACATACCTCACAATTTCATCTTCGACTTCTTTAAAGCGTCCTTGTTGCGGACCACTGAATCCATTTTTTTTTTTTTGTAAAGTACGCATTTTTTTAGCTCTTTGTCTTCACGCTAACGCCAAATATTGGCATTAGTTAGGCCTATGCCGTATTTTCTTGAGGCTGCACAATTATTCTACATTTCTGAGTGTTTAATAACCATTAACTTAAAATTGGCATCATAATATCGACAAGAACCCGTTGAAAATTTGTCGGCAATACCTTTTCCATCACGAAAATATTCCTGCTGTCTATAAAACTTCATTTTACTAAGCGTCAGGTACAGTAGACGAGTTATGACTCTGCCACTGTGTAGCCAGCCAGTCTAAGAATTCGAAGGCCCTCAGGTTTTGATGCCATTCTGCAGATTTGAGAAATGTTTTTGTAGAGGCTAATAGAACTTCATTCTCTCTTCACTATTTCCCGAGATCCAGTGACGTTACACACAAGCAATGTACAGCCGGTTGTCCCGGCTAGCAATGTATAATAAAGAGGCAGTCGTTTATTGTCAACGATTTTTGTGTGCGCATGCGGGGGTGAAAAGAAACAGCGTAGTTACTGCGGTAGTTGCCAGTGGTATCCATTAACTTACTGTTAGGCGGTGAATGCAAGACAACCCTTGAGTTTTCGCATGAGATTCTGAGAAAAAAAAAAGTCATCTTGGATTTGGAAGAATACGGTATCGCTCCAAAGGTTTCTGTGGCAAACACTTCAGTTTCCTTCTTCAAACGGCAACACCTAACCTAACCGTATGTGTATCTTGAAAACATATTTGAAACGTATGTAGAGAAATCATAAACTCCTCGCTAAAATTTATATGTAAATAGCCTTTCCGTAATTTATCTAGACATGAGGAGATATGAACTATCCTCTGAAATCAGTGATGTACTCTGCCATATCATGAGGTGTATCACATTCTTACTTAATTTCCGTATGTAACATTAAAATTAAGAGATCGTTTACTTCAATCTTTGTTTTTAACGAGTTAACAACTGCTATCGGCCACGTCATTTACGCATTTATTACGAAAACGTGTTATCCTCTTTCATTTCAAATTTTTTTTTTTAGAGAATAGCAGTCGACGGGTATTAATAATCGACTCCAACATCGCCTTCGAATTTCATGTCCATTTGTAAGAAGTAATATTATGTTTGCAGATTGTATATGCAAATAATGTCTTTTTATTTGATTTGTGGTGCATATATAATTGTTTGACGTGGTAATTGAAATCCATGTGAGACAATTTAAATAATGATGTAATTATTATTTGCACATGTGCTAACTTGTACATAGTGAGATGATCAATCGCATTTTGTGCCAAACCTTTCAGTTTTCTTATTCAAACAGCGTCGCCTATTCTAACTCCTCCGTATTATACATATGATGAAAACACACTTCAAGCGCCAGTAGAGAAATGATAACCTTCTTGTTATAAATTTTCATAATAGCTCTTTCGTAATTTAACCAGACATGAGAAAATGTAAACTAACCTCTGAAATCAATTATGCACTCTGCCATATCTCGAGGTGTATCTCATTCTTACTTAATTTCAGTATTTAGCCTTAAAATTAAGTGGCCATTTAGTCAGCCTTCACTTTTAACGAGTTAACAACCGTTATCGGACATGTTATTTACGCATTTATTACGAAATTGTCCTCTTTCATTTCAAATTTTCTTTGCGGAACAGCATTCAGCGGGTATTACTAATAGACTCCAACATCGCCTTCGAATGTCGACGAGAGAACTCGCTAGTGGGCGTAGGGAGGAAACGATACTGAAGGTAATCGATCACATGCAATATAATCGCTGGGGTGCATAAATATCGGGAACGGAAAAAATCGCACGTGCCTAATCGCTCGTAATAACGGATGCGTCAGTGATAGGTCTCTTGCTGTCACCGAAGGACACACAGTTTTATGTATGAACTAACTGATGTACCCGTGCTTCGCAACGGGATTCTCAGAAAGATTGGCTTGGTGGTTTTCTTAACTGAATTCAAGATATGTCATTACAAAAACGTCAGTAGGAATGTAGCTATTGAAAGCAATGATATCACATAAAATACTCGATCAAATGAAAAAATCACTTTCAACGAACAGTACTACGGTGCCGATCTAACAGTCCAAAGTTCCAGAGCTGGAATAACCAGGTCGCAGACTGCCGTGAACACTCCTCTGTCATTATTCCGTTAAATATGCACACTACTCGTTCCAATCAGTGCCTCAGAGTAGGAATTGAATAGCTCGAATGCTGTGATGAACCAGTGTGTTACGTACCAGTAATGTCAGAAAATGTATGAACCAGAGGAATGGCATGCTAAAGAAGAAATTTATCTAACTCCCCAGCTACTTCCCGCCAATATACAGGCAGGCTGTTACACTCAATTCGACCAGGCGAGTTGGCCGTGTGGTTAGGGGCGCGCAGCTGTGAGCTTGCATCCGGGAGATAGTGGATTTGAACCACACTGCCAGCATCCCTGAAGATGGGGTTCCGTGGTTTCCCATTTTCACACCAGTCACACCAGGCTGTACCTTAATTAAAGCCAAGGCCGCCTCCTTCACACCCCTATTCCTTTCCTATCCCATCGTCGCCACAAGACCTACCCGTGTCGGTGCGACGTAAAGCAATTTTATTTATTTATTTTTTTTGCTTAGGGGGCTTTACGTCGCACCGACACAGATCGGTCTTATGGCGACGATGGGATAGGAAAGGCCTAGGAGTTGGAAGGAAGCGGCCGTGGCCTTATTTAAGGTACAGCCCTAGCATTTGCCTGGTGTGAAAATGGGAAACCACGGAAAACCATTTTCAGGGCTGCCGATAGTGGGATTCGAACCTACTATCTCCCGGATGCAAGCTCACAGCCGTGCGCCTCTACGCGCACAGCCAACTCGCCCGGTAAAGCAAATTTTTAAAAAACCCCGGTGTGCTGCAGTAATCCTATCTATCGGGGATGAGTGGAAACAAGACGAAAAGCACATCACAACAAACAATGGTCAGTGTAATGTTATTGTTGATAAAGTTTATGTGCTTTCTATATTGCAGGCCTTCACATTAGTTTTCTTTCGACTCTGTGATATTAAGCCGTCGTACAAAATTATTTATATCGTAGACTGTAGTTCCTTATTCTCAGACTTTACATATCGATTTTCACTAAATTCTGTTTACCCAGTCCAACAAAAATCCAAATTCATGAATATATCTGATTATATGTGGTACAGTAACAATGTATAAGACATAAGTGATCGGAAATTAAATAACTTCTTACATAACTACTACTAACTTACGACATAACTAAGGTTATGTTAGTTATGTAGTATTTATCGATACGACCACTAATAACATAAATAACTTATTTGAGAATTACATTTCAGGCCTTCCCCTAAACTACCATTTCACTCAGCGTGAATAAAACAATTTGTAGCCTAGATTGTAGTGGTTCATCACCCGACTTTACATACTGTTTTTCATCAAATTCTCTTCAGCCGTTTTCTCGTGATGCGTGTACATACATACAGACAGACAGAAATTACGGAAAAGTAAAAAAATGCATTTCCTTGTTACTGGGACATTACTGATACAGGAATACCATTCTATTAAAATTCTTAGCAATGTACAGACAAAACTCGTTATTATATATATTACATTTCAGGCCCCTAAACTACCATTTCACTCAGTGTGAATAAAATTATTGATGGCCTAGATTATAGCAATTTATTCCCCGACTTTGCATACCAATTTTCGTGAAGAAACGACCACTAATATAATAAATATTTGAGAATTAAACTTTAGGCCTTGCCCTAAACTACCATTTTTCTCAGCATGAATACAGTTATGTATAGCCTATATTGTAGAGACTTATTTCCCGTCTTTGACTACCAATTTCCATTAAGATACGACCACTAATAACATAAATATTTGAGAATTAAATTTTAGGTATTCCCCTAAACTACCATTTCACTCAGCATGAATACGATTATTTATGCCCTAGATTATATCGACTTATTACCCCGACTTTGCAGTACTCCAATTTACCTTGGTGTTACCCTGATCGTTTGCTGACCTTCACCATACACTGCACCAAACTCAAGGCAAAAGTTTCATCACGAAACTGCCTATTGCGTAAGGTAACTGGTTCTGGATGGGATGCCCATCCCCAGACAGTAAGGACAACCGCCCTAGCACTCTGCTACTGAATATGCTAGTCTTGTGTGGTACAAATCAGCTCATGCAAAGAAAGTCGACATTGCCTTGAATGAAACCTGCAGGCTAATCACAGGCTGTTTAAAACCAACACCCACACAGAAGTAGTATTCACTTGCAGGTATAGCTCCACCTGATATCAGACGTGAGGTGTCCGCTAATATCGAGAGACAAAAGGTTTGCAGCATCTTAGCCCATCCCCTTCATGAACATCAGAACCACCAGCTCGACTGAAATCCAGGAAGAGTTTTCTACAGTCTTCTGTTCCACTTGATTCTGACCCAAAAAAGACCAGGGTTAAGCTATGGAAACGAAGGTACCCAGATCATCCGGAACGTGTTGAAATTGAAGAAAAGTTGCCACCTGATCACGAAGAGGGATGGTGTATATGGAAGTCATTAAACAGACTGCGGACCGGCGTTGCAAGATCTAAGGACAATCTTATGAAATAGGGCATTATGCATGATGGGGACTCATTGTGCGAATGTGGAGAGGAACAGACTTCTAGGCATCTCTTGCACTGTCGTCTATGTCCAGATTCATGTACAGGGTTGGAATTAGCACTGGCTGGAAACAATGCCATCAATGTAGCCAAATACTGGTCACAACTTGTGTAAATAATGTGTATATAATGTAGATATTTTCATATAATACGTGCTTTCTCCTTTTTGATTTTTATGTATGTTCTTCCATTTGTTATACTTAATATGCAAATTTGTCAAGTGCTTCATTCATAACTATATACGATAATTTGTTCATGTGCATTTTTCATATTCAGTATCTCTTTCTTGTGTATATTGGTACCTCTGATAACATAAATATTTGAGAATTAAATTTCAGGCCTTCCCCTAAACTACCATTTCACTCAGCTTGAATAAAATAATTTGTAGCCAAGATTGTAGTGGTTTATCATCCAACTTTACATACCGATTTTCATTAAATTCTCTTCAGCCGTTTTCTCGTGATGCATGTACATACATACAGAGAGACAGAAATTACAGAAAAGTAAAAAATGCATTTCCTTGTTACTGTGGACATGAGCGATACAGAAATACCAATCTTTTCAAATTCTGAGCAATGCACAGACAAAACATTTTATTTTATATATATAGATTTTGAAGGGACAGAAAGAAATTGTCGCTATAACGGAGTTCTCGTTATATACCATACTCGCTATTGTGGACTTCTACTTAATGCTGAACTCTTTCTGAACTGCAGTTGATGCAAGCATGACATCACATTTTTCACTTTCGTTCATCTCGGTGTGAATTGCATGTTTCAGAGAACAGATAATGATATCACTAGATACACTAAACTTTTTGTACAATGGAATGAGAAACAGATAGGAGGGTGAACTTTCTAGACATCACGATCAGTAAGAAATAAAGATGAACTATCTTACAAGATATACAGAAAACCAACTCAATCATCACAGCACAATAGACAACAATTCTAATCACCCATCTATAGCAACGAGAAAAACCTATTTTAACAACGAAATACAAATAATAAAACAAATCGCAGTAGAAAACAACCATATTCCCAACACAAGAGACCGACTATTAGAAACACAATGGAAAAACAAAAATACAAACCCCTTCCTGAAAACTAGAGTGTGTGGTTCGTAATTTCATGAATAAAAATACGTACAAAATAGCTGATGTGTTAAAAAAAGGAAGGATTTAAAATAACATTCAGAACAAACAACACATTACAGAAACAAATTTGTAAATATTATATGATTAAAAAAGGACCTTTTTTTAAAATCAGGAATTCATGAACTCAAATGCCAAGAATGAAAATAAATTACACATAACATTTCTGAGGGCCTGGCGTGATATATTGTGAAGATATATTATTATTGTCTTCTTTTCTGGCCATACATGTGCTCACAGTGGACACTCCCCCAAGTATCACTCAGGATCGGCTCTTCTGATCCTTACAGAATATAGTAGAACCTCAATAATTCAAAATTGGTTATTTCAAAATTCCGCCTAATTCGAAGAAGCTCTCGTTCCCGGAAACATGAGCTACAGTTTTACATGTTATTTAAATTGTTTAATTCAAAATACAGATAATTCATAATTCGAAGAACAATGTCGGTCCCAATATGGAACTGCCTTTACATTTTAAAAAATAGTATTTTACAAAGTAATTTAAATTCAAAATGTATCCACGGCATGATAGAACGCGTCTTCCGGAACGTGCTGGGGTAGTTTTTCATACTTTCACTCACTTCGGTGTGTCTACAGTGTGCTTCATATTTGAGTAAAATCGTCATTCTTTGTATTCAGCGTTTTAAAAAACCGTCACAATATCACCTAACAGTGTGCGGAGAAGCAGATTCCGCGAACACTGGCGATACCTACAGTTGGCGAAAAACCGTGGCTCATATAATCAATTCATATGCATCGAACGATATTGTCAGTGCCGATGAAATTGCATTTTTTTTAAATTCCAAGCCCAAACAGACTTATGGTTTTAAAGGGGAGAAGTACCAGTCGGGAAATCGTACAAGGATCGGATCATCGTACTGTGTTGCAATTTAAAGTTAAAAACTTCATGATTGTTCCGTATTGAATAGACAAATAAGAAGATGTACAATATTATAGGGAAGGATCCACCTTTCAATACAACGGAGTATTTCAATACAACGGAGTATTGAAAGGTGGATCCTTCCCTATAATATTGTACATCTTCTGTGTTGCAATGCACACGGAAATGAGAGACTTCCTTCCCTCGTTATAGGAAAGTTTGATAAGCCACGAAGTTTTAAGGGCATCCCGCACTTTCCGTGCAAGTACAAGGCATCTAAAATATGCAGACAGTACAGTCGTCATCATCATCATAATTTCTTCACTCCAGCAAGCCGGGTGCGGTTGTGTACGAGCCTCCTCCAGTTTGTTCTATCCATCCAGATGCTGCTCATATATGCGACACCAGTTCACATCTCTAATTTCAAGGTCCTTCATTATCTGTTTTTCCCAAACATCACGACGTCTTCCTCTTGGCCTCTTCCCAGGAACATTGTTGTCAAAGTATGTTCGAGGAGTCATGTGAGGGTTCGTTCTTTTCATGTGACCATACCATTGCAATCTCTTCACTTCTAGAGTCTCCAGCAAGCTTCTTTCCAATCCAAGCTGTTGTCAGATATCCACATTCCTTTTTTTTTTTTTAACTTCATTTCTGTTGCTTGAAGACGACTCTTTTGATGGTCCAGTAAGTGTTGCTGCTTCCAGGCCATACGTCAATATAGGTACTACATATATTTTATACAAGCTGATCTTGGGAACTAACGGAAATGTTTCATCCCAAAGTATTTGACGTACAGCGTGATAGAATTTGGAAGACCGAGCTCGATAGCTGCAGTCGCTTAAGTGCGGCCAGTATCCAGTATTCGGGAGATAGTTGGTTCGAACCCCACTGTCGGCAGCCCTGAAAATGGTTTTCCGTGGTTTCCCATTTTCACACCAGGCAAATGCTGGGGCTGTACCTTAATAAAGGCCACGGCCGCTTCCTTCCCACTCCTAGCCCTTTCCTGTCCCATCGTCGCCGTAAGACCTATCTGTGTCGGAGCGACGTAAAACAACTAGCAAAAAAAAAAAATAATTTGGAAGCTTTCTGTATTCTGTTACTAATCTCTTGATGTATGGTATTGTCTGATGACGGAACACTACCTAAATACTGGAAGTTGTCTACAATATCCATCTCCTCATCTCCAATTCTTAGATGAACAGTTGGCGAGTTTCTACTCATCACCAAGCCAACTGTCTTTGTTTTGCTGATTTTGAGAACTAAGGTTGTAAAAGCTTCATGGCAGAGATTTAGTCTAGTTTGTACTTCCCAGACAGTACAGTAATCCAACAAATAAAGCTTGTGCGCAGGGGAGCCAGCATAATTTGTCCTCGTCTGTGATTTGTGTGTTGTTCCTTTCATTGCGTGAGGTTATGTTTGTCAGTGAGTTATCCAAGTGGATTATTTAATTTGTTTAGTGTGTTTAGAGAGGTAAATCCTCAGCTAAAAATGCTGTACAATGTGTACCTGCATCTTGGTGCTAAGGAATGGGTGCTACCCCACAAACTGTGCACGGCCCTGAGCCTATGTTCAGACAGCTGTGTCAAAAATGAAGAATGGCAAATCAGAAGGACTTGATGACATTCCATCTGAGCTGTGGAAGGTTCTGGGTAATGAAGGAAGTTACTGGCTAACTAAGATGTTTAGCAAGTTCCTCGCTCACGCAGCCATGCCGGAGCAATTTCGCCAAAATTACCTTGTGCCTACCTTCAAACAGAAGGGAGATGTTGGAGAATGCAGGAGCTATAGAGGCATTAAACTCACCTCACGCAAACTAAAAATTTGGGAACGTGTCATTGCCAATCGCATCAAGAAAATTATAAACATCCATAGGAACATTACGGCTTCACAAGTGGAGCCTCAACTATTGATGCGATTCAAACTCACTGAATTTTGATGGAGAGGTCCTTCTGATTTGCCATTCTTCTTTTTTGACACAGATGTCTGAACAATAGGCACAGGGCTGTGCACAGAACATTGAGGAACCGCGATGTCCTGGGGGAAATCTTCATTTAGCAACTCAGTGAAGTATTCCTGCCAACAGTTTTTTATCTCAGTTTCTTTTGTAAGAAGGTTGCCTGTTTTGTCATTGATATATTTTGTGGCAATGATATCTCTGGAGTGCTTTTCACGCTGAGCACAAGTCTTGTAGATTTAGTTCACACCTTCTGGAGTATCTAGGCCGTCATAGAAACCTTGAACAGCCTCTTTAGCTTTGGCTACAATCAGTTTTGCAGATTTCTTAGCAGCCTTGTATCTGAATTTGAGCTGCAACCCTTCCAGGTTGTTCCTGGTCTTCCACCACTCTTTGAAAGCAACTTTCTTCTCCGTTAGTGCCTCTTGGACTTCTTCTTTCCACCACCATGTCTCCTTGTTGAACTTCAGTCTCCCTTTTGAGACCCCCAGATGTTGTTTAGCTGTCATTGAGCACTGACTTTGAAATCTTTCCCATTGGCAATCTGCACTGGTGCCATCTTCTATATCCTGAGTAATAGGCCTTGATGTCATCAATAAAAGGCTGAGATGTTTCGGTCTCTTGTAGCTTGAACCATTTGGTCTTTTTTACTCATAAGTTTGGTACAAAGCGTAAAGGACGTCTGAGCTTTATCTTACTGAAAAGAGGCCTATGCTGTGATGTGAAAGGTTCTCCTGTTATGACTTTGCACAAAAAAAATGTTGAGGTGTATGCACACATGCAGAGATTTATACTTTGGATTTAACTTATTTTTATTTCAATAATAAAACCTCTCCTTTCTGTTTTACAGGAAAAGTTGTAATCGATGCATTCAGATTAATTAATCCCAACATGATGGTTCTGGGCCAGGAACCAAGACAAACTACATCCAATTTGGGCCACTTACAGAAGCCTTCTGTTCAGGTGAGACAGTTGTATAAATTGCCGTCTTTGACAAGAATATAATCATAAATGTAGAAAGTAAGTATGCATTTCATAGTTTTTCGAACAGTGATTTCAGATTGCTGTTCATCAGTTTTTGTCCTGCTTAGTGGAGTAGACTGCAGTGTGGCTCTGCTGACTCCATTTGATTTGGACGTGAGGTTGTATCTGATTGGAGATTAATGTTTTTCATTTTGTGTAGAATATTAGCTTTGTCTAGAAAGCCAGGAATAACATTTGAGAGGATTATTTGTGCTGACCACATGTAACCTCATGATCTTTGGGCTGAGCAGCAGTCTATTATAATAAGGCCTGTAAAGGCTGTCATGCCATGTGTAGTGTATTAGGCCATTGTTGCTAAATCTTCCCCTCGATTTCTTTCCATATGATTTCCTGTGTGTAGCACACCTTTAAACCTGGAGTGGTCACGATGGGTCTACGAGACCCCGGGCGGATATACTTATTGGAATGCACCAAGCGTTTCCCCCTCCCTGGTAGCTTTTCGTCTCCCGACTTTCAACCGAATACAGTAGCCCGCTCTCAGTTGCATTGGAAACTTTGCGCATGCAAGCTGTTCAGGGTCTCGCATACCCGGTGCGATTGTTAACGTTGGTCTTTGTTGTCAAACTTTGCATTGTTAATTTAGTACACTTTTTCTTCTGTGTAACAATGGATTCGTTCCATATTGGAGGAATCTGAAGATGAAGAAGTTCTTGGTCATTTCTGCCCAACAAACAAAGACAGGAAGACATCAGCCATCTGCCCCAAGTGCCAAAATTTCATTTGTGGAGAACATGGGTAACTTCTCTGCAGAATGTGCATAAAAATTGATTAAAGTGATGTTTCCCTGTACTTGGATGTGTTTCTAAAACTAAGTTGATTTTTATTTTATGAATTATGACACATATCAATCAATCAATCAATCAATACTGATCTGCATTTAGGGCAGTTGCCCAGGTGGCAGATTCCCTATCTGTTGCTTTCCTAGCCTTTTCCTAAATGATTTCAAAGAAATTGGAAATTTATTGAACGTCGCCCTTGGTAAGTTATTCCAATCCCTAACTCCCCTTCCTATAAATGAATATTTGCCCCAGTTTGTCCTCTTGGATTCCAACTTTATCTTCATATTGTGATCTTTCCTACTTTTATAAACGCCACTCAAACATATTCGTCTACTAATGTCATTCCACGCCATCTCGCCGCTGACAGCTCGGAACATACCACTTACAAGTTACAAGTAACTATTCTCATGTTGGTTCCGTATTGAAGATGACGTATGTCTCAAGTATTATTACAATATTATAAGTCCACCTGTTCAATACAATACTTGTATTGTATTTGTATTGTACTTGTATTGTATTGAACAGGTGTACTTATAATATTGTAATAATACTTGAGACATACATACCACTTAGTCGAGCAGCTCTTCTTCTTTATCCATACCTGCCAACCTTTCCGATTTACCCGGAAACTTTCCGGTTTTTAACTCGTCTTCCGATTTTCCGATTTATTTTTACTTCTTCCTATTTTTGACCAATATAACTTCTAGTACGGCCAGTACTCTTCCCCTACGATAAATTCGTATGTGTTTGTGTAATTTACGAAACCTCATTTTCAAGAGTATTTATTTGATGCTTTATTTCGTGAGTATTTCGTCCTGCGCCTTCGTGTATCGTGTTTCCCGCTCACCACAGCAGCGTGTCCGCTTTATACAGCTGGGGATTCGGGGCGGCAATTGTCCTAGCAAGACAGGCTGGCGCGCGCTAGCGACTCAGTTAATCGGGATGAAAGAATGAGTTCATTATTGTTGTTCGCGCGCTGTTAACATCGTTTGTGTGCGTAGTTTCGTCGGAGTTTTAGGCCCCTTTTTTTCTTGCATTTGTATGCTTTCCCCCACTGTCAAAGTCATATGTTAATAATGTATGGGACATATAGAATTGTTTTGTATGTGGTAGTTTCGCGTATTTAAGTGCATCATTTTAATGAGTTGAATGTTTCTAAGGGGGTTGTGTCGGTGACAGTTTCAGGTGGTTTATTTTCTCGTTAAGGCCAAAAATATAACAAACGTTATCTCCAAGTGTTCAGAGATACCTATAAATTTCCGTTCATTTTACCGTCTGATAAAGAAACTACCATATTCTTTCGCGTAATTAACGCCCTTGCATAATTTACGCATCCCAATATTTTTGGGTCCAAAGTGGACAAAAAACAAATGTTCACGTATTTGACGCTCCACAACTTCGAACATCCATCACGCAGCTCCGGGTGCGTTTCGAAATACAGATGTCAACTACTCAAGTAGCAAGCTTCCTATTGCGAAAGCGGGCATTCCAGATACAGGGCAACGTGCTGTTATTAGCCGGCACTAGTTTTACGAGTGTTTCGGGTATGTGACATTCTGTGATCACAAAATTGTCAGTCCACAGTATTCGAGTAATACTGCATCATACTAACTCGCGGTGATCAGTTACGCCGAAACATACGGGAAGAGGGCAGCGAGTATTCAATGCCCAAATGAAAAGTGCGCTACCGCGGTAACAGAAGTGCACGTCAAGCGGCCAACATGTCTCGCAAAGCATTTCGCGGACCAAAAAACGGCAAGTTTCCGCAAGTAGAGAAGGATCTGCTTAAATATATGATTTTGTGATGCAACGTTGGATAAGCAATTTCTCACGAAATGCAGTATTTTAAAGAATGTGAAATAACCGCTGCACATGGAATCAGTGTCTCGGATTTGAAGGTTAGCAGAGTCTTGATTAATTTTATGAAGAGAAATGGACTTCCTCTTCGGCGAAGATCATCATCATGCCAAAAAATGACGAATGATTTAAACCATTTTCATTGTTTTGTGATTGAGAAGCGTAAAGTGAGGAATATTTGATCTCCCTTATAGGAACCGCAGATCAGACGCCAATCAGTTTCCGTATGCCACCAAGTCGAACAATCGATAAGAAAGGATCATACAGTGTTATCGTACGCGCTACCGGAAACAAAAAACAACGATGTACTGCAATGCTTGCTATAACAGCTGATCTCAGAAAGCTTACACCTTACATTGATCTAAAACGAAAAACAATGTCCAAAGCAAAATTTCCGCGAGTGATCCACGTTCGTATTCAAGAAGAAGAAGAAGAAGGATGGATGGACACGTCACTCGTACAAGTTTGGATACGAACGGTTTTGCCGGTATGTCATTGTTATGGCATTACATGAATTGTACTTTTATTAGTTCATGTTTTTACTCCAGGTCGTATTGTCAGCTCGTAATGGGAAGAATATTTTCCAGTCGGTACTTCAATCCCACGTGTCTAACTTACCTGATGTACCCTATTTGAATTTTCAGGAAAAATCTCACTCCGGAATTTTACGCCAAATGACGATAACCGCAAACGAGTTGAACCAGTTGTGTTTTTATATTATTTTTGATGTATCTTTTAAATGTAAATGAATTGTAAATATCTTAATTGCATGAATAATTTACGCATCCGAAGTTTTCGCCTGTATTTTTCGTCAAAAAGTGCGTTAATTACGCGAGAAAATACGATATTATGCATTTTGTTGCGTGTGTCGGTGTGACATAAATATTATTATTCGTTTAAGTGTCATAAATGATAATGATAAGGTACATTTCTTGTAACCATTTTTATGTTTTGGTAGTTTAAGATTTGAAATTTAACGGTCAATTCGCATTGTAACTGTAGATATGTATGCCTTTTATCTTCACCTTTTTTCACGTAGACCTTGGTGGAATATATGTGATGAAATCCAGAAATAAAAAAATCTTCCTATTTTTGGTTTCTAAAAGTTGGCAGGTATGTTTATCTCAATTCTTCCCAACCCAAACATTGCAACATTTTTGTAACGCTACTCTTTTGTCGGAAATCACCTAGAACAAATCGAGCTGCTTTTCTTTGAATTTTTTCCAGTTCTAGAATCAGGTAATCCTGGTGAGGATTCCATACACTGCAACCATACTCTAATTTGGGTCTTACCAGAGACTTATATGCCCTCTCCTTTACATCCTTACTACAACCTCTAAACACCCTCATAACCATGTGCAGAGATCTTTACCCTTTATTTACAATCCCATTTATGTGATTTCTCCAATGAAGATCTTTCCTTATATTAACACCTAGATTACAATGATCCCCAAAAGGAAATTTCACCCCATCAATGCAGTAATTAAAACTGAGAGGACTTTTCCTATTTGTGAATCTTACAACCTGACTTTTAACCCCGTTTATCAACATACCGTTGCCTGCTGTCCATCTCACAACATTTTCGAGGTCACGTTGCAGTTGCTCACAATCTTGTAACTTTTTTATCACTCTGTAGAGAATAACATCATCCGCAAAAAGCCTTACCTCTGATTTCACTCCTTTACTCATATCATTTATATATATAAGAAAACATAAAGGTCCAATAATACTGCCTTGAGGAATTCCCCTCTTAATTATTACAGGGTCAGATAAAGCTTTGCCTACTCTAATTCTCTGAGATCTACTTTCTAGAAATATAGCAACCTATTCAGTCACTCTTTTGTCTAGTCCAATTGCACTCATTTTTGCCAGTAGTCTCCCATGATCCACCCTATCAAATGCTTTAGGCAGGTCAATCGCGATACACTCCATTTGACCTCCAGAATCCAAGATATCTGCTATATCTTGCTGGAATCCTACAAGTTGAGCTTCAGTGGAATAACCTTTCCTAAAACCGTATTGCCTTCTATCGAACCAGTTATTTATTTCACAAACATGTCTAATATAATCGGAAAGAATGCCTTCCCAAAGCTTACATACAATGCATTTCAAACTTACTGGCCTGTAATTTTCAGCTTTATGTCTATCACCCTTTCCTTTATACACAGGGGCTACTATAGCAACTCTCCATCCTTAGCTGCCTTCTTTGCTAGATTCAATTTTCTAGTAAGTTCCTTCAATTTCTCCTTACTTCCACAGCCATTTCTAACTCTATTTCTTTCCAGTCTGCACCTCCTTCTTAGTCTCTTTATTTCTCTATTATAATAAGGTGGGTCTTTACCATTCCTTACCACCCTTAAAGGTACAAACCTGTTTTCGCATTCCTCAACAATTTCTTTAAACCCATCCCAGAGTCTGTTTACATTTTTATTTACCTTTTTCCACCGATCATAGTTACTTTTTAGAAACTGCCTCATGCCTGCTTTATCAGCCATATGGTACTGCCTAACAGCCCTACTTTTAAGACATTCCTTTCTATCACATTTATTTTGAACTACGACAAAAACAGCTTCATGATCATTAATACCATCTATTACTTCAGTTTCCCTATAGAGCTCATCTGGTTTTATCAGCACGACATCCAGGATATTTTTCCCTCTGGTTGGTTCCATCACTTTTTGAATCAGCTGTCCTTCCCATGTTAACTTATTTGCCATTTGTTGGTCATGCTTCCTGTCGTTCGCATTTCCTTCTCAATTGACATCTGGCAAATTCAGATCTCCCGCTACAATCACATTTCATTCCATGTCGTTTCCCACATAGTTGACTATCCTATCAAATAATTCCGAATCCGCGTCAGTGCTACCCTTTCCCGATCTGTACACTCCAAATATATCAAGTTGCCTATTATCTTTAGAAATGAGCCTTACACCTAGAATTTCATGTGTCTCATCTTTAACTTTTTCGTAGCTTACAAATTCTTCTTTCACCAGAATGAACACTCCCCCTCCCACCATTCCTATCCTATCTCTACGATACACACTCCAGTGCCTTGAGAAAATTTCTGCATCCATTATATCATTTCTCAGCCATGATTCAACTCCTATTACAATATCTGGTAAATATATATCTATTAAATTACTTAATTCTATACCTTTCTTTACAATACTTCTACAGTTCAACACTAACAATTTTATGTCATCCCTACTTGATTTCCAGTTCCCTGTTCCCTTATCACCACTCCCTAGGCCATCCAGTTTCCCTGAATGTACCTCCCTATTAACCTTCCAAACAAATTTCCTAACTTATACGTACCACTGCGGTTTAAATGAAGGCCATCCGAGCGCAGATCCCTATCTCCTACCCACCCATTAGGATCTAGAAATTTCACTCCCAGTTTCCCACATACCCACTCCATAGTCTCGTTTAAATCCCCAATCACCCTCCAGTCAGTATCCCTCCTACACTGTATTCCACTAATAACAATCTCCGCTTTCTTAAACTTCACCCGTGCTGCATTTACCAGATCCCATACATCTCCAACTATGTTGGTACTTATATCAGCTTGCCTTACGTTGTTGGTACCAATGTGAAACACTACCACCTTCTCCTTCCCCTCCTCCCTCTCTTCTACTTTCCTCAACATCTGCCTCAACCTAATTCCTGGATAACATTCTACCCTGGTTCCCTTTCCTCCACACACTTTCCCCACGTGTCTAACGATGGAAACCCCCATGACTAGAGCCTCAACCCTACCCACCTCATTTGATCCCCTCCCCTCCTGGTCAGCCCTATCTTTCCTGATAGCTGCAGAATCTACTTCCTCCTCCCTTTTCTCCTTCCCATGACCCTGTTCCACCTGTCTTTTCCTATCCTCTACTCTACATTTCCCTTTCCTACCTTTTCCCTTCCTCCTACTTCCACACATCTCAGCAACAGTTCCCTGTCCCTCATCTTCCCTCGGTTGTTCTACCTGGAATGACTCGTACCGATTTCGCACAGACACCTGTCCTGAATTCTGATCCTGAATAGAGCCCTTAGCCTGCAATCTCCTTCCCCTTAGAACATTAGACCACCTGTCTTCTACAACTCCTCCCTTTCCTTCCCCTCACACTTACCTAAAAAATTCAACATTTTTGTACCAATAGCTTAAGTGTGAAATTCATAAAAATATGTGTTATAAAGTCCGTGTAAAAAATAAATGGAAGTGTTGCTTTGTGCAAGTAGACGCAGGAAAAAGTGAAAAAAATTATGTAAAATACATTTTACTCTTACCGTGTTTTACCTTTTACAAGTTAATTCATTGCGGACCGTGGATGGCGTAAGACGTTTAAGCTTGCTCCTTTGCTGCGGTCCGTAGATGGCGTAAGATGTTTAATGTTCCGCGTGAAGCAATGCTGTTTATATTCTCGTCATCTATGCATTCTTACACCTTAGTCAGCATTACTGGTTATAGCAAGAAGTTGGTTGATCTTTTTGAGAAAAGCCTAGCGCTCGGTGTGCTTATGTTTATCTTAGCTGTTTTAGTGGGAATATCTCGGCACTTCCTCGCGCATCAAGACGGTACTTGAGATCCCAGTGCAGTGCTTGTCGTTCTTACCGAGTGTAGTATAATGGCTTATAAAACAAAGTTTCTTATGGAAGATTAATTATTAGATATTGTTCACAATGATTATTCTGGTGATGAACTTATTCCTGAAATAGACTCAGATAGTGAAAGTGAGAGTGACGAGGAAATTCCGATTCCCGAATCCGATAGGCCTATAGAGGAAAGTGAAGTGCCTGATACATATCATCCTAGTTATTGTCCACCTGTTCCACCATTTACAGAGAATTCAGGTATAAACGTTCAAATAGAAAATAAGCAGGATATTTTGAGTTACTTGAGTATTTTCATGAATGACAAATTTTATCAGTATGTGTGTGAGCAGACCAATCTATACGCGAGTCAAGTGATAAGTGCGGCGCCCTGGCCTTTCACAAAGAATTCGATCATGCAATCGTGGAAACCGATTAGTCCAAAATCCTGATATAAAAATGTACTGGACCGAAGACCCTGTTTTTCATACTCCGATATTTTCTAAAACAATGTTCCGAATACACTTCCTTCATATTCTTTCATTTCTTCACTTCAGTGACAGTAATCATTATGCCGAAAATACAGATAGCTGTATAAAATTAGACGTATTTTGAAACCTGTGACACCAGATATCATACCCTAAATATTTGCTAGAGGTGTAAGCACAAAGTATCATTTTCCTAACATTTATAGTTTAGGAGTAATTGTAAATTGTATTAAGTGATGCACGTCAAGAGGGCCGGGCATGAAAATGGCTGGTCCAGGCATTCAAGTGTCCCGCTCAGAAGCAGGTACTGAATGTTTTAAAAGAAAACAATCAGTTTTTCAGTGTAATTATAAAAATACATTTTTTATTTAAAAACAGAATAGTTTAATATTATAGTCATCTAAAAGGCATTAAATAAACTAAATAATCCCCTATAATACTGTAATTGGAAATAAAGTATAAAAAGCTAATAGTAAAACACTGAGAAAAAATGGGTCTGAGAGACCCGGTGCGACCATTAATACTGACAAAGTTCATGCGACCACTCCAGGGTTAAAGTTCTATCAACTTCTGCACACGGGAAATATAAAGTTTTTCATACCCCTGCGACCTTGATGTTCATCATGGAGTTGTCATACCATCGAACTAAAGAGAGAATGCTGACACTGTTTCTTTCTATGAGAATACTTGCATCCAAAGTTCTACCTTTCCGTTGCAATATTTTTCCATCACTGCACAATCATTGATGCATCTCAGACATGTTCGCCAAATTCATTGCATCGTCCAGACATATAGTAGTGCTATCGTTGAATGATGCAAGACAGGTTGTGGAGGCTAAATGTTGTTGCCCATGAAACAGTAGACCTGCATATTTATCACATAGACACTTTTTTTTACAAGGTACATTTTAGCCTTTCAGCGGGGTTGGGGTGTTATTTTTTAAAGCATTCTATTGCAATTTATTTTTGACCTTTTGCCAGCATTATTTTGTTGTTATACTATTTGCCTAAATCTGTGACCCTGACTTTAAAATTGATGTCACAGACCTATTTTCTGTTTTGCTAGAAAAGTGCCTGTTTTCAGGTACAGTTTGAAACACCGAATTGGTGAGTAAATGTTTCAGTAGAAGCTTAAGGAAGTGAAAAACAACAGTTTCATTACAAAAACTGGCTCGGAAATGCCATTTGGAGATTCATTATCTCATTTATTTGTGTCGGGCAGTACTTCCCAACATTTCTATGCAACAAAGAATAAGTACTGATCTAAAATTAATGTAGGAAGATTTTGTCGATTTTTTTTAAAGCTTTATGGACTTAAATAAGCCAGTTTTATTATGTTTTCTAATTCTGTCTCCCCAAAGTAAAATTTTCTCCCTTAAGAGCTAATTTTGAGGATATTCATGTCTTGTTCCTGCATGCTTTTGTTCAGTGCATTCAACGTTTGAAATATGTTTGTGAGAAAAGCAACTTTATAGCACCAATAGTCTTTGATAAGAAATGGGCATATTAACTTTCTTCAGACAAAAAGAGTAGGGAGTTTGTAGAATCGTGGGAGTGACAACCATCAGACATCCGCCTTATTTCTGTGTGATTATGCTGCTGTATTTGGAATCCATGCCTTTGCTGGCAGGACCTAGTGTTTACAGTGCACTATGTCTTCTGGTATGGGCTAGAGCAATTTTGTTACTTTTATTGATCTGTCTCTGTCTTATCCCTGGCTTTGACAATATGAAAGTGACTGAGGTATGAGCGATGCTAATAATGCCATTCCTTCTGCAGCCAGTCCCTGCTATGAATGGTGTGAAAATGTTGCTCATAGGGTCGGTTGGTGCATGCATTTCAGTGGGCTTGACAGACTGATATGTAATAGCAACTTCTGACTCAGTGAGGAAAGCAACGGGAAACTACCTCCCTCCTCATTTCCCTAGTACGCCTCTTCAGTGATGCCTAGGCCATCTATGACAGCTGATGGCAGAGCTGTTGAGGATCCAACCAGCCTTAGGGCTGAAGACTGAACATACACACATTTGGAATCCACTGCAGAACAAAGCGGATCTGAAAATATTCTTAGTGGTCTTGTTTTTACGTAATTAACCCTTTTGAGCACTATACTTCTGCAAGCTCGGCAACTAGTAATTCCATTGAAGAAGAAGATAACATGTAAAAATTATTTCTGGATCCTTTTGTCTGACATAGAGAGCTCTTTACAAAATGACTATGAAGCAGCATCAAGAATCTGACAAATGCTATCAACTGTGCTTTATATGCGTTGTTGGCAGCCCTGGCGATGATTTTACGTGGTTTCCCATTTTCACATCAGGCAAATGCTGGGGCTGTAGCTTAATTAACGCGACAGTCCCTACCATCCCAATTCTAGCCTTTTCCCATCCTTGCATTGCCAAAAAAAATTTTGTGTTAGTGTGACTTGAAACCACTAGCAAAAGAGAAAAATAGTCATCCTGTTCTGTTGGTGCATGGGGTTTTTTTTCCCTTCTTGTGGCTTTACGTCGCACCGACACAGACGGGTTTTATGGCAACGATGGGATAGGAAAGGGCTAGGAGTTGGAAGGAAGCGGCCGTGGCCTTAATTAAGGTACAGCCCCACCATTGCCTGGTGTGAAAATGGGAAACCACGGAAAACCATCTTCATGGCTGCCGACAGTGGGATTTGAACCCACTATCTCCTGGATACAAGCACACAGCTGAGCGCGCTCTTAACCACATGGTGCATCGTTTTTAAACATGCTGTACATACATACATTATCATTATAGACTGTTATGCCTTTCAGCGTTCAGTCTGCAAGCCTCTGTGAATTTACTAAACGTCGCCACAATCCTCGATTTGCAACTAGTGTTGTGGCCTCGTTTAGTTCTATACCTCTTATCTTTAAATCGTTAGAAACTGAGTCTAACCATCGTCGTCTTGGTCTACCTCTACTTCTTTTACCCTCCATAAGAGTCCATTATTCTCCTAGGTAACCTATCCTCCTCCATTCGCCTCACATAACCCCACCACCGAAGCCGATTTATGCGTACATCTTCATCCATAGAGTTCATTCCTAAATTAGCCGTTATCTCCTCATTCCGAGTACCCTCCTGTCATTGTTCCCACCTGTATGTACCAGCAATCGTTCTTGCTACTTTCATGTATGTTACTTCTAACTTATGAATAATATATCCTTAGTCCACCCAGCTTTTGCTCCCGTAAAGCAAAGTTGGTCTGAAAACAGACTGATCTATAGTTTCGTCTGGGAGCTGACTTCCTTCTTAAGGCCGGTCTCCACTGATTAACATTTAACAACAACATGTTAAATGTTAAGTGTTAAATGTTAATTGGTGACACCAACATGTTAAATGTTGAATACTGTTTCATTTAACATTGTGTCCACACTTAATAAACATATTAAACTTGACTTCCTTTTTCTATATACAGGTAGTTCATTATATCAATTTGTGGTAATACATTTAGGTGGTTTCTAGTATGTTCAGACAAGGACAGTGGACTCAGATGAAGAGGATTACCTGGCGAGTTGGCCGTGTGGTCAAGGGGCAGACGACTGTGAGCTTGCATCCGGGAGATGGTGGGTTCGAATCCAACTGTCGGCAGCCCTGAAGATGGTTTTCCGTGGTTTCCCATTTTCACACCAGGCAAATGCTGGGGCTTACCTTAATTAAGGCCACGGTCACTTCCTTCCAAATCCTAGGCCTTTCCTATCCCATCGTCGCATTAAGTGCAGAATAGCACTCATAAAGATGGCGGCCAGTGAGATGTTCGAGTAAAGTTGCTCTTGCTACACCCTGCGTAAATAGAAAGTTAAGTTGCAGAAAGTGCTGATCCGTGTGAACTAAGTTATATTTTCAAGTGCCTTCTTCCTTAAAACGTAAACACCATGTCTCTGAAGGAAGTAGCTAAGAAGATATCGGCTTTTGAAGATTCCATGAAAGACTTTCAAGATCGCCTAGACTCAGCAGTCAGTGCCGCCAACCCACCGAACGTGCTCCAAGTGCTTGGCGGCGAGTTCCAGGCATTCAAGAAACAGGCCAACGAAGACATCTCTAAACTTAAAGGGGAGTTGAAAGCTGGGCCGCCGTAATCCTTCGATACCATGATCGTGATCTAGTGTGGCGCGCGAAGCGAGATTTGAAGGGCAGTGGACTCATGCTAACTGAGTCTCTCACAAGTGTGAGAAAAAACATCCTTAATAAGGCAAGGGATTTATAGGGAATGCAGAAATGCTGGACTCAAGATGGACGCATTTTTGTTTTACGAGAAGATGGAAGTAAAATTCAAATATGCACGATGGCTCAATTAAAAAACATTGCAGGGAGTAGGTTGAACATGTGAACTTAGTGAAAGAAATTATGTGTTTACTAATTAGTTTTTATTTGTGTGTGTTGTGTGTAAGTGTGCTTGTGAAAGTCAGTGGATCTACTCGCCAAGCTGCTCGGGTAAGCCCATTTTACTTCTTGTTTAATAGTATGTCCTACTGCTTAGTTTCAAATGTTCATTGACCAGTACAACGGTAATACCATTGACCTGCATTCCTCTCCACAGCCCTCACCCACCCCTTCTCTTTTGTCCCTACCACCTTCAACAGGACTTTTGCTGCAAGACCAGCTCAGTAGCCACCCACAATCGTTACATTGTTGCCACCTAAATGGCCAGTCATTATTAGCTCATATGGAGGAGGTACAGGCTATTTTTGAAGTGAACAATGTACATATTATTGGAGTCAGTGAAAGCTGGATGCGTACAGACATGCCGTCATCGGCAGCTAACCTTGACAGATACTCAATATTACGCCATGACTGCACTGACAAAATAGGTGGTGGGCTTCTACTTTATTACAGAAATGACCTGAAATGTAAGATAATTTCCACTTCTGACCCAAGACTTAAACTACGACCAGAATTTATGTTTGTAGAATTAGACTGCCATAAAAAGATATTAATAGGGATTGTATACAAGCCACCTAAAATAAGACAGACTGATGATTTTGAAGAGGCATTAGCAAATCTTATCTCGGCATATGATGACATTATAATTATGGGTGATTTTAACACTGACCTTTTAAAGCAGACTAGTGAAGTGAATAACCTACTGAATTTATTTCTCGCCACAAACATGACTGTTCTACCCCTCAACGCTACTAATCACGTTCATTACTCTGACCGCACAAGTCATACCTTAATTGATCTTCTTGTGACAAATCAACCTCAGAAAGTAATTAAACATGGACAGATCCCTGCTCCTGGCATCTCTTCACATGACCTATTGTACATGTGTTACTCTATGCGAATGCCTAAGTACAAACCACGCTACATTACAATACGAGACTTACGACATATGGACCAGAATAAACTGCTCCACAATGCATATAACTTGCCTTGGGACAGTATACGTAAATTTCAGAACATAAACTCTAAAGTAAACAAATTCACTTCAATGGTACTGGAAATATTTGATAAGCATGCACCAAAGAAACAGGTAAGAATCACTCGCCATTCATCCACATGGCTAACGGCCGAGATAAGATCTGCTATGGCCAGTCGTGACAAACTGTACAGACAATACAAACTGACGCATGACACAGATGATTTTGAGCGGTACAGGATTCTGAGAAACAGAACCAAGCAGCTAATTAGGAACTCTAAATATAAATACTTTCGGGAACTGATGAACACTAACAGCCTGAGACAAAAATGGAGTAAATTACATACGTTAGGTATAGGTAAAACCGTAGAACAACATGTATTGAGCATATCACTAGAGGCTTTAAATGATTATTTTGCACGGCCAAGAATAGCCTCTACCTCCTTCCCTAAAAGTTCACTACCCTTGTTTCAACAGCATTCCGTGCATGAGCAATTCTCTTTTAGAAATATCACTTCGAATGAAGTTAAAGGTGTGATATACTCTATTACATCTAATGCCACATGTAATAATGACATTCCTATATCGCTGATTAAAGATATCTTGGGAGCTGTTCTGCCAATACTAACACATATATTTAACTACTGCCTGACAAACGGAGTGTTCCCAGATGTTTGGAAAGATGCACTAATTAGACCCATCCCGAAGAGCTCCAAGTTAGATTCTCCTTCAGATTATCGTCCAGTACCCATCCTACCACCCCTATCCAAGGTACTTGAACGCCTAGTTCACACACAAGTTACTGAATATCTTACCAAGCATTCCCTCCTCAATCCCTTCCAATCCGGCTTCAGGAAAGGACATAGCACTGCGACAGCTTTACTACGAGTGACAGATGATATTAGACGTGCAATGGACCAACGGGATGTGACTGTACTGACATTATTAGACCTCAGTAGTGCCTTTGACACTGTCAACCCTCAGTTACTACCGCACAAACTTCGAAAACTAAATTTTAATAGTGGGTCACTTCAGTTCTTTTCCTCTTACTTTGCAAATCACCGGCAACGTGTGACAGTGGGAAATGTGACTTCAGGGTGGCAAAGTAAGACCCTCAAGTGTCCCTCAGGGGTCGGTCCTGGGACCACTGTTATTTATCATCCAAATTATTGATATATCGAAAGCTCTTAAATTCTGCAAAGTGCAAGTGTACGCAGATGATGTACAAATTTACTGTCATTCACAACAGAGTGATATTGATACTGCAATTACTAAAATAAATTCCGACCTAAAACATCTTCGTGACTATGCAAATGAAAACAGTTTACTAATAAACCTGAATAAAACTCAAGTTATTATTATTGGTACCAGTAAAAACCTATATTCCCTTGAGCAACAGGACATCTCTCCAATAATTTTAAACAATAAAATCATTCTCCCTACTCTACTTCGGTGACTAACTTAGGAATTATTATGACTGAGACCCTAAATTGGACTCAACAGGTGATAAGCACATGTAATAAAGTACACAAATGCTTATATCCTCTGAAGCGATTCTGCAATGCATTCTCGGTTCGACTTTAAGTACAACTAATTCACTCTCTTATTCTACCTATACTTGACTATTGTGACACTGTGTTGACTAAAATTACCTGCGACAGTAACAAGAAACTGGACCAGAGACTCAATAGCTGCGTAAGATATATATATTTAATCTGCAATATGATGCTCACATATCACCATATTATAAGGAATTGTCGTGGCTTCGAGTGCACCAGCGCCGTGAATTTCACATGTTATCACTTCTGCACAAAATACTTTCCACTAATACTCCCAACTATCTTTCTTCACCTGTTTCTTACCTCTCTTCATATCATGACCACAATACGAGATCTGGCTCCTCTCTTACCATACCTGTAAACCGCACTGCTGCTTACAACCGCTCCTTTATAATCTCTGCGTCCAGGGCATGGAATTTGCTGCCTGCGAACATTAGGGACAATCCCTCTCATCGCAAGTTTAAATTGGTGTGCTGCGAGTATTTGTTGAGTAGATCCTGCTGACTTGCTGGATAATTGTTGAGTGAATGAAAGAAT
Source organism: Anabrus simplex (assembly GCF_040414725.1). NCBI lineage: Eukaryota > Metazoa > Arthropoda > Insecta > Orthoptera > Tettigoniidae > Anabrus > Anabrus simplex. The sequence goes on along the minus strand of NC_090271.1, from coordinate 82,664,422 downwards.
GAATGGGATGAATGAACGGATTATTGCAGTGTAATTTACTTTGTGTATTTTCAAATTAAGGATTCTTTTATTATCATTTTTAATATTATTACTATTTTTTTGCTATTAATATTATTTGTTTTATTTGTATTTGTAAGTACTGTATAAGTTATGTACATGTATACTCTTCTAGTGGTTAAGTGTAAGAGAGGGCCTTGAAGCCTAACTTCGCCACCAATAAAGGCATTATCTATCTATCTATCTATCTATCTTGCTCCACTCCATTTCTGACTGTAAATTTTAGTATAGTGCAGAGAGAACGACACATGTGCGCGTACTGTATTTGAGCTTATAACAAAGAGAATGAGTATTGCGGAGTGTTGTAACTATAAACCTACTTCACGAGAAGCACGTCGTTTGCGTCGTCTGGCTATCGGTTGACATGGAAACTGCATGGAAGTTGCCGAAGCTGTGCCGACATCTCACGAACAACGAATTGACTTGACATGTTTTCCACTTGGAGCGGAAAACACGCCAACATGTTAAAAGTGTTAACCTCAACATTCTGAATTAACATGCAAAGTCAATTGGAAGACCACAATATACATGTCAATTGTAACATGTTAAATTTAACATGTTGGTGTTAAATGTTAATCGGTGGAGACCGGCCTTTACAGAATACTGTTGATCGCTACTGCGAGCTCACTGCATTAGCTTTACGACACCTTGATTCAATCTCACTTAGTATATTACCATCCTGGGAGAACACACAGCCTAAATATTTGAAATTATCGACCTGTTCTAGCTTTGAATCACCAATCTGACATTCAATTCTGTTGAATTTCTTACCTACTGACATCAATTTAGTCTTCGAGAGGCTAATTTTCATACCATACTCATTGCACCTCTTTTCAAGCTCCAAGATATTAGACTGCAGGCTTTCGGCACAATCTGCCATTAAAACCAAGTCGTCAGCATAGGCCAGACTGCTTACTACATTTCTACCTAACTGAATTCCTCCCTGCCATTTTATATCTTTCAGCAGATGATCCATGTAAACTACGAACAGCAGAGGTGAAAGATTGCAGCCTTGTCTATCCCCTGTAAGTACCCTGAACCAAGAACTCATTTTACCATCAATTCTCACTTAAGCCCAATTGTCAACATAAATGCCTTTGATTGATTTTAATAATCTACCCTTAATTACATAGTCCCTGAGTATAGTGAACATCTTTTCCCTTGGTACCCTGTCATATGCTTTCTCTAGATGTATGAAACATAAACACAACTGCCTACTCCTCTCGTAACATTTTTCAATTACCTGGCGCATACTGAAAATCTGATCCTGACAGCCTCTCTGTGGTCTGAAACCACACTGGTTTTCATCCAACTTCCTCTCAACGACTGATCGCACCCTCCCTTCCAAGATGCCAGTGAATACTTTGCCTGGTATACTAATCAATGAGATACCTCGATAGTTGTTGCAGTCCTTCCTGTTCCCTTGCTTATAGATAGGTGCAATTACTGCTTTTGTCCAATCTGAAGGTACCTTACCAACACTCCATGCTAATTTTACTACAATATGAAGCCATTTCATCCCTGCCTTCCCACTATACTTCGCCATTTCAGGTCTAATTTCATCTGTTCCTGCTGCTTTATGACAATGTAGTTTATTTAACATCCTTTCCACTTCCTCGAGCGTAATTTCACAAACATCATTTTCCTCCTCCCCATGAGCTTGGCTGTTCGCAACACCACCTGGATGATTTCCTTTTACATTGAGAAGATGTTCAAAATAATCCCTCCACCTCTCCAGTGATTCCCTGGGATCTATTATGAGTTCACCTGAATTACTCAAAACACTGTTCATTTCCTTTTTCCCTCCCTTCCTAAGATTCTTTATTACTGTCCAGAAAGCTTTCCCTGCTGCTTGACCTAGCCTTTCCAGGTTATTACCAAAATCTTCCCACGACTTCTTTTTGGATTCAACAACTATTTGTTTCGCTCTGTTTCTTTCATTTACGTGCAAATCCCTGTCTGCCTCGGCCCTTGTTGGGTACCATTTCTGATAAGCCTTCTTTTTACGTTTACAAGCTGCTCTCACTTTATCATTCCACCAAGATGTTCGCCTTTTCCCATCTTTACACACAGTTGTTCCTAACCATTCCCTTGCTGTTTCTACTACAGCATCCCTGTATGCCACCCATTCACTTTCTACATCCTGAACCTGCTTACTGTCCACTGTTAGAAATTTCTCACTAATCATATCCATGTACTTCTGTCTAATTTCCTCGTCCTGGAGATTTTCTACCCTTATTCATTTGCAGACAGATTTCACTTTCTCTACCCTATGCCTAGAGATACTTAGTTCACTACAAATCAGATAGTGGTCTGTATCATCGAAAAATCCCCGGAAACTCGTACATTCCTAACAGATTTCCTGAATTCAAAGTCTGTTAAGATATAGTCTATTATGGATCTGGTACCTCTAGCCTCCCATGTGTAGCGGTGAATAGCCTTATGCCTGAAGAACGTATTCGTAACTGCTCATTCATTTATTCATGAACATAACAGGCGTTCAGCCCCAAATACATGTTCACAATAAAATAATCCAACCTAAGCCACCACACTCCACCCTATAAACAAACACAAACAGAACAAACACCACATAATAACCTACCGTCCAGCCGAGTCATCACCCTTGGTGAGAAGAAGGCCGCCAACCCAATGATAACTCGACCGGCCCTTCCCGTGGAGACCTCCTGAAGGCCCCATGATCCAACCAGATTACAATGCTTTCCTTCTCACCATTCCACTCCTAATCGTAAGCCACAACGTTCACAACAATAAATAGAATAATCAAATCTCAATAATAATAATAATAATAATAATAATAATAATAATGGACAATTCCTATCACAAAAAAGAGTAAGGAACGAAATTACCGTATCCCCTGGGCATGCCACAAGGTTCGTTGGATACTCCGGAAACATACAACCCCCAAAATAGAGTCACCACAGCAGTCATCCTCAGAACCTCGTGCCATGCCCCTCATTCCGTTGAATTAAAACCCCAGAATCAAGAGAGAAATAATAATAATAAAGATAATAATAATAATATAGATAATAATAATAATATATATGATAGCATTATTCCTAGCAGTCATTAGCTGTAGCAGTCACTTACTCAATGTTCAAACATACTCATCAAGTGTCCTTATTGCCCACTGCACTTGCGTCACATTATTGCTCCTGACCTACACCTAATCAATACTCTAAACACCACCACTCAGCATTTCAGCACTAGCACACCTAATCAATACTCCAAACAACAACACTTAGCATTTCAGCACTTGCATTCCAACCAACTCTAACACAAACAAAGACCTTGCCTTCATGCAATCCCAAATCATTACCCAACTCCACATACTTAACTAAGTACTCGACACAGTTTCCATTTCAGATACACCACCAAATCAAAATTTACAAACTCTAAAATTTGCAAAATAACACCACTTCTCCCCACATTTCAACAATAGTCCTCAATAACTTCAACCATTTTATACCACCACTTCTCCAACACCTCATTTCAGCAATATGACACATCATAACTTTAATCATAACACATAAACACCAAGCCCTCAATAACTCTACCTATCACTTCTCCATCACCACATTTCAACCATCTTATACCACCACTTCTCCAATACCACATTTCAGCAATAGCCCTCAATAACTTATCCATCTCCACCCTTTCCAAGACCATATTTATACCACCTCTACTTCTTCGACAATAACACTCACCTTCTGCCATCCACCATCTTATATCACCACTTCTCCAACACCACATTTCCACAATATAACACCTCCTAACTTAATCATAACACATAATCATAAATACCTAGCCCTTAATAACTTCCAACACCTCATTTCAGCAATATAACACCAACTCCACCTCATATAACACATCATAACTTACATACCACTTCTCCATCACCACATTTCAGCCTCCACAAATAAATACCATCGTAACTTCCAACTCCACAAACACCACCTCCATCTCTTAATTACTTACTTACTCACTTTATTATTGTCTTTGCTTCTTGTTACAATACCCTCATTACTTTTCGTAGCTCCCCACATGACCGTTAAGTCTCTATTTCTCCCTCTGCTCCAACTCTGTTCGTTTGCCAGCCTTCTGCCCATGCCTCTATCCCAACTCAGATTGAGACACCCCCTGGTTGCCTCTGACGTCACCTTTTTACCCTGCGCTTCTCTTACTTCGCTGCTTTCACTCCCCTGCCTTTCTTCTTCACTGCTTATGGTTACCTTTTCACTTGGCACCTCTCCCTGGGCTTCTTCACTGTTTATGATCACATTTTCACTTGGCACCTCTCGCTGACCCTCTTCACACTGCACACTGTTACTGATATCTCGCCTCACTTCCCCACCTTTCATTGCACTACTCACTTTTTCTTCGTCTTCTTTTATCCTCCTGTCTAAGTCAATCAATCTATTTACAGACCAGATTCTCTTCCAATTTCTGCCTGCTACCACTAGTTCTTGCCCTTTAATAGTTGCTCTCAACCCTTGATTTATTGCACGAATCTTGTGTTTTCTGAGTATTTTCTCGTTCCTAATCACCTCCCGTCCCACGTCTCTCTTGATCCATATTTTCTCTCTCTGCACATTACTCGCATTTCTTATCACAGCATCAGCCATCAACGTAGAAAACGGTTCTAGTTTGATAGGCCTGTTGCCCCTAATTTTTCCCACCCTCTGCACATCGTCTATATCTACTTCACTAAAGTTAAGTTTCAATTTCCCCTGTATTAAGTCCACTACTTTATAAGTTGTAAGTACTTTGTCTTCTCTCAACTCCTCAGGCACACCATATATAAATAAGCACTTCTTTCTTCGATATAAAGTATTGGCTTCCACTTCAACTTTCAGCTTCAAGTTCTCCTCTTCTAATCGTCCTATTTTTTTCCTTAATGTTACAACTGCTTCGGAGTTATGTCTCACTAGTGCTGTTATAACTTCCGTTTTTTCTCTTAACCATACCTCCATTTTTCCAAACTCCCTGATTTGTTCTTTAATCATATTTTAAATTTGCTCAAAAGGGCCAACTTCTTCCACCACCTCTTTTACGGCTCTTTTGAATGCGTCCATATTTTCCCTTTCCTCATTTCTCCTAGAGGTCGGGCCTGGGTTCAGCTCCCCCCCCCAATGCATAGCAAAATTATAATCACCGCCGCTGATAGCAATAGTTCACCTTTTCTCTCCAAATCCATTTTACACCCTCCTAATTTCATTTCTTCTTCATTCTTCCCTGCCATCTTCCTACCGTCGCCCTGTACTGCTCTACACCAATCATTGTCGGCATACTTCTCCACAACCTTCCTGCACTCGGCACTTTCACCCACACCTCCCACTCCCGGGACCCTCCACTCAATGCGACCTCACTCGTCCGTGGCTTAGGCAAGACTGTATTCGTAACTGCTAAACACATACTAGCACAGAAGTCCAGCAAACGCTTCCCATTCCCATTAGCTTCCAAATCTTCCCCACATTTACCAATCACCCTTTTGTATCCTTCAGTTCTATTCCCAACTCTCGCATTGAAATCGCTCATTAGCACTATTCTGTCCTTGCTGTTGACCCTGACCACGATATCACTCAATGCTTCATAAAATTTGTGAACTTCATCCTCATGTGCACCCTCACATGGTGAATACACGGAGACAATTCTAGTCCTGATTCCTCCAACTGACAAATCTACCCACATCATTCGCTCATTTAGGTGCCTAACAGAAATTATGTTGTGTGCATTGGTTTTCCTGATAAAGAGCCCTACCCCAGACTCTGCCCTTCCCTTTCTAACACCCGTCATGTACACTTTATAATCTCCTATCCCTCGTTATCTCACCGTACCCGAATATCACTTACCCTAGCACATCCAGATGCATCCTCTTTGCTGACTCAGCCAGTTCTTTCTTTCTCCCATAAGCCCCATTAATATTGATAGCTCCCCATCGAATTCCATTTTGTTCGCCAAGTTGTTTCCAAGGAGTCCCTTGCCTGCCAAATGGGAGTGGGACTCCGTTACTCCCATAGGTCCGAGGCTTGCTTAAAATGTTCTGAGCTCGGTAAATTCATGAAGCAGGATGCTACCCTAGTTGCACATAGTCCAAGTGAGGATCTCTCCTCTAACGGGTTGTGGACCACCGGTGAATTGTATAGTCCTAGCCGCGTGAGCACAAGCAGGGCCTTGACTCAGAATATGTCCGAGATACCCACTCCCATTCCATAACAACTGGTATCCCGACTTTCAGGAGCACTTACTAGGCCACTCAGCCGTTGCTCATGGTTCACGAACTAGGACGTGACTACAGTAACCCACACCATATTTACACACACACAGTGAGTGTATTTGGAATGTTTGACCTTGCTAGCACATTTCTGTTTGCAGGACACATTGCATAAGGAATATAGTCTTCTGCCATATTAATATCTGCAGAAATAATGTAGTGAGTTCCAGTTAGTTCAGATTTTCTCAATGTTTGGTTTTTGTAGTGTTGATGGTGATTTTTTTTTTTTTTTTTTTTAAGAGGAAGTACTACTAGGCAACCCATCCTCTATTGACACTAATCAGTCGGATGGATGAAAGTGGGACGCCTGGCACAAGTAAGTGGAAGCAATGTCAGGACTCTGCTAGGGACCTTGTGGTTGCCAGCCCATGCTTTGAAGTTAAGTGCCCCTGGGACAGTTTGAAATGGACCATTTACATCATAACTTTAAAAAATATATATATTGAAGTTTCTCTGGCACCATGGGAAAGTTGTCCTGTGTAACTTCTTTGGGAATATTATTAAAGACCGGATTTAATGTTTGAATTTAACCTGTTGTTGTGGTTTAAATCCATAACTAACACACGATTTGCGAGACCACAACTGGCTGATGAACCTGCCGAGGTGCCAATTATTACGGATTGTCCATAATTATTATAGATGTCGCCTCATGTTTACGGCATTACGGCCAAAGGGGATATTAATACGGAAAAGCTGACATTACTACAAATAAAATTATTTTCTATGGAATCAAGCATTTCTGTTAAACCCTCCTCGTGTTAAAGTTTGTGAATTGGCATTGATACTCATTCCATCATGGCAATAGAGAGAGAAAGCCTTCCTAACAGAGAAGTGAGAGGATTTGTGTGGTGGCTAATGGGAATATATAAAAATAAAGGTCAGAGAGAGAGAGAGAAATAACGAAAATCAGTGTCTACTCTGTGAAGAAGAAATGGAAGAAGCACTTCTATTAAGAATTTGTAGGTCAACCGAAGCACTGAAAGTGATATATTTGGAAAGTGAATATAAAATATACTGTAAATAGAGAGAGAATTCTCTACCTACTATGTTAAATATAATAACAAATGTAGTAATATATAAATTGTTGTATTGCCTTGTCATTATCTTCTATTCTTAATTCAGCCATTATGTAAGGTATGTTGTTAATGGTAGGATAATCCAAAAAACTTGTGACACAAAAGTAAGCATTCAGTAAGCTAAGGAAAGGGAAAATACGTGTTGTCCTAGACAATATAACATTGTTAATGTCTAGGAGACAAAATAAATTATATTTAGTGTAGTAATAGTTCCATAATTATAAGAGTTAATAATCTTGACCATAATGGCCAGTATTGGGTCCGTAATACTTAATCGCAGTAAATAGAGAGATGAATGAATGATCTGCCTAGTCAATACTATGTGTTAAAATATTTATATTTACATTATATCTAGTACATGTTTCAAGAACATGCACATTCTCTTTTTCAGCTAATTAGGTTATGATCTCAATATAAAAAAGTCAGTAGGGGATTTGGTATTGAATAATGATGTATGTTGATGAGCTTGTGCAACCAGATAGGCGCGAGTCATGTGTTTTTAACAATGAGTTTAAAGTCTCCTTAAGCTTGACTTAGGATCAAGTTGTTGGGTTTGATGTCCCATTAACTGAGGTGCGAATGTTCCCCTCTTCATACTCTCGTTCCATTCCAATGGAAAATACAGTACCGAATAACTCAACGCTAAGATATTTTTAATTTAAAATAAGTATGTTAACATTACAACAATGGATTGAATGAATGAGTATATGTGTGAACGTCGAGAACAGTGTCTTAACGGACTGATGAACATACCAGACTGTCAAAGCTACCCTTTCAAGCATATTTTATCACAACACAGCATTGTATTTTAGCATTAGTCATTCACAATTAGTATAAAGTAATGTCTTATTAACTCAACATTGAGACGTTTTTAAATTAAAATAAGTGAGTCAACATTGCTACACTAGTTTGAATGAATGAGTATATGAGTGAACATCAAGATCAGTGTAATAACGAACTGGTGAACAATTTAGACATTCAGAACTACTCTTTCAAGTATATTTTATTACTACAACACATCATTATAAGTTAGCATTAATCATTCATAATTAAGATAAGTATTGTTTTAGCATTGTATGTTGTTATTATTAAGACGATAGGTTCTTCAGCAGCTGAAAATGACCCACAAATAGGGTCGAAACCGGTACTGTTGTATTAGAATGTTTTAAGTACCTTACAAGGAATCAATGTATTGATGATACGGAAAGTTCCTGTCTTTATATTTGCGATTACTAGAATCATCAATACGGATAATAAAGCTAATAGATTATAATAAAAAGTTCATATCAACCTGGCTGCATAAACACCTATTAACTGAGGGTATCGTCTTAACATCTTGGTTTTACATCATTTTATAGTATTCTTAATATCATCCTACTTGAATTTTATAAGGGAGTATTGGATCAATAAGGACACAGTGACATCACATCGCAACAGTGCTCAGTGCTCAACATTTTATCCACATACACATCATCCTACTGTGTTTATATTGAGATGACAAGATGGAATTTAATTCCATGCCACTATTCATCAGTTTTGAGTGTGTTATATTGTACTTGTCACAGTTTCAGCTTTCTTAGCGGGGGGGGGGGCATTTTTATTAGCTCTTATTGTAATTCACAAATTTTAACCTAATTAGCTGAAGAAGAGAATGTGCATTTTCTCGAAACATGTACGAGACATAATGTAAATGTGAAATGTAAAAATAAAATTTTTAAAACATAGAACTGACTAGGCGGATCATCCATCCATCTTTCTATTTACTGTAATTATAAGAAGAAAATGTAATGCATGAATTTAGACTATATAGGCCGATTGCAGAAACGATGACTAGTTTTAAACCTTAGAAAACGTCTAAATCGAGCACGATCTTCCATTGCATTAACAATGTTCAGCCGGTGTTTAACTAGACTTCCTTTAAAGTTTCAGTATGGGTTTGAAAATTGAGATAGAAGTATCTTTCATGCAACTCTTTGCTTGTCGCAACCAATGAAATTCATTGGTCGCATGCCAAACGCCAGTCAGCTGTTTGTCTTCCTACACATTACTGAAATATGGCTAAGCATGAGCATGACTTGCCCACAGATAAGAATATCGCTTTTGGCGGAAATTAAATCTCATAATATTACCAACACAAAGCAACGCGCCACCGGACGGGGAAGTGTAGCTTTGATTATAGCGTTGTTACAGTGTAATCGGCTCGTAAATTGCTTCGACGAAGGGAAGATGAAACAATACTAAAGTGTAACTGAAATGTGTTGTACGTGCCATATAGATGTAGCTTGCATTCTGGAGATCGCAGGTTCAAAATACATCATCGGCAGCCCTGAAGACTGTTTTCCGTAGTTCCCCTATTTTTACACCAGGCAAACACTAGGGCTATTATTATGGCCATCACTCTTCTTCCCCAGTCCTCCTCTTTAAACAGTAATCACCACCACTTGCTTATCTCATAGTTGCCGTAAACTTATCTGAATTAGCACGATGATTATATATATAAAAACCACATAAAACCTACTCTTTAGTTTTCACTATTATGTGTGTTTACTTGGCAGTAAATATAAGTGAGTCCCTCCCGGTTGATGTGTATGACAGCCCTCTGACGATTGGGACAAGTAATTCTGTCATGTATGTAGTCGAAGTGACCTATAATTCCGTGGAAATTACCCCATGTATAATAAAATATATCGGTTGCCAAGAATTGTATTCAAGTTGACAGTTACCGGACTGTCTCTTTGTCAGTCTCAAGAAACAAGTCTCTTGAAAAGCAAAATCTTATTTTAAGCTCTATCTCCCCGTACATTTCAAACGCATTGCTGCGATTTCGCAGGGGGTGACATACAGAGTGGCTGTCAGACTAACCTTCCTTCCAGAAATCATCTCAGCATGATAATACAAATTACATGTTTCATGGTACATAACCTCTGATTGTGATTCACTCCTCTCATTTGAGGTTAAACAGTGTTTAAACATGGCCAGTTAAACATTGGTTTTAGACAGTGTCTAAGTGATAAATAACGTCTCTGCATTGCAGCAGCCATACTTAGGCATTGTTTAACCGTCAACATCGTCTAAACACCGTTTCTACAATCGGCGCTATGTATATAGACCATAAATTTTTGTGCAGTGTGTTTCCAAAAGCTAAATTAAAACTTGAATGAATTGCAATAAAGGAGTGCTTTCTCCCCAGTTTCAGGCGATCCGGAACTAGGAAATTGAAGTATTCTATTCTATTTTTCTATACTTATTCCATCGTCACTTCCTTTTGGTACCCATACACGTTGTAAAATTCCGTGTGCTCTGCTCTTTTCCACTAACCATAAGTAATGTTGTATTTGCAGTATTAAGTTTACGTGACAGTTGATAGAAATAATGAGATAGAATTCAAGCCTTCATTAAACACATTTACACTGGAATCGGTTATGGCTCAGAAGACAAAAATGTCATTAACCTTGATCCGCCAAAGATTTTATTTTTTGCGAATCAACTTGTAATTTTTAGCGTTGGAATATATGCTTATGAAGATCCAGAAAAGGCTTTTAATTTTATTTATTCGACATGTAACTTCCGAGAAAAGGCCTGTGCCATATATGGCACGCTGGGCAGTAGTGCTGTCTTTTGTTTCATATATGGGAATTTGGATGTTATTCCTCATTTGGCTTATTGGAATGCTTTCATCCGATACTGTTGTTTGTAAATCATCAGTATACAAGTTTAAACAAAAATAATCTTGTTCCAGAACTATTAAAAAATACCTAGATGTTTGATGTTTGGTGCTAGGTGTGATTTTATAGGGGTTGTAAATGACCTGAGTTCTTAACACTGAAAATTACACCTTACGCCTTTCTGACGTGCCATGCGAATGAACGCCATCTAGCACGTTTTTTCTCGTTTGCCTATATCAAATTCAGACTTTTTATTGCAGTCACAAAAGTTTTTAAATTGTTCAATATCATATGGTAATATAGATATGCTAGCTGAAACAATTCTTTTACTTTTTCAGTCGTTCCATTTCTTTGTAAATTATAAAATGATCGAATTCAATAAAACTTGCAGTTGGTGCGAACTGTTTCTAGAGCATAACGCCTACTGAAGCATAACTTTAAATAATAGGCTTTGAGTGGCACGTCTTCGACGTGTGGTGTAACTTAAGCGATATTTATAGACGTGTTACTGTCAGGGTTAATTGTATGAGGAAAAGAATTTATATTTTAAATAATAGTGCTAAATTCAAGCTTGTGACGTACCCACTCTGCCCACAGATGTGTGACACAATTATAACGTGGCAGGTCACTTTCATATTAATATAAATAAATGATATCTCATTGTTTCTCCATAAACAATATCCCATGGGCGCCAGCCTTCAAGCTTATGGCTTGAAAACGAAAGTTGATAATTATTATTAATAATAATAATAATAATAATAATAATAATAATACGTAATGAGACTCACAAAACTCCCAGGGCTGGGGTGACGGAACACAAATCATTAAGTACACTAACTTGGAATTTAAGGATCATTAATAATAATTTCAGAAATTACTAATTAAAACAGTTATTTATTAGGATGAAAAACGTGACGTAACGGCGTATTAACGAAATCTGAACTTACGGAAGCAAAATAAAAATTGGATGAACTCTAAGAAAATGAACTGTTGCGCGAAGACTTGCAGTAACTTATGCCATTAGCTCACCATTTGAAGACTCTGTTATCTTGAAGCTGATGATGGATGGATCTCTCGTACCGGCTGCGTCATCTGTTGTTGGATTCCAGTCGTACTTCTGCTTCGTGCATAATACTTAATCTTATTCTTCTTCTTTCGGTGCCTATCCGTTTCAGATGTTGGCGATCATGATGGCTATTTTTGTCTTGTTTGTGGCAGTGCGGAACAGTTCAACTGATGACATATTGCTCCAGCCTCTAAGATTGTCAAGCCAAGATATTCTTCTTCTTCCAGGACCTCTTTTGCTGTTGATTTTCCCCTGGAGTATTTTTTGGAGTAGGTTGTATCTATCTGTGTTGCGCATTATATGTCCCAGATACTGCAGCTTTCGGCATTTCACTATCTTGATCAACTGAGGTGTTGTGTTCATCCTTCTCATTACTTCCACGTTTGTAATTCTCTGGGTCCAAGATATTCTCAGGATCCGCCTATAAAGCCATGTTTCAAAGGCCTCCAGCTTCTTCTCTGTGTTTTTATTTAAGGTCCATGTCTCTACACCATATAAAATAACAGAAAATACATAACAGTGCAGAAGTCTGATTTTAGTCCCTAAAGTTAGATTGTGGCTTTTAAACACATTACTCATTTTCTGGAACACATTTCTTGCTTTTCCAATGCGTACCTTGACTTCTTGTGAGCAATCCGTCTTCATTTATTATGGTTCCAAGGTATGTATATTGTTTTACCCTTTCTATACTCTTTTGATTTATAACCAAGTTTATTCCGGAAATATTTTCCTTACTTATAACCGTGAGTTTTGTCTTTGCGGTGTTTATTACAAGCCCGTATTGGCTGCTGACTCTTACAGTTCTATCCATTAGTGATTGTAGCACTTGGATAGTATCAGCAACTACAATTGTATCATCAGCATCCCGGATGTTGTTTAATCTCACTCCATTTATCAAAATTCCTTCTTCTTTATCTTCCAAGGCTTCTCTAAATATGTATTCTGAATACAAATTAAATAGTATAGGTGACAAGATACATCCTTGCCTCACTCCTCTCAGGATTTTGACTGCTTCAGTGTGTCCTCCTACAACACACAACACCGCTGTTTGATTCCAGTACAGCGTCTTGATGATTCGCAGATCTCTTTCCTCCATTCCAATATTTCTCAAAATATCCATCAATTTTTCATGTTTTACACAGTCAAAGGCTTTCTGGTAGTCTATTAAACAAGCAAATACATTCTTATTTACATCTCTACATCTCTGAAAGAGGACCTGCACACTGAACAAAGCTTCTCTCGTACCTACTGCTTTAATAAACCCAAATTGATTAGGGGCTATCTGATCTTCACACAGTCTGTATATTCTTCTGTATTTCACTCTTAAGAACACTTTCAAGAGATGACTCATCAAGCTTATTGTGCGGTAATCTCCACATTGGTTTGCGTTTTGCTTTTTTGGCAAGGTGATGAACTCTGATTTGAGCCATTCCGATGGAATATTCCCGGATACATAAATTCGTTTGAAAATTTTGGTCAACCATTTTACATGATGTTCATCAATCCGTTTTAAGAACTCTGCTTCTACTTTATCTGGTCCCACTGCCTTTCCGTCCTTCATCTGATTGATGGCTGTTTGAACTTCTTCTTCTAATATATCTGTGCCGCTTATTTCATTTGTATTTTGTGTAAAAGCACATCTAGTGTCATGAAATAAATCTTCTATATATTTTTTCCAGATCTTTTTCCTGTCTTCTAAATCCACCATCAAGTTCCCGGCTTCATCCATTAATATACAATAATAAAGTTTTATTATGAATCCACCTGTTTAATACATTATAATGTTGTTACATTTAAAATAACTTCATTAGTTAAAAAGTTACATATGGGACATGTTTCGCTCCCTTACAGAGCATCATCAGCCAAATCTGAATCTCAAATAATTGTTATTTACGTAAATAAAGACTTAAGAACTATTAGAACATTTTTGACAAACTTAAAACTTATTCTATTAGAAAAATCATAAAATATAAAATCTTTGTATACATGGCTTAATTACATGTGCTTAATAGGAAGATACATTAAAATTATGGAAGAGAGAGTACTAAAATATAAAATAAATAATATATATATTATGTCCAAAATCCTAGAAAGACGTGAAAATCAATCTTAGGAGCTAAATTTGAGGATTTTCTTGGCAATGAGATCTGCTAAAAAAGTTATTTATCCCTTGTGGATAAGAGTCTATAAAGATTCAAATTTATCGTCAATTTGATGATTGAACTTATAACAGGATAAATGTTGGTCTTCAAGAAATTTAAATGCTTGTTGTCATGTGACCTCGGCGAATGCTGTTGAAAAGATATGTTCTTATAGATGTCGAGGACTGTTCGTTGAACTAATGGATTTGATAAGGATGATTGAAAGGGACGTAAATCAACGTTTGTATTGAAAGCTGCTGCTTGGTTTATCTTGTTGAATGTCTATAACAAGAAAAGGAATCTTGTAAGTAATCGGAATTTGTGTTGCTAGTTAAGAGTGTGCTTCTAGAAACTTCACTTACCCCTCCAATTGCTGTTTGTCGGTTTGGTGTTGTCCGAGGTTATGTGGTGACTGTCAGTTCTGTGTCTACTCCTTGTGTTGTAAGAGTGAGGTGGTGGGGGTTGAGGGGAGGGAGTAGGGGTAGGAGGAGAAATGTTTGTGGGTGTGGTTTTGGAAGGGGAATGTCTAGTAGGAGCGCAGGGAGGGGTTGGGTTCTTTAATGTTGGATGATTATTAGTTGTTTTGGGAATGAAAACTTTGGCAAAATTACTTTTTTCTAGATTAAGCGTCTTTAAGAGTTTCGGTAATTGTTCGTGTAACGGATTTCTTATTTCAATTTCGTCATTTAAATTTTTTTCCTTATTGAAATACTGGTCTAAGTGGATATAAATATTTTCTAATTCTGTCATTAGTTTACCTTTTTCTATCTTCTTTATAATTTTTAGGTCTTTCGCTATGGTTGTAAATTGGTGGCCTGACTCTCTCATGTGAGCACTCATCGCAGAATGTTTGTTGTGCTTTGTAGCATTAACGTGTTCTAAGTATCTTGTGAGAAAGTTACGGCCAGTTTGGCCAACATATGAACATTTACATTCTACACATGTTAATCTATAGATGCCAGAACTTAGATAAGGGTTCTTGTTGGAATTTATACTATTGTGGTTGAAAAAAATGTTTCTGTTAGTATTTTGTGTTTTGAATGCTACATTCACATCTCGTTTTTTTGATAGGATTAGTTATTTGAAAAATGGCTGGATTGGTGAATGTAAATGTTGCAAATTTGGACTGCTTAGTTTTTTCAGGAGTAAGATTAGTTACTAACTTTTGTTTTACTTTATTGATGATCCGATTGACTATAGTTATTTTATATCCATTAATTGAGGCCAGATCTTTTATAAAATTGAGTTCCTTTTTTAAGTTACTCTCTGAAAGGGGATTTTGAAAGCTCTATAAACTAAACTGTAAAAAGCCGCCTGTTTATGTGATTTTGGGTGAAGAGAATCATTTTTTATCGTTAGAGGAGCGTATGATGGTTTTCTAAATATTTTAAATTCAAATCTATCTCTTATTCGTGTTACATTAATATCCAGGAAGTTTATTGAGTTGTTAGTTTCATCTTCTTTCGTGAATTTTATATTTGGGTCAATATTATTTAAGAAACTTAAGATTTTTTCACTATCATTTTTTTGGCTATCTATTATGACAAAGGTGTCGTCTCTACATACCTGATCCAAAGGCAAAGTCCATTTATTTTTGTGTTTATTTTGTTTTGCTCCAAATGATCCATATATATGTCTGCCAGTATGCCCGACGTGGGATCTCCCATTGCTAGGCATGTTTGATGGTAAATCTTTTTATTAAATGTGAAGTAATTATTGTTTAATACAAATTTCAGTAGGTTTACGAATTCATCTATTTCACATCTACTTAATTTACTGTATGTAAGGAGATTGTGTTTGATGATATTGATGGTTTCTTTAACCGGTATATTTGGATACATGTTGGTTACGTCGAATGAAACCATTTTATGTTGTGGTTGTAAATTGAATTTTCCTAGTTTATTACAAAATTCTATTGAATTTTTGATTGTCGATTTGTTGTTAAATTTGTAATGTCTTTTTAGGAAATAGTGTATAAATTTGGATGTTTTATACGTGGGAATATTTCTACTGTTTATTATAGGACGTATGGGTACGTTGGGTTTATGTAATTTGGGCAATGCCCTAGCTGTTGGTAACTTTGGATTCATATTTATCATTTTTTGGTGTTCTTGTTCATTAAATAAAAAAGTAGAATTCTTGAGGATAATTTTTAGATTCCGTTGAATCTTATTTATGGGATCCTGGTTTACGACAGTATAGGTTTTGTCTGAAAAGAATTCTTCTGTTTTTTCAATATAGTCATTTTTATTTAAGAGGACTGTGGTTTCACCTTTGTCTGCTTTGGTAACAACTACATTATTTTTGTTTAGTTTTGTTTTTAGTGTCATTATTTCTGTTATGAGAGTGGGATTAGAACTTTTGTTTATTTCCCTTACGAAAGCCGGGAGCTTCTTTTTAACTTCAAATCTGATGTCGTTTTGTATATCTGGTGTTAATTTTTTCAAGTTTGATTCAACTTCTGCTACTACATTGATTACGTCTTCTACTTCTTGAGATTTAGGCCAATTAAATTTTGAACCTTTATCTAATAGGTTCATTTCATTATCAGTGAAGTTTGTGTTTGAGAGATTGATAGTGGTGGGAATGTTTTTAAGGTTAGAATTAGGATTATTTGCTCTATTGTTAGATTTGTTATGATTTGGTTTGTTTTCTTTTAAGAGTGTAAGTTTGTTATCTAGGGTTTTTTGTTTCTTGTCTAAAACGTCTGCAAGTTTCTCTGTTATATGATTTTGGATAGAGTTCCATTCTAAAGGGGATAATTCTTGTGCAATTTCCAAGTGTGTACGATATAATTGCAAGTTCAAAAATGATTTCTTCCTATATAGAGCTTTAATTTCACTTTTCAGCCAGATCTCATTTATTTTGTTTTGAGTATCTGCTACCTTTGAATTAGATACGTTTTTTCTTTGTATAGATTTTAAAAACCTAGGTACTAATTTACATTTCAAACATTCTTTCAAGAACCAAATATCTTTGGATATCTTACTGATTTTGATTTTGAGATTCAGATATCTATTCTTTTTGTTTGTATTAGCCTGGTTGGCTATTTCATTGCAAGTGACTAATCTCATGTTTAATCCGTATTGAAATCTGTTGATATACAATAATAAAGTTTTATTATGAATCCACCTGTTCAATACATTATAATGTTGTTACATTTAAAATAACTTCATTAGTTAAAAAGTTATATATGAGACATGTTTCGCTCCCTTACAGAGCATCATCAGCCAAATCTGAATCTCAAATAATTGTTATTTACGTAAATAAAGACTTAAGAACTATTAGAACATTTTTGACAAACTTAAAACTTATTCTATTAGAAAAATCATAAAATATAAAATCTTTGTATACATGGCTTAATTACATGTGCTTAATAGGAAGATACATTAAAATTATGGAAGAGAGAGTACTAAAATGTAAAATAAATAATATATATATTATGTCCAAAATCCTAGAAAGACGTGAAAATCAATCTTAGGAGCTAAATTTGAGGATTTTCTTGGCAATGAGATCTGCTAAAAAAGTTATTTATCCCTTGTGGATAAGAGTCTATAAAGATTCAAATTTATCGTCAATTTGATGATTGAACTTATAACAGGATAAATGTTGGTCTTCAAGAAATTTAAATGCTTGTTGTCATGTGACCTCGGCGAATGCTATTGAAAATTTATGTTCTTATAGATGTCGAGGACCGTTCGTTGAACTAATGTATTTGATAAGGATGATTGAAAGGGGCGTAAATCAACGTTTGTATTGAAAGCTGCTGCTTGGTTTATCTTCATCCATTAACTTTCCACCAGTGCCATTCCTGAATTTCCCTGTTACTTCTCTTACTTTCCTGTGTACATTGAAGCTGTCATACCTACTTTGATATAACTCAATCTCCTCACATTGCTCCACTTTTTCTTTTGCCTCCCTGATCTTTCTTCTGATGTCTGCATTTATCTTTCTGTATTCTGCAGGTTTTCCTTTATTGACTCATCTTTTCTCCATTAGGTTCAGTATTTCATCTGTCATCCATGACTTTCTCCTTTTCTCCTCTGGTTTCATGTACTTCTCTAGCTGTAATATGACTTTCCTGCCTGAACACTTCCTACTGTATTCCGTACATAAAGTCGTAATGAGTCCTAATTTTAAATGCAAAACCACCATGGGTTATGTTCATGGAGAGAATACACTTGTATTCTTCCGTATTACGGAACAGTAGCGTAACTAAATTCATAATAAAAGCTCTCCTTCCCTATACTAGTCAAAACCAGTCTCCCATTGACTATACCTCGTCATTGAGATAACAAGTCCAATGAGAGTAACTTTTGAGTAGTATCCTACGGTACTACTCAGATGCGAAGTGAACTAAGTTAAAATCTTCTCCGATGTGCAGACGTAGAATCGTAGTAAGAGTGTCTTCCAAGAGTGTGTCTGTGTCTAAGAGTAAGAATGTCCTCTCCAGCTCGTGTCTTCGAAGTATATAGGTTCAAAAGTCTCCCTCCAGCCATATCACATGGTCCAGTAAGATTCGAGGTCTCATCCCTTCTCCTATGTATTGGTGTGAATCCATCACGTTGTTTCATTACGTCCAATCACATAGGCTGAACTTTCCTGCAAAATCAAAGCGTCAGGTAGCGAACTTCGAAAAGTGGGCGTTCATAATGTTTCAACTGTCTCTTCATAAGGTGGAGAGGGTTAGGTCTCTCATAACCTTGATGACGTACATTTCCTGAAAATGGGCTGAAATTAGCCTGCTGCCTCTGGTCACTTCACAACGGCTATTGGAAAATTTACTGCAAGCTATTAATATGAATGATGTTGAAATACTTTTCACAATATGTGGTTCGTTCAGAATACATTACAGCCGCGATACAAAGAAATGAAATGATGATGTAAAATGGATGATTAAAACCATATATATACATCTTATCAATTAATTATCTAGTTCAATAATTGAATACATGCAGTGATGTCCCAAACATCACAAGCTACCCAAATCACTTATTACATTGTGAGGCAGTCAGACAGTCTGTCTGAGGAATTATAACAGCGGTATGTACCTGTTCATATGAGTACTGCACTAACAAAGATGTTCTGAAAAGCAAGTCCACACTACTTATTACCTTTGCGCATATGATAATCAGTCAGACAGTCTGCACATAAACCTATATTGTACTTGGTACACTGGGTTCTAAGCCTAGCAAGGCAATTTTCTGTTGCGCATCTTCTTCTCTTCGCTCATGGAATTGTAGAAAGCCACTCATGCATTCCATCGTACTGAAGTTCCTGCATTGCATTATGTCCAAAACAATGAGATCTGTTGAACAGGGGAGCAGCTTTGTAGTGTGTGAGGTAAGTCTGGACAATTGCTCGTCGAAAATCAAGGTGAAAAATGCCTTCTTCAGACGTGTTTTAGCTGCCATGCATTATGCATTCCTACATCAACAAGCCATTCAAATATTGCTCACCACCACTTTTTTCCTCGTATTCTGACTTTCACATATGTCAAGTTATGACCTATACAATCAGTACTTCCCATACCCATATTGTACTGAGAAATCATGTATGGCTCAGACTCTCAGACTTTTCCATCTCTAGCCTGTCCTTTTTCTCTTTCACATAACGAGATGCCTGTTTTTTAGGGTGCACTCTGTAATGTGTAGATGCTACAGTTACTACTGAATTATCCACCCAATGGCAAACCTGAACACCTTCCTCGAAGCTCTTTAGGTAATCGTATGTACTCCGTTCTTTCTTCATTATAGCAGAAGATTTCAGATTACAATCCTTAGGAATGTGATTTTCTCGAAGTGTACCTGTAACATCATATCCCCATGCACCAAGATGTGTTAGCAATCCCATTCCAGTAAAGAGATGGTAGAAGTATAATTTGAAGGGCAAATTTTTCAGATCCGGTGAAGATTGTCCAAGCATTGTTACAAGGGGGGCTGCGCACTTCACAAATTATGCTTCATATTGGGCATTCACGTTACAATTTTTTTCCTTGGTATACTTCAAAGACTACAAGATATCCATGACGAGTGTTTAGACACCATACCTTGAAACGAAAATGAATAGGTTTTTCTCTCATAAATTGTTTGCAGGAATGTCTCCCAAAATATGCAGCATACACTCATTATGCGACAAGTGCTCCTCAGCTCGAAAGCTTTCCCCTGAAATGAGTACGTAGAAGGTCAATCAGAGGTTTCAACCTCCACATTTTGTCATTGAAATTTGGGTTCATGTTATCAGCAAAGTGAATGAAACGGGAAATTTCAAGAAACCAGTTTCGCCGCATAGCACTTGCCACCACAGAATGGTGCACATCACACGCATCCTCACAAAATGATCTCTTCGAAAGAATGTTATTCTATCCAGATAAAATCAAAATCGCAATGAAAACTTTCATATCTTGTCAATTAATATTCGGGGAAGGACAGTTCAAAAAAACTCCCATATTTTTTAGATTCAGAAACTAAGTGATCAAAAAATGTAATCCGTCAAAACTTACTCAACCGGGCAAGTTGGCCGTGCGCGTAGAGGCGCGCGGCTGTGAGCTTGCATCCGGGAGATAGGTTCGAATCCCACTATCGGCAGCCCTGAAGATGGTTTTCCGTGGTTTCCCATTTTCACACCAGGCAAATGCTGGGGCTGTACCTTAATTAAGGCCACGGCCGCTTCCTTCCAACTCCTAGGCCTTTCCTATCCCATCGTCGCCATAAGACCTATCTGTGTCGGTGCGACGTAAAGCCCCTAGCAAAAAAAAAAAAAAAAACTTACTCAAACAGTTCAATGCACGATTTTTCCACAAGTTCGGTGAAATCAATGTTGGAAAAATGTTCTGGGCCCACATGGGTATCAGAAATGAAGATGGAGAAAAACTGTTGGACTTTTGTATCAGAAATTACCTGATGATTAAGAATACATGGTTTATGAAGAGGAATAACCATAAGATCAGCTGATATAGTTGGAATGGACAGTATGGAACACTCATAAATTTTATAAAACAGACCGAGAATGGGGAAGATACGCCATGTATACGAAGATAATCCCCAATGAAAGTATGGAGGGTGATCATAGATTATTAATTGTGGAATTAAAACAAGTAAAAATCCCTAAAATTGTAGTGAAGAAGAAACTAAACATCAGGATTTGGGAATTGAATAAGCAGGTTCATCAGCATTGACAGGTCGAAACCAGTACTGTGTTTTAATGTGATTGAAATATTTTAGACGGTTTATATAATAAAGTATGGATTAAGTGTAAAACTCTCATTCTTTATACTTGTGTGCTCATACTATCAATACGGGCAATGAAGCTGATAGATTATAGTATTCCAAGATTGTATAAAAAGGAAGTTGCCTAACATGGAAATACGAATTGGAGAAGAAGAGTGGGACAATTAAGACAGACATTTGTAGAAGCAGCCATTGAGGTATGCAGAAAAACAAAAGCAAAGGTTAAGGGAAAGGAAACACGGTGGTGGAGCGACAAAATAAAAAAAGAAATAAAAGAAAGGAACAAGGTGAAAAAATAAATGGATAAGGAAAAGCAAAAAACGTATCAGAGGGATGAGAATGAGGTAGAAAGGTTACATGTGGAATACAAAAGATTGAACTTACAAGTAAAGAGGAGTGTCAAGGAAGAAAAGGAGAAAAGTTGGGGAGAGTTTATCTACAAAATTGAGCAAGATAGTCGAGGAAATCAGAAACTATTATGCAGAGTAATAAAATCAAAAATAATAAATTTTAAAAAATCAAGGCATTAGAGAGAGAAGATGGATCCATAGTACATGACGAAAAGGGTGTTCAGAAGGTGATGGCAAAGTATTTTGAATAAATTTATAATGTGGATGACTACTCGAAGGAAGAAGGAGATAAGAAAATGGAAATAATAGATGGAGAAAAAGAAGAGAACTCGATAACATGGTTGGAACACATGAAAGGGCAGTGAAAGCAATGACCAAAGGTAAAGCAAGTAGAAAAGATGAATTCAATGCTGATAAGATTAAGGCAGCAGGAAGCATTGAACTACAGTGGCTATACAGGGCCCTCAATGCCATATGGAATGATGAAAGGATACCTGAAGATTGGCAATAAGGAAGCATTGTGCCATTGTTCAAAAAAGGAAATGGAAAGAAATGTGAAAATTATAGGGGAATAACCCTATTATCACATAGGCTAAAAATAATGGAGGAAGTCATAGACAAAAAAAAACAAAAAAAAACAGGAAGAACGATATGGCTTTAGACCGATTAGATCAACAATAGACTTGATATCTACAGTGCGAACAGTAATGGAAAAACATCTGGAAAGGAACAAGAAAATCATCTTCGTATTTTGGGATTTTTGAAAAAGCTTATGATATAGTTAAGAGAAAACGTGTATGTGAATGCCTACGGAAAAGGAATATACCAAAATTATTAATTAACAAGGTAAAAATGTATCATGAGAGTAAAAGCAGTGTACAAGTGGGGAGTGGTGACTCTGAAACATTTTATACAAAAAAAAGTCTCTAGCAAGGAAGTGCACTGTTGCCATTATTGTTTATTGTATTGATGGATGAAATCATAAAATGTGTAAAACAGAGTAACAGTGGCCCGGCCAGAAATTTTATATGTAGCAGAAACTCTTAAACTTAAAAGAATTAGGGATCTTGAAAAATTAGAAAAAGTTGAAAGAATTTTGAGAAAAATACTGGGATCTTTAAGAAACAACAATGCCAAATTTAGACTACGGTCAAACAGAGAGCTATATTTAAAAATTGAAAACTGACAATTATAATGAGGAAAAGAAGACTTCATTTTTTGGGACACATTAATAGAATGAATAACAATAGACTAACTAAACAAATCTTCAACTTATTGAACAGTTACAAATCCAAGCAAACATGGTTCGTTGAAAAGGATATGAAAAACGCTGGAATTAAAATAGATATGTTACAAAACAGAACACGTTTCAGAGAAGTAACACGAAAGGCAGGATTTCAGGAGAGAGAGAAATTAACAACTGGAAGAAAATGGACTCAAGAGAAAAGGAACACATTCCCAGAAAATGAAGGAAGTTTGGAAAGGAAGAAAGTTAAGTTCCAAGAAAAGTAACCAAAGTTGATTTATCGTACTCTCAAAAGGGTTATTCGAAACAGAAAGAAAATAATGATGTTTGCTTTATGTCGCACTAAATGTTGTTGTGTAATATGATATATTTAAGAATAGATTGCTGTCAGGAAGGGGAAAGGGTATGTCATTATCGAGAAGGAAGGAGCAAGCTTTTGACTCGATAATTTTCTTGTGGGGGGGGGGGGGTGGTGATACTGATAATCCACTCTAAAGGTTGGCACCTCTGCACCTCTGTTGAAAATGTATAGTTGCTCAAAATAGGATGAGCGTGTGGTATTTTATGTTCCTCGCATTTAATATTTTATTAGACTTTTAACTATTAACAAAATATAATTCACCTCCTATGTCAATATAAACCCTGTGAATACCCACGACAAACATTATATATAGGTTCAGTTGTTTCTGAGAAAGTACTTACAAGGAAATTCAGTACCATAGACTCATTCGGCATTTTGACATTTTTCCGTGGTTTCCCATTTTTACACCAGGCAAATGCTGGGGCTGTACCTTAATTAAGCCCACTTTAGCTTCCTTTCCCATCCTAGCCCTTTCTTATCCCATTGTCGCCGCCGGTGCGACATAAAGCGGTTCAAACGAGCCGAAACATGTTAGAATTTCTTTATTCCGTCTAAGAAGGAATATATGATGTATTGAATTAGGAGGATACACTCATTTTTTCACCTTTGTAAGGGAAAACCATCAATACGGAATGATTCTAAAATCTTGTAATAAATAAAGCGGAATTGTGAAAAAAAAATTGTCCTCAGCCCTGAAGATAGTTTTCAATTTTTACACCAGGCAAATATAATTAAGGCCATGGTCGCTTCTTTCCTATCCCAAGCCCTGTCCTATCCATTCATCCCATCAGTGCAGTATAAACCAAATAGAAAAATCATTAATCACCATAGCTTAACTTTCCTATCCAACAGACTGACTACGACAGATGCATAGTGAGGTGAATTGAACAAAGTGCTCGATTCGATCTTACATTGTTTAACCGGTTCCTTCTCTAGCCTTTTCAGGCAAAAAATGGTCTCATCATTCTTGGATACAGTATATTGATCAACATACACTTCCTTGTCTCTGAATCCCTGTGTATAGAATAAAACTTTTAAAAAATCAAATTAATAACTTTCCTAAATCTTAATACATTAATTGTTCTCTTATGCAATCACTGCCAGAATATTTCAAATATTTCATCTGCTGCAAGTTTATCATCTGCCTGATAGTTAATAATCAATCTTATCTCTACTATCAGCCTTGGAAATCTTTTTTCATACTATACTCTGAGCATTTCAGCTCAAATTCCTACATTTTAGATTGGGTAAGTTGAGATAGCTCAATATTAAGAGTACCATTGTTTCACTCCAGTGCGGCTTGGGCTCCTCACTTGGAAACCACACCTCTCCCAAGACAATGGCCAGCTAGTACACTATTGTGACACCACTGTGATATATGAGGAATTAATTCCTGAAATTTTGCTGTTGATTTTTCATACATCCTGTATATGACCTTCTAGGCTTGCGTGATCATATTAGATTGGGTTTTCATCGCTGTATAATCAAATGGTTACCCACCAATTTGTGCCTTCAAATGCTACAATAATGTCAAAGAATTATGGTCTTGCTTTTATTTTTGAACTACCATATTTATTCATGTGTTAGACCCCCTCACGTATTAGACACACACACACACACACACACACACCCCCCAACGTAATCCGTCAGAGAAGAATAACGGTTCCACTTTGAAGCGGGTACAAGTCTTACTACAGCTCTGATGACATTGCACGAATTTGTGAATAGTTTCGTCTGTATGACCCACGCAATGGAAACACTCGTCGAAGTCATGCTGTACATCTGTGTTTCGTATTTAAGAAATGTCCGCCTTTGTAGCGTAGGCCTACTGCAGCTCTGCTGCCATTGCACATATAGGTGAATAATTTAGTGTTTGACCCGCACATTGCAAGCACGCGTCATTCATGTATATGTTTCTGTGTTTTGTAGTTAAGAATGTCCGCTGGCATGATGGTTAGCACAATTAGCTGCTGTTCTCGGGAGCCTGGGTTTGATTTCCGGTACCGTATTGCTAGAGATTTACGAATGGCAGGAAGATTGATATGCAGTCAAAATGTTACATGCAATTCCCTTCCACTGGAAGCCTGTCTAAAGACCTGCACCACCTCAGAATGAAGAAACTAGTTTACTTCAGTTTTTGCTATTAATGTAGCAGGCAAATTCATTAACAAAGTGATCGTTTAATATCTCGTAACTTGGGCCAATATAGGGTTTTTTGTGTTAGAAGTAGGTTTGAAACGTGATAAAAACAATCCAATAATAATTTTACGTCCCCACTTATAACGATTTTTGGAGACACCAAACAAAACATGCTATGCGTTAATTTAAAAAAAAGGAGACAACGATTGTACAAAATTCAACATTATGATAATAAAACTCATTACTGCCACACCTGTAGATATCCATAAATGCGGTAAACTTACCTGTTGTTTATTTTTAATCTTCCCGTCTTGGAACTTCTGGCACTATACTTAACCTTAACAGTGTGATCTCTCTTATCTCATTTACAGCTGTTTAGGAATATCCAGATGTGATAAATGTGGAAAACAAGCATAAAATATACTTAAAAATAAGGGTTCGGCTTTCAATAACCGTAGTTATGCAAAGAACGCTTCCAGTCACTATGTATTACATTCGGAAGTAAAACTCGTAACGTACGCTTGTTATCAGCTGGAAGTTGGGCACGCTTTCTGCAGCACGTCTTTATTTGGGAGGAGTGGCTTCTGCTACACACACAAATTCTCCAGAAACCATTTGGGAATAGATTGTTTGGACTCTATAGTCAGGAACGAAACTATTTTTAAAAATTTCAGAAAGACTGGACTGCTAATGCTTTCGATGCATGGCTGATGAGATGGAAGTTAAGATGACGTCATTTGGAATGACGACATGCCGGTTGCAGGGAAGTTGACGACACAAGACGATAATTCAAATGAAAGCAATGATTAGATTTTTACTTAGATTTACTGTGCAGTAGGCCTACTGCTCAACTGACAAAGACAAGTGACTGGCCATTAAGTTATTTTCTATCAATACTGCATAATATGGACACTGAAGATTAGCTTCTAATGAAACAGTCTACAAGGAAATAGAACCAATAACGAGCACAATCAGGAAACGCATTTCATTTTTTGGACATCTAATCAGGGCAACAGAGAACAGGATCATCAGGAGAATAATAGGAAAATTATGGAATAGTAAGTGCAACATTAAGTGGGTTACAGAAATCAAGGAAGATATGGATGGACTACGAATTACAGTGGAAGACTCAAGAAACAAAACCGACAAAATCAGGAAACTCACAGACAAGCAAACCTGACTGCAAACCAGGATCAACAAACAGACAATAGGAAGGGTGATTTCCAATAAAGAAAGGGAGATAAGGCCTGAGAGAATGAGGAAGTACTGGGCGACAGGAAACTGAAAAATTCTTTGTATAAAGTTGGCTAGAGTGGTCCAATGAAGGCCATAAAATGTAAATAATAATAATTGCATAATATGATACGCTTATCCTTTTTCTCTGCGTGGTGGAGTATGAAGCAAGATGAATTTTCATAGCAAGTTTTTACGATCATATGCCCTTCCTGACAGCAACTCAGAGGAATTAATGATATGAAATGAATGATGATGATGCTTGTTGTTTTAAGGGGCCTAACATCGAAGGTCATCGGCCCTGAAATGAATGAAGCGATGAGTAACTAAAACTGACTATATTTACTTTATATGTAGGCCTAAAAGTAGTGTTCATTTATTGTTTTTACCTTTAGAAATACTGCCTTCCAACGAAAATTGCCAGCATAACTCAGTGTAGAATAGTGTAGTATGTTTACATGTATAATTTATAGCTCCTTATAGCCTAGAAGCCATGTGTTCACTGCACAAAATTTGAGGTTATCATATATTGGACACCCCCCTTACTTTTCTGGCTGTAAAAGTGGAAGAAATAGGGGTCTAATATGCGAGTAAATAAGGTATTTCCTTTTAGCCTGTATATTGTATTGCAGAATAATATGTCTCTTGAGTTTGAAGTTCCTTGTGTGTTGATTCTGTGAATAGTATCCTTTCTTTATGCTCGTAAAAACTGGATATTGTGGGATGTGTAATTGAAATCTGTTGGTTTTTTTAGGCCTTGATCCATGGACTTAATAGGCATTATTACTCTATCAGCATCAATTACCGTAAAAATGAGCTGGAGCAGAAGATGCTGCTTAACCTCCACAAGAAATCTTGGATGGATGGCCTGATGCTAGCTGATTATGCTGAGCACTGTAAGCTGAATGAATCTACGGTACATGATATGCTGGACCTTGCTCGTAATTACAACAAGGTATTGTAATTCCTCTATTCTCTTTGTTAAATATAGTGGAACCTTGATTATCTGTTTCCAGAAACAACCTTTTCCCGGATTATTTGTTCAAATTGTGCGCTCTGCGAACATCCGTATTTAATCCAGTTTAAAAAATCCTACCTTATCCGTTCCTTGAATAATTCGAATATTCGATACATCGCTCTGATTTATATTCATCCGATAGTTAAGGTCTTCAACTGGGAATACGAAGTACGTCCTGAATCCCAGTCGATCAATATCGATTTGTTTGTGTTGAAAGAGGCTGACTCTTGGATAGCCGTACGCTTTTTCTGTTCATTTATTCGTTCTATAATAACCTTTACTGTCTTGTATAAAAAATTGTTTGTTCTTCACCACGAATTACAAAGCATAGGTTATGTTGTGGTTACAAAAAAAAATCGTGAGAATTATGTTTTTTCGCTTAATTTGCTTCATATTTATTGCCACGTATTGCAAAGCTGAGGTTATGTTGTGGAGTAACATTGCGTTCGTTGCTTATTTTGTCTTAATGATCCTTGTTTATCGATAATCATGAGTAAATCTACAAAAAAAATTATCATCAGGTGTTTAGGTAAACCTATTCTTTGAGTTTCTCGGGTATACTGAAATCGAGAAAAAGTGACAAATTTGCGTTTAGTACAGTGTGCTCTTGTGATATTAACATAGCACATGGTGGCAAAAACAACCTGACTAATCATGTAAAGTGTGTTAAACATCTTAGTGATTTGAAATCTGAGGAAGAAAATCAGAATTATTTTTTTTTTGCCAAAGCTGGAGAAAATGTTTACGATGAAATAAAGGTTGATTGTTTGTTTACTTCTTTTTCAGTGGAACACAACATTCCATTGAGTGCAGCTGATCATGCAGCAACTTTGTTCAGAAAGATGTTTCCTACGTCGCAAATCGCAAAAAAGTATGTTTGTGGTCACACAAAATCGTGTGTCCTAAACGAAATGGCACATACTGCAACACAGGACATCGTTACTTGTTTAAAGAATAGTCCATTTTCTTTGTCAGCAGATGGAAGCAATGATACCGATTCAAAGTTGTATCGCATAATGATTACTTTTTATGATGCTGCTTGAGAAAGTACTGTTTTATTGGTACCAGCATTGGAAGGGGATTCGACAGGGCGCAGCATAGGAAAGCTGCTATTGTCGCAGTTGAAATTAAATAAGTGCCAATTAAAAACTGTCTGGCATTCTGTTCTGACAATCGTCCTGTTCCGATTGGACAAAAAATGTCATTCTAGCAGTTTCGAAAGAAGCTCATCAGGATATTTTTAGTATTGGTTGCAAGTGCCATCTAATTAACTTAGCTGCTGAAAAAGGTGCTGCAACTTTACCAGTTAGAATTGATGAGATTCTTGTTGATTTTTTTCTATTACATTGAGACGAGTGCCAAAAGAAAAGGACGCCTTTAGAAATTTCAAAGTATGCATGGAAAAGAAACAAAGAAGTTGTTGAAGTATGTGTGCATAAGATGGTTATCCCTAGCGAGATGTTTAGACAGGTTATTAGATCAGTGGAATCCACTTCTTTCATTTTTTAAGGATGAGGTGGTAGTATGTGCTCCAAATATTTCTGCGAATTTATCTCTTTTTTTTTTTCCCTTTTTTTTTTTACTATTCCCAAAGGACACAGTAGATCTGATGACAAACAAATGAAGAGTGTGTGTGATTCTCCCTCCTCCCCCTCCTCCTCCTCTTCCTCATCTTCTGCCAAAAGAATGGCACGTTCTTCTTCCAAGCATGACTTACCTGTTCTCAGAAACTTGAATCCCACTACATCTCGTAAAGAAAAGCTGTTTATGTTTCTTTCCTGTGACCTAAACAGGGCATTTTGTACTTTTTTACATCATTTGATAAGATTAATACTGTCCTTCAGATTGCTTCCCAACATATCCATGTACTGTTTGAATTAATGATGGATCTATTGAAACAGATGCTCACAAAGTTTGTCAATCCAAGTGTAGTTAAACCGTCTGCAGAATCAGGAGGATGATGTAGAACTGGTAACTGTCATTCATACCTCAAACTTTGTTAAGGTGCTGCAAGATGAAGACAAATCTCTGCTTTTCTCATCAGTCAGAAACTTTTTGTGCAGCCTGTGACTACATGGTTAAGAAGTTCCTTTTTAAGAACGATGTGCTAAAACATGCACAGGTTGCTAAACTTCATGCCATTGAAGAAACATAGTTTTCTTCTGGTGTTTTTTTGGAGAGGTTTTCTGTTATTTTGCATAAAAGAGAAAGTGAAAGCAGAGATGATGCTGTGAATAAACTCCAAAGCCAGTTTTCAGCTCTTCAGTTAGATGATGTAAGTAATCAAGCTACACATTATTCAAAATGGGTACAGTTGTTGAATATCCCTGGAACTGATGGACATTATAAATATGACAGGATCTCTAGATTTGTGCTGACTGTTCTTCCTATATTGCATAGTAGTGCAGAATGAACAAATTTTTAGCTTGATTAAGAAGAATAGGACACAGTTCAGGTCATCGATGTCCAATGGAACTCTGGAAGCCATTTCCATTTTGAAGATCAGAAGTTCTGAAGCATGTTATACAAACATGTATTCTATTGACTTTCTGAAGAAAGCAGAGCAGCCTACAATTTGTTAAATCAGAATGAAGATGTGCGTGTGATGGTGTAAATAACTTGGGTGCATATAATTATGTGCAGCAACATGCTCTTTACTTCAAAGTTTTAATTAGTCGCATGTGGTGGTGTAAATAATGTAAATAACTTGGGTGCATTATTATGTGCTGCAACATACTTTTTACATAAAGTTTTAATTAGTCGTGTGCATAAAATTACATTGTGTAAGTAGATTTCATTGGTGCATATTAAAGATATTTGTGTTAGTTTAACTGATGTGAAAAATTTTGTTCCTTATAATGTCATTGGTTGCATGTAGTGTTTTATGTTAATGTTGTTGAACTCGTAATTATCTGAAGTGAAGAAAATGCATGAATTTTGTTGTGTTTTATCGCATTTTGGTGCATTGGGTTCCCGCTTATTTTGACGTGCGGGGATTTTACTGATAGATCACTTGGAAAGTTGGCAGGTATGCGCTGAGTGATATAATGAAAAGTCATGGCAAGTAAAAATCGTACTAGATCATCTTGTGAAGGTATGTACAAATTTTTAGGGTTTCTAATATAAGAGTGAAACTAAGTTATAAAGCTGTGTGTTACATCTTACCTAGGAAGTCAGGGTGGTATCAAAAAATTGCGGGCGGAGCTGGGAGTGAAAGCGTTAAGAAAGTTTCCGTGTTGCCACTTTTATGGCAAAATTTGAACACTAAATCTGGGTAATGAAATATTAATTTGAAATAAATAAAACAAAATTGGGCGCCACCTGCAGAAGATTTACAGGAATAATTGACTCTGTAGATCATAAATGAACTCCTTCTCCCAAGGCGACAGTCATCAGGTTGACGAGGCTCCAAACTGGCTTCCTTACCTTACCTGCTACTATTTAACTCTGAAAATAAATTTGGGTAGCATGCCAGGTTTTTCCTTACTCTGCCAATAAAAGATTTACTATAAGTTTCACTACTAGAACTTGCTCGAAAAATAAAATAAAACAATCACCAACAATAATCATCACGTGATGAGACCAACCAGTCTTGCTGCTTACATAAAATAAAAATTCACAAACTTCTACAATCTATAAAACATAGTTCTGAAGACCACGCTTCTGACTGATGATTTCTTATGAGTAGGACAACTGTCCGTTCTTAACCTCATTTACATGAACAAAATAGCATCATCACCGTGGAATCAAGAAAGAGCAATCCCAGTCACCTCACTATACCCTTTTAATTAAGCCATACACCTTCTCAGTGTAAAACGTCTTCTGTGGAATTAATAAATAACAACCAACATGTCTGTCGTATTAGTCAAAGAATGAAATGAAATGGCGTATGGCTTTTAGTGCCGGGAGTGTCCGAGGACATGTTCGGCTCGCCAGGTGCAGGTCTTTTGATTTGACACCCGTAGGTGACCTGCGCGTCGTGATGAGGATGAAATGATGATGAAGACGACACATACACCCAGCCCTCGAGCCGGCGAAATTAACCAATGATGGTTAAAATTCCCGACCCTACCGGGAATCGAACCCGGGACCCCTCTGACAAAAGGCCAGCACGCTAACCATATAGCCATGGAGCCGGACAGTCAAAGAATGAACAAATAATAAACACTTGGCCTACTGTTTCTTCTAGCCATAATCAGTTGAATGAACACATTACTTCCAGATTATGCATATAAACCCCCTCACACACTGTGAGTTATCTCGGAGAGGACTAAACCAGTGTATATCTGACAAATGAACACTATGTATCATCTTCCGCAGAATACACACCATGAATGACTTGTCATAACCTCGTAATACACTCTTAATGACTCCGTAATAGTACAGTTGTAGCACTTAGAGCAATCAAAGCTGCAATTACCCCAGGTGACAGCACCAAAGGTCTGACCATGCACCCAAGGCACGGTTCAGATACATGGAAACGTGCTAGACTAACACTTTAAAAAGGAAGAAAGGCACTTACCATAAGAAAAAGAACAGAGCGCCCAGAGGAGCGGATAAAGTGCACCTGGTCATATCAAATTATCACCCCTTTAAAGGAAAACACCAACACCTTGGGGAACAAAGAGATATTTAATCAACAAAATTAAGTAATTAACAAAATTGAGAGGAATATCCTCGCTGGAAAAATAAAATTAAATATAATAACTTAAAACTCAAACCCTTCGGTCGACCGTTAATAAAGAAAATAATTATTTAGTTATTATTTAGGACTTAGTAAGACTACGTAGATTAATGAAACACCTCATCAACTCATAAGGTTTCTTACAAACCAAAAGGTTTCCTTGACCAGTACCTAAGTTTTTCAAACATCTTTTCAACCTTGAAAAACAACCTTGACAGAAAGTTTTTTTTAATTGATACTGAAAACCTTGTTTAGGATGTATCCAAACGAGCCCCTACAAGGATGGGTAGGTATCACGTACACTTTTCTCGAAATTAAAATAATAATAATAATAATAATAATGTTGATAATAATAATAAGCTGCGCGACACCGGGAGAAAAAATGAGCAGAAGGAAAAATTAAAAAGCCAAAGAAAAATAAAAGGGACCAAGGTAAACCGCCCACAAGGCAGAATTCATAACAGGCACATCAATACAAATCATCAATCCCATCACAACAACATCAACAAGCTTAGCATTGCCATGGCAACAACCAACAATGGGTCAAGGGAAGGAAGGGGCCAATCACAGGCCGCAAAACAATAGGCGAATGCTATCAAAGGACAAGAGAAAACCAGGCGGAGAAAACCACCCAAAAACCAAGAAAAGAAAAATTTAATTTAAAAATAAAATTAAACAAAGAGAGAAAAGAAGAAAGAATCGGAACAGAATATACACGTAACC
Organism: Anabrus simplex; assembly: GCF_040414725.1. Classification (NCBI taxonomy): domain Eukaryota; kingdom Metazoa; phylum Arthropoda; class Insecta; order Orthoptera; family Tettigoniidae; genus Anabrus; species Anabrus simplex. Next base: position 82,631,142 of record NC_090271.1, on the reverse strand, counting down.
CCCACATACCTGGAGTGACTCGCTTGGTTAATTATTCCAGTTAAATAATAGCTTTGACCACAAAACTTTTAGGCCTAGAAAACCATTAATAAACATCAAGTTTTCAAATTACGATTTCGAAGAATCCCAAAAAAAATTCGTTCACATAGCACGCAAGTCCCTAGTTAACTGACGTAAATTACACATGCTTTAAGTTCCATTTAACAAGCCCAAAAAAATTCGAAATTCCACAAGGCAAGACTTAGTTCTTAGATGACACCAAATTACATCGTGTCGCACACACTTTCTTCACATAGGGGAAATTTTCAGGTTTTTCACAATAAATCGGTAAAAGTTTAGTTGGAACAACACTTACAGTTTCATCCAGATGAAGTTGTGAGGACGCTTCAGAAGTACATTCTACTTACGTATTTTGAAGAAATGCATAAAATACAATTTCCAGGCGAGGAATATTAAACAAAAATAACTTGCAGTTTTCACCAGGGCAAAGCCCTACCAATGTAACCTTAACCAGGCTCGAACATTTTTGGAGAAATCATCTCGCTAGGGAGAGAGAAGCCCCACACGTCCATCTCCTTCTCACAAAACAGCAATGGCGTTTTCTTCCCGAGATTCCCCAGTCCACTGCCGCAGCGATCACATGTACACAGAGGGAGAGCCACCGAGTGGTAACGTAGTTCGCGGGGTAGTACATACCTACGCCACTAGAGTGCAGGAGAATACAGTAAGGCACAGACAGGACGTGCACACAGTCAGCTGGACAACAAATAACCTTTTCAGCGGAGAAGTTTCCAGCTTATAAGTTTTGAAAAGAAGGAATAACGAAGCGGCGAACCACTTTTAAGAACAGTTTTTCTACAGCCATGTGGCTAGTTCAAAAATATTTACCGAGAGGGAAAATTGTTACGCAGGTAACAGTCTCCCTCCCCGAAACTTGACATGTACAGCACATGTTTACCATCATAAGGTGGTGGTCTTGAAGCAAACTAAGTTTTTGGTAGAATAGTCCGAATGTGAAAATGACCACCAATCGCCAGTCTCAGTTTATGCACCACCAGCAGGACGAGTCCAACAATCATCAAGAACCCGAACATATGTGATTAGAATTAAAGAAACGGTACAGTTCACTTAGACAACACCAAATGTCTAGCCACTTTCAATAATAATGAAGTCCCGTGCACCAAACTGTGCAATACACAAGACGCAGGCAAATTTATTAATGGTCCAGATCACAGGAGATATTTATCCTCCAGATTTCTTGCTAAACTTTAATGTGAACAATTAACTTCCGCAAGTTCGTATGCGTCATCTGATCGAAGGTTACGCTACCTTGTGGTACATACCTTTAGGAAAAGTTCATAAATGTTTGCTTTTAGAACATTAGACCTTCTATGTCTTAACTGCACTCGATCACATACCTATACTTAAATCACTACATGTTTGTCAAATTTGTAATTTTTTATAGGACTTGTGTTAGATAAGAAACGCCTTCATTTGGTTTCCACCCTTTGGTTTGGATGGTAACGACAACCCCAAAAAAAGAAAAACGCCCAGAAAGGGAAGGGAAGAGAGAAAACAACATTGGTGAGCGTAAAACACAATCACAAGGTCCAACCGGAAAATACTTAACCTAACCTTAAACTAGATTAACATGACTTAAGATTACGGTATGGCACAGGAACAGAATACGATAATTATTTAAACAATCCATACCCAAATACCTAATTACATTACATTTAAGGTATCATGCCAACTAAAATATATGGCCAAGGATACAATTTTCAATACACAAGGAAAACAATAACCTAGGAAACCAAGATAGTTATCTCCACTATCTCCACTAAACACCTTTCAGTACATACAACCAACCCTACCAGGATGGCTACACAATAACGTCAGCATCGACAAACTGAAACCAGAAGGCTAACGTTACGTGGGGGGGGGGGGGGGGGGAGACAAAAAAAACCTACAGACAAGCACCAACTCAAGGATGCAGAATGATTCCCATAACAGAAATGCTAAGAGAAACTCTCGTCCATACATAATATTACGAAACCAAGACCCTGACCCAGGAAAAGGATGTTGAAAAACGTTACACAGAACTACAAGTTAATTAAGCTTACAACCTCCTTTTAGTTTAATTTAAAACGGAATAGAACCACCAAGCATTGAGCCAATTAACAAGACTTAAACCCTTTAAGTACATGACCAAGGTCAAGAAATAAATTTTGCAATAAATCAATTTTAATTCCACGTATACACTCCATGCAAAACCCAAATAAACAAGAAACAGGATTGGATATAGTTTACCTTTTTTTATATTACCATTAAGAGAAACTCCCAGAAACAGGATACTAGGTAAGGATTAAAATTCATGGCTTACAGTAAATAATTACTCAAAACAAGATGAATGTAGAGGCTGCAGTTGGAGACCTCAAGATCTTTCAGATGGAGGGTACGCGTATAGTTGGTCATCAGCAACGAGCCAAAAGCAACACCAAGCCAAGAGTAATATGAGGGTAGCAGAGGTTATGAAACACAATCTTTAACACCATGATGAAACGGGACAGAAATTGGCCGAAAGGAAATAGGAATGTTACCCAATCTAAAATCATATTTCTCACAATGTTACCACACATACAAACATATACCTTAACAATGGGCGACTCAATCAATTAAAAGGTTCAATAAAGCACCTCAATTAAGCCACCGCCTTTGAATATGGGAGCACAGATCTGACAAGATTCCCTACCGGCTATCCACAAGAGATCTCGGACAAATCCGGACTAGAAATAAGTGATATCCGTACACTCACACTGTGGCCACTTAGTCACAGGTACCTCACCAAATATAGAACAAGGTAAATAAGATATGGAAGGTAGGTCACGAACCAGGTCGCCGGAAAACACTCCAAATAACAGAGAAATAAGAAACACCACTAATCAACCACATCACCAGATAGTGGGAAGGTTTCAATGCCGCCTATGAAGCACCAGCTGATCCCAAACTCAACTGGCGCACCGTACAGGATAATTGCATGATGACGTCAGATTACTAGGGTATGCAGAGAATTAAAATCAAAAGAACAGACCAGGTCATACAGAAATCACACATTATATGCAAGCAGAAAAGACACATCTACAGTAAATCCATACCAGAATTAATTTCCCAATCTACAGGGACACAGGGTAAATTAAAGGCAACACCGCCCATACCGAAGCGCCATAACAAGTAACCAATACTACACGACAACAATACAACTATAATGGACCACAACGGACATGCGTTAGCAAAAGGGAGGAAAACAGTAACTACCCTCAACAACATGTCGTGAAGCCATCATTCCACCTCACAAGGTAAACCTAAAACCAAACCACGGTACCGTTTACAACATTACTAAGTCAGGACCGAAACCAATACCTACTAGGCACGAAAGGAGACCGCACTCCTCAGGTTCAGGATCCATTAGTGCAATACGTGCAAAACACCACAATAACCAATAGACCGGGCAGGACGACATGGAGCTACAACTCGATTAAATAACATACTACAAGAATAATACACCACATTAGAGACTAAAACCAGGGAAGTAAGGACTTCAGAAGAGTGTAGAATTAATACCACCTGCAAGCAGAAATACAATAAGAAACCATTTAGTTAACCGCTACTACTGGGAAGAAAAACCCAAGGAAAAATTTACCAAGTAAGGTTAGCCGGGGCAGGATTTTTCTCACCAGAAAACCATCGGTACAAGAATGATTAGGAATAGATAACTCAGTAAACCGGAAATTCACAACAGATAACAGAAATGCCCCAGACGAGGACATCAGTAACTCCTAACTTGCTAGTGAACACATCAGGAAATTGGTGGCACAAGTCACGCAGACGATTAGCTTGCTGATAATCCAAATGACTAAGATCCAGATGATCTATTTCGTTGTTCTCCCTAGGTAACGGCCTACCTACACAAGAAACACTGAAGGTACCCAAAGGAGCATCAATAATATCAAATTTACAATTTGGGGAAAATTTAAAGTGAAATTTACTAGCCTGGAGGTCCAAAATTAAACCAGTTCTTGACAAGAAGTCCGTACCTAAAATCATGCTACACGCTAGCTTTGGAGTTACCAAGCAAAGAACCTTCCAAGTAAAATTACCAATACGCAATTTCACATCAACGGATCCTAAAATTTTCGTATTATCCTTATTAGCCGTGACACATGCAACATTGACCTTCTTCAACTCAGGCAGTTTACAAGGGGACCTCATTTCATCATACCAATTAGCATCAATTAAGGTGACGATGCTACCCGAGTCCATAAGAGCAACAATGGGTTCATTATTCAGTTCCACCTTCGCGAAGGTACTTTTAGACTCAACCAAAGCAGAGATCTTATGACATTCCTGCGGGCAAATAACCTTTTCAGAATCCACGTAAAATTCTGGCGCAAGCGATTCACCAGAATTACCATTAGGTCTTAGTCATTGACTGCGTTTTCGGAACGAAGTAGGGCAATTATTTTTAAGGTGTTGCCTCGAGCCGCACAAATAACAACAAGGACCAGAGCCACGCTTGACTGAGGGGCAAGCATTCCTAAGGTGATCACGTGACCCGCAATTATAACATTTTTTTGGAATTCCACTATCCCTAGTTTGAGGCGAAACAGGGTTCACAGTAGGAGGAGGGTGGCAGATAGGTCTTGCTGCATCCCCGTGCTTTACATCTTCAGCAAAGGTACACGCAGCTTCTAATTCAAGAAAATTAGTCGGACTCTTCGTGAGGGAGAGGTAGGATCGATAGGCAGGGGAAATACCTTTCAGAATACGGGCCACCATTTCCTCTTCTGGCACCGAAATTCGAAATACCTTGCAATAAAACTGCAAGTCTAGTACATAGTTTAAAAGATTTTCATGGCGCAATTGAGTCCGAAAGCAATACTGAGGAATCAAACTTTGCAATGCTAAGGAAGGAATAAATTTAGATAATACAAGTTCATGAAATTCCATAATCGTTAAATTATTTGAAATTGCTTCAGAGATTTCACGTTTCAAAATTCCCTCACAATGAGAGAATAGGGCTCGGAAAATTCCTAAGTCATCAACAGAATACACACTACCCGACTCTGTCATTTCTACCAGGAACCTCAGAAACCTGTTACTTTCTTCAATTGAATTAACGGAGAAATTTTTAACTCCGTTGAAAAGATCCTTTAGTGAAGAGTGAGAAGGAGCACAATTTAAACGGGCTAACAGATTCTCAAAAACAGGGGAGACTGCACAACATGAAGCTTGATTATTAAGTGAGGCATCAGCATGACCAGAAGCATTATTAGAATTAGGAAAAGAGGGGGTTTCCCTCTCAACAACCGATAAATTCTCCATATCCTTACTTGCTAGCATTATGTCTAGTTCAGCAGAAATACTAGAAGCAATGGTTAACAGCTTAGTACTTTCAGAAACAAGACTGGGTTGGGGACACATAGTAATCAAATCTTGGATGCGACCTAAATAATGCCACACCCTAGCCTTAAGTCTGTTAATCTGCCCCTTAGTGGGGGAAGTTTCAATGAATTCTTGTCTGACAATTTCAATTTCGGTAAGGGAATCAGTAATTAAATTTAGGGACTCACCAAAGTTGCAGCACATCTTTACAGAATTTAGATTAATAGGAACCTGGACATGCGATGTCAGCAAAGCAGCACACTCAGCAACAGTGTTAGCAGGATTGATACCCCTGATAGTGAGTTCATAAACTAGCTCTGATTTCCTGAGCTGGTATGGGAACAGCACAGCCCTCGCCATAGTTGATGTACATGAAACAATAAATTAAAAAATTAATCCAAATGAAAGCGTTCCTTTCACAGGAAGATACAAGTTTCAGTTTTTACTCTTTGAATCCTCAAATAATTTAAAATTCCCCCATGACCAGGTTTTTTAAAGGGACAATGCAAAAAACCCAGGTAGTTGGCACAAACAAAATAGATAAGCTTAAAGAAAGGGAGATTAAAGCATATAGTACATAGTGCAAAATAAATTTAATGAGGATACAACATACCTACGGGTAGATCCAAGCAAGAGGCACACAAATCAATTAACCAGAGCTCTGCTGCCACGAACTGTAGCACTTAGAGCAATTAAAGCCGCAATTACCCCAAGTGACAGCACCAAAGGTCTGACCATGCACCCAAGGCACGGTTCAGATACATGGAAACGGGCTAGACTAACACTTTAAAAAGGAAGAAAGGCACTTACCATAAGAAAAAGAACAGAGCGCCCAGAGGAGCGAATAAAGTGCACCTGGTCATATCAAATTATCACCCCTTTAAAGGAAAACACCAACACCTTGGGGAACAAAGAGATATTTAATCAGCAAAATTAAGTAATTAACAAAATTGAAAGGAATATCCTCGCTGGAAAAATAAAATTAAATATAACTTAAAACTCAAACTCAAACCCTTATTATAATTATAATTATTTAGTTATTATTTAGGACTTAGTAAGACTACGTAGATTAATGAAACACCTCATCAACTCATAAGGTTTCTTACAAACCAAAAGGTTTCCTTGACCAGTACCTAAGTTTTTCAAACATCTTTTCAACCTTGAAAAACAACCTTGACAGAAAGTTTTTTTTAATTGATACTGAAAACCTTGTTTAGGATGTATCCAAACGAGCCCCTACAAGGATGGGTAGGTATCACGTACACTTTTCTCGAAATTAAAATAATAATAATAATAATAATAATAATAATAATAATAATAATAATAATAATAATAATAATAATAATGTTGATAATAATAATAAGCTGCGCGACACCGGGAGGAAAAATGAGCAGAAGGAAAAATTAAAAAGCCAAAGAAAAATAAAAGGGACCAAGGTAAACCGCCCACAAGGCAGAATTCATAACAGGCACATCAATACAAATCATCAATCCCATCACAACATCAACAAGCTTAGCATTGCCATGGCAACAACCAACAATGGGTCAAGGGAAGGAAGGGGCCAATCACAGGCCGCAAAACAACAATAGGCGAATGCTATCAAAGGACAAGAGAAAACCGGGCGGAGAAAACCACCCAAAAACCAAGAAAAGAAAAATTTAATTTAAAAATAAAATTAAACAGAGAAGAGAGAAAAGAAGAAAGAACCGGAACAGAATATTCACGTAACCCCCACATCCCTGGAGTGACTCGCTTGGTTAATTATTCCAGTTAAATAATAGCTTTGACCACAAAACTTTTAGGCCTAGAAAACCATTAATAAACATCAAGTTTTCAAATTACGATTTCGAAGAATCCAAAAAAAAAATTTGTTCACATAGCACGCAAGTCCCTAGTTAACTGACGTAAATTACACATGCTATAAGTTCCATTTAACAAGCCCAAAAAAATTCGAAATTCCACAAGGCAAGACTTAGTTCTTAGATGACACCAAATTACATCGTGTCGCACACACTTTCTTCACATAGGGGAAATTTTCAGGTTTTTCACAATAAATCAGTAAAAGTTTAATTGGAACAACACTTACAGTTTCATCCAGATGAAGTTGTGAGGACGCTTCGGAAGTACATTCTACTTGCGTATTTTGAAGAAATGCATAAAATACAATTTCCAGGCGAGGAATATTAAACAAAAATAACTTGCAGTTTTCACCAGGGCAAAGCCCTACCAATGTAACCTTAACCAGGCTCGAACATTTTTGGAGAAATCATCTCGCTAGGGAGAGAGAAGCCCCACACGTCCATCTCCTTCTTCTCACAAAACAACAATGGCGTTTTTTTCCCGAGATTCCACAGTCCACTGCCGCAGCGATCACATGTACACAGAGGGAGAGCCACCGAGTGGTAACGTAGTTCGCGAGGTAGTACATACCTACGCCACTAGAGTGCAGGAGAATACAGTAAGGCACAGACAGGACGTGCACACAGTCAGCTGGACAACAAATAACCTTTTCAGCGGAGAAGTTTCCAGCTTATAAGTTTTGAAAAGAAGGAATAACGAAGCGGCGAACCACTTTTAAGAACACAGTTTTTCTACAGCCATGTGGCTAGTTCAAAAATATTTACCGAGAGGGAAAATTGTTACGCAGGTAACACAGTGCTGACTCCACAATTAAAATTTTTCAGTACTCCTTACTCCGTAATGGATAATGCAGTCTCCAGCTACAGTAAGTGCTCCGTAAACAATAGTAAACTCATCGCACGCGGGTACATGTACGAATATATATAGGCTTGCTCCACGTGGCATAGTGCCTGCCAACGTCTACTGGTAGCAACGTTACTACCAAAACATCTTCAAGTGTCACTCGGACAACGCAAGCTCATTCAAATTTGGACTTCTGGATTGGTTACTGAGCGGCCTGTACGCAAATAAGTAAACACTCGCGTTCATCCACATTGATAAATAACAATCTTCAGCCTATACTTCCCAGCTGTACCCCGGGTTTCCAATTCACTTTTTGCAACACTTTCAATCAACTTCAACCATCTTTCCTGATGTAGTCCCTGTTTCCTAGCTTGCACAGTCTTCACTGCTAGACCCTCTGTACAGACTCTTACCCAAATTAAAAGTTATACAAATATAAGGATATACATATTCAGTATTCCCTAATTACAAATCCTTCTTATAAAACTATGTTCTTAGAACCGTCTGAAGATGTATATAATAAGTCTTTGGATATAATAAAAACTAAATTTTCGATTGAGCTCTCAATGAGTGTTGTTGACCGCTGTCACCGGCTGGGGCGCCGAAGCCGGACATCTGCACAAGTGGTTGCGCAAGGAAATCGCCCGATTATAATTAAATTCCTGCGCTATCATGATCGTGATCGTGTGTGGCGAGCCAAGCGTGCACTGAAGGGGAGTGGACTTCTTATCACAGAGTCCCTCACAAGTGTGAGGAAAAGTATATTAAATCGTGCTAGGGACTTTTGGGGACCAAGAAACTGTTGGACTCAGGACGGGAGAATATGTGTTTTGAAAGATAACACAAAGTTTCAAATATGCACGATTGCGCAACTAAATGCCTTAGCTGTGTAGGATGAACGAGTGGACTGTTAAATTTTATTATGTGTGTTTTCAGTAGTTTACGTTTGTGTGTGAGTGAGTGTGTGTATGTAATAGTCAGTGGATGTATTCAGTGCTGTTCTCAGGTAAGCTCATCTTATTTCATGTACCTACTATTAGTTTTCCTGTTATGTTGGTAGACGAATCTATCCCTTGTGTCAATGACCCGCATTCCTCGCCTCCTCTCTTAACTCAACCCTCACCCCTCCCATACTCTGAAGCAACGGGATCCATTCTGAGGCGACAGCTGATGAATCACCCGAGAGCTCTCTCGTGTTGTCACCTAAATTCACTATCCATTGCAGCTCACCTAGAAGAACTACAGGCAATTTTCGAAAATAATAAGGTTTGAGGGGGCAGGCAGATCTACTAAAGCGTTATTAGCAATTTTAAAAAGAGGGTGTGATACTCGTATAGGTTTGGCCATTAAAATTTTTGTCGCAGGGGGCCTTGGAAGATGTTTGTAATTTTTACAATTACGATTAAGGTAAGAAATAAGTAGTTCACTAGTATTAAAGTAATGAGATGGTTGGGTTTATTGTAAAGTTTAATTAAGTGAGGGGCGGCTTCCGTGTTTAGGGAGTAATATATTAGGTCGATTGATGTAAGGTCCATAAGCTGGTTACGTGGAGATTTGCCGTCATGTGCTGTAAATCTCGACGGATACTCGCTCTTACGACATGATCATACTGACAGACGAGGTGGTGGAGTAGCCTTTTACTACAGGAATGATTTAAAATGCAAGATTATCTGCACCTCAGACCCAAGCCTTCCCCTGCGACCTGAGTATATGTTTGTTGAACTCGACTGTAATAAGAAAATATTAATAGGAATTGTATATAAGCCACCTAATATTAGACAAATGGGGGAATTCGAAGCAGCTTTAACTGATCTTATCTCGGTCTACGAAGATGTCATAGTCATGGGGGATTTTAATACTGACTTGTTAAAATAAACTAGTGAATCGGATAAGTTGTGTCACATATTCCATGCTCTGAACATGGAAATCCTACCGCTTAACGCTACGAATCATGTCTACTACCCTGACCACTCGACTCACACTTTAATTGACCTTATAATTTCAAATCAACCCCAGAAAGTCGTTAAGCACGGACAGATCCCAGCTCCTGGGATTTCAACTCACGACTTATTGTACTTATGTTACTCTATCAGAGGACCGAAGTATAAAGCACGCTACGTTATTTTAAGAGACATAAAACATATTGAATTAGATGACCTACGTAATGACGCATATAACTTACCGTAGGATGACATACGTAATTTATTGACATTGACTCAAAAGTCAACAGATTCAACTCATTAGTGCTGAACTTGTATGACAAACATGCTCCGGAGAGGCAGGTAAGATTTACCCGCCCCCCTTCTCCCTGGCTGACGACCGAGATAAGATCTGTTATGGCCAGCCGTGACCGTTGGTACAGACAATTCAGACGAACACGTGACAAAGATGACTTTGAGCAATACAGGATACTTAGAAACAAAGTTAAACAGCTAATTAGAAACAGTAAATGCCGCTACTTTCAACAGTTAGCGAGAAATAATAATTTAAACCAAACCTGGAAGAAGTTACAATCTCTGGGCATAGGCAAAGCCGTAGAAGAGCACATTCCCACCATATCTCTAGATACCTTAAATGATTACTTTTCTCAGCCTAAAGTCGGACCAGTTCCATTACCAGCTAATCCCACAAACTTAGCACGCTCTTCCAAGTGCGACCAGTTCTCTTTCCACACCGTTAACGCAAATGATGTTAAACGTGTGCTGTACTCTATCACTTCCGATGCGACAGGTAATGACGGTATCTCTATAAAATTAATTAAAAACATCATCGGGGCTGTACTACCAATACTGACTCACATATTCAACTACTGCCTGACCAATGGAGTATTCCCTAACGTTTGGAAAGACGCACTAATAAGGCCTATCCCGAAAAACAATACCTTGGATTCTCCATCAGATTACCGCCCTGTGTCCATCCTGCCACCCCTCGCAAAAGCACTCGAACGTCTGATTCATGCACAAATCACTGTATACCTGACCCAAAATTCCCTCCTTGACCCTTTTCAATCCGGCTTTAAAAAAGGACATAGTACCGCGACAGCATTACTGCGAGTTACGGACGACATCAGACAAGCGATAGACCAACGATATGTGACTGTAGCAACACTACTAGACCTAAGCAGCGCCTTTGACACAGTTAGCCCTGGGTTACTATTGCTGAAACTCCGTAGTCTCAACTTTAATATGACATCTCTTAAATTTTTTAGCTCCTACCTCACTGACCGTCGGCAACGAGTATCAGTAGGAACAATGTACTCAGGATGGCACAACAAATCCATAGGTGTCCCGCAGGGGTCGGTTTTGGGCCCACTTTTATTTGTTGTTAGTGTGAACGACATAGGGGACGCATTGAAATATAGCAAGTACCATATCTATGCAGATGATCTTCAGATTTATTATCACTCATATCCACAAGACATAGACGTAGCCATTGACAGAGTAAATTTTGACTTACAACGACTGAATGACTATGCAAAAAATAACAGCTTGTTAATAAATCCTAACAAAACTCAGGCTATTATATTTGGTACCAAAATAAACCTCAACTTGTTAAAAAGTAGACATGTACCCCCAATTATTTTAAATAACATTGTCGTGCCCTATTGTACGTCAGTAAGAAACTTAGGTGTTATAATGACTGAGACCCTCAACTGGACTGAACAAGTGACAAATACATGCCGTAAAGTGCAGAAATCCCTTTTTCCTCTCAAACGCTACTCTACTATATTTCCAAAAAATCTTAAAATACAACTGGTAAAATCCCTAATCTTACCAATTCTAGACTACTGCGACACTGTACATACGGACATATCTCTAGACAGTAACAAGATGCTTGAACGGAGTTTGAACACCTGTATTCGATTCATATTTTAAGCTGCGATATGGTTCTCACATTTCACCTTATTACAGGGAGTTGTCATGGCTTCGTGTTCATGAGCGTCGCAGTCTCCACATGTTGTCTCTTCTGCATGGAGTTCTAAACACAGGTGTACCGAATTATCTCTCTTCAAAATTTAATTACCTCTCCTCCTATCATAACCACGATACACGATCTGGCTCCTGTTTAACAATATCTCAGTCACTCCAGGACCTACAACCGCTCCTTTGTAGTCACTGTCGCGAGGCTGTGGAATACCCTACCTGCTACCATTAGGGATTTGCGTTCTCGTAGGAGATTTAAGATGGATTGCCGAAATCACTTTCTGAATACCTCTAGCTGACTTTTCGATGTGTGTAGTGTGAATGAGTGCGTGAATGAGCATATATTCATAATAATTAGAAATATATTTGCCAGTTATAGGTTTTTTTTGTGTGTTTCCGTCTCTTATTATCACTAGTGTTAGTTTTATATTTATTATCATGTACACTTAGATTGTAGTGTTGTACATTCTATAATAGTTTTTTATTACAATCTCCAAATTTTCTATTAGTACCATATTATTTTAAAAGATCTGTTGCATTTAAATATTATATGTACGTTAATCATTTTAAATATTGTGGTTAAGTGTAAGAGAGGGCCTTGAGCCCTAACTTCGCCACGAATAAAGACGAATTACTTACTTACTTACTTACTTACTTACTTACTTACTTACAAATTCACATGATATTCACTACTGTATATTAGAACTTATTTTACGGAAATTTCCTAATCTAAAATCTGGAATCGTCATTTACAAACATTTCCTAACCTAAAATTGGGCATTGTACTTGTGTACAGTTACACTGTAAATTTTATTCTTGTTGTGGGGAAGTTGAATATCATTCATCCAGCATGTATTTACGCATATGAGGGAACATTGCAGGATTTACGATCCTGGAATTGGAGGTTAACTGAGTCAAGGTGAAAAGTTATTCCATTTAACTACTTCAGATATATGATACAGGAAAAGTACTATTTATCTGACTGACAAATGTAAAAACTACAGTTCAGTTAACTGTAGTACCGGCAAGCTTTGATGAATGAACAGTTTACCTATTTCTGTAGCGGCAAAGTCTACTCTTGTACGCATTTTGGTTTCTTTGTTTAGTATTACTGTTCTGCTAACAGATGGCGTGACATGTCTTGTCTTGTGATTACAGATGCTTCTCAGTCATTTTTCATCCATAGAAATAATCTTCTTGTGTAAGTTTCCTTGGAAACAAATTAGTGACTCACTGCTATACAAACCAAAACATATTTTGTAATGGCGCTGTACTTATTATTGCTACTGCTCTTATTTTGAGGCTGTAATTACGTGTATTAGGAAGTTAAATGTGTACCTTTGTTGTTGTAATTTCCATCTACAATATTTTTGTTTTAGTTAGATTGTATGTAGCAAAGCTGCTGTAATAACATTTACAACATTAATTTGTGAACCTACGTGGGTTAGAACATGGCTCGTGGAAGACCGTCGGCTGAAAGACTGCGTGTTTGGATGGACAAAGGTGGTGGTTCTAATTTTGAAGACATAGAACATGATTTTGTGAGCAAAGAAGATGGTGAAAAAGGAAATATTAGAGAAATATCATCTGATACAGTTAGTGAACAATGCTCAATTACCTGCCACCAGTACATGGTCCAAAATACATTTTTTGTTATCAATCAAACAAGTATTATTGCGTAGGCTTTAATCTTTCACACAATTTATGTATGTACACTGACTGACAGAGCAAATGCAACACCAAGAAGGAGTGGTCAGAACTTTATGCCAATTGCAGGGTAGACTGACGTCACTGAGGTATGCTCATGATGTGAAATGCGCCGCTGTGCTGCGCACGTAGCGAACGATAAATGGGACACGGCGTTGGCGAATGGCCCACTTTGTACCGTGATTTCTCAGCCAACAGTCATTGTAGAACGTGTTGTCATGTGCCACAGGACACGTGTATAGCTAAGAATGCCAGGCCGCCGTCAACGGAGGCATTTCCAGCAGACAGACGACTTTACGAGGGGTATGGTGATCGGGCTGAGAAGGGCAGGTTGGTCGCTTCGTCAAATCGCAGCCGATACCCATAGGGATGTGTCCACGGTGCAGCGCCTGTGGCGAAGATGGTTGGCGCAGGGACATGTGGCACGTGCGAGGGGTCCAGGCGTAGCCCGAGTGACGTCAGCACGCGAGGATCGGCGCATCCACCGCCAAGCGGTGGCAGCCCCGCACGCCACGTCAACCGCCATTCTTCAGCGTATGCAAGACACCCTGGCTGTTCCAATATCGACCAGAACAATTTCCCGTCGATTGGTTGAAGGAGGCCTGCACTCCCGGCGTCCGCTCAGAAGACTACCATTGACTCCACAGCATAGACGTGCACGCCTGGCATGGTGCCGGGCTAGAGCGACTTGGATGAGGGAATGGCGGATGGCGGAACGTCGTGTTCTCCGATGAGTCACGCTTCTGTTCTGTCAGTGATAGTCACCGCAGACGAGTGTGGCGTCGGCGTGGAGAAAGGTCAAATCCGGCAGTAACTGTGGAGCGCCCTACCGCTAGACAACGCGGCGGCATGGTTTGGGGCGCTATTGCGTATGATTCCACGTCACCTCTAGTGCGTATTCAAGGCACGTTAAATGCCCACCGCTACGTGCTGCATGTGCTGCGGCCGGTGGCACTCCCGTACCTTCAGGGGCTGCCCACTGCTCTGTTTCAGCAGGATAATGCCCGCCCACACACTGCTCGCATCTCCCAACAGGCTCTACGAGGTGTACAGATGCTTCCGTGCCCAGCGTACTCTCCGGATCTCTCACCAATCGAACACGTGTGGGATCTCATTGGACGCCGTTTGCAAACTCTGCCCCAGCCTCGTACGGACGACCAACTGTGGCAAATGGTTGACAGAGAATGGAGAACCATCCCTCAGGACACCATCCGCACTCTTATTGACTCTGTATCTCGACGTGTTTCTGCGTGCATCGCCGCTCGCGGAGGTCCTACATCCTACTGAGTCGATGCCGTGCGCATTGTGTAACCTGCATATCGGTTTGAAATAAACATCAATTATTCGTCCGTGCCGTCTCTGTTTTTTCCCCAACTTTCATCCCTTTCGAACCACTCCTCCTTGGTGTTGCATTTGCTCTGTCAGTCAGTGTATATATGCATCATTTTGTAAGTATTTGATTTTGTGTTTCATGTTTCCTCTTGTATTTTAGGTTGTTAGAATTTTGATATTGGTCATGAAATAATAATTCCACCATTATTTTTTTAATCAAGCTTCACAAAAAAGTTTATGCTACCAACTGAATCTGTGGTTTATTAGCTTTTCAATGATATGCGACAGTGCCATGGAATATTGTTCACAATAGGATGAAAGAAAGAATCCACTTGGTAGGTTAATATCACACAAAATGGCTGCCAGTACAGAATTTAACATTGCTAGTTCTAGGGTTAATTTAGTAGACCCTGCACATAACCAATTTACATAAGAAGGGGAAAAAAAATTTATAGTGATTTGGAGAAGATCTGTGGTTTTTTTTTTTTTTTTTTTTTTTTTTTATGTAACAAGAACATGAGGCAGGACAATACATCTGATCATATGCAGAAGACTGTAGAAGTCATCCTACAATTCTGGCATTTGTAGATCTGGAAAAGTCATATTGTGGCATTGACTGGACCCAGTTTATTAATGTTTAAAAAATAATGGAATCCTATGGAGAGAGAGAGAGACTCAGTCCGTGCATAAATTAAACCTCACTGATAGTTCCCGTTCGAGGGCATTGCCCCAGCGGACATACAACGTAGCGCGACAACAATGTGGGTATGTAAACGCAGACATGTAGGGAAAGGGATTAGTGTGGCAGCCGTGTCGTGCTGAGGTGCTTGCGTTAAATGTGGCCACGTGTACTATGGCAAAGTTATTACAAAATGCATCCAAACCGGACCAATATGCTATTGTTCTGTTCTTGGCTGCCGAAGGACAAACACCGGTGGACATCCATCAGAGAATGAAGACTGTGTATAGGGCAGCATGTCGAAAACCACCCTTGTGGAATGGTGCACCAAGTGGGAGACACTTGGTCCTGATCTCTCCCCATGAGATTATCAAGCCTTCGGTCTCCTCAAAAAGGCCTTGAAGTGTCGACGCTTCCTGTCGGACGAGGTTGTGCAGCAGACGGTTACGGACTTATTCACGCAGGACACAGTGTTTTACCAGATGGAGATTTTCAACCTGGTGTGTCAGCGGTATGTGTGCCTCAATGCTCGCGGCGAATTTGCTGGATTGGCATCCTGTTTCAAGACTGTGCGGCCGTCAAACAGAAACTTTTTGATCACCCCTTATAATCTAGATTATAAATGAGAAGCCACAATCCAGAAAGGAGTACGTCAAATTTGGAAAAAGCATGTCAGTTCTAGAAGAAAAATTTAAAATCCTATATTTTTTCAGTGCTAATGACATTGTAACTAAGATTGAAGTTTTTGAATAATATGAAAACTGTGGGAAACAAAGCACAAATAAAAATTAATAATATTTGATGGAGAAAAATATACCAGACAGACTGAGGCATTCCAAATAAAAAGACAAGGGGATTGATGAAAACTTCATTTACTTGGAAAATAATAGCTTATGAGAACCAAACATGGACTTAAACACTGTGTTATTTACTATGTGAATATTGACATCAGTATTACATACAAGGTGTAATTTATACAAAACTTGTGGCTTTTGGTAACTCCAGAAAGTGATCAAAATCATTGTCTGGAACCTGCTGCATGTTGTCAATGAAGCATTCAAGTATGTCAGTGCACTTATGTGGAGTTACTTCACATATTACAGCCTCAGTGTTTGCCTTCAGGTCGTCAAGGGTACTTGGTACCGTATGGTAACACTGTTCTTTTAACATGCCCCACAGAAACGTGTCATACATTGTGAGGTCTGGGCTTCTGGGGAGATAGGGAAAGGCAGATCCCCTGGAGACATACCTACTTGGCCAATGTGTGGTGGGGCCCTCTCTTGCTGGAAGTCTTGCTGCCCAAAATCTAAACCTCCGAACTCACAAAAAGTCTAAATCGGCATGGAAGTAGTTAAGGACCTGCTGGTAAACAGTAGCATTCGCAGTGATAGTCTCACCATTATCGTTTTCAATGAAATACAGGCCAATGATCCCTTGACTTGTTGATGCCCATAAGGTGGCCTTTTCAGAATGTAGGGGTCTCTGCGGATACTTGTCAAACTTCTCCCAACCAAAAATTTGCTGATCTGCTTGTTTATCTTTCCACTCAGGAGCACACAACACTCGTCTGATACCACCAATTGTCAGGGCTTAGTTTGTCCTCATAGAAGCAGGGTCAGTATATGGGCATAATACCGCAAGCTGGTGTGAAAATTTGGAATTGTCAGTGCATGCAACATGTCTATCCTGTATGAGTGAGAACCAAGCTCCTTAACCATGTGCCACACACCTTTGATATGCGCTGAAAACTCTTCTTTGGTGATTACAGAACTTTCTCAATCACACAATGGACATTTCGTTGCTCCTGGTGGTGCAGGGTCTTCCTGAATGTCCCTCATTATGTGTCTTCACAGGCCCTGTTTAACACAACTTTTCCACCCAGCACAGGATAGTTTTCTTTGGTGGTGCAGGTCTCTGGAAATGGTTCTGGAAGGCAGTTTCCACTAATTTCAGGGAAGATCCACCATTCAGTCCTGTTCTACAGCTTCTGAAATAATGTTCCATGAACATACATATTCCAGGATGCCATACTGTGGCATGTCAGCTGTCACTATGTCACAGTCGCTCACCTCTCCTCTGAAACATAAATAAAAACACAGACCATAAGTTACCTTATATTGTTAAAAGTCATAGACTCTGTTTTGTTTACCTTTTTGAAACACCCTGTGGAAGGAAAATGTAGCTCCTTCCACGCTGGATGTAAGAAGTGAAAGGTCATCTGCAAAGACAAGGCAGTTGGCTGTTAGCTTGTACTTTCTGTAACCGATTCTCTGCCCAGGGCCATCTGTTATTTTGTTCATTCACAGTGACCCCCTCTAGTAGGCAGTTGAAGAGGATTAGGGATAAGACATTCCCTTATCGAACACCTTTGGATGTGATGTTGATCAGAGTCATTTTCACAAGGTTCAGGATCTAGTTGTCTAGTTCCAGTTCTAAGCTATAAATTTGTTTTTTGTTCCATATTGAAGTGCAATTATAAAAAATAAATTGGGCATCAACCTTTTCAATACAATATATCAAGTAAATAATATTACTCTTCCTATCTCCTTTGTGCCCATTGCCTGCTTCCAACAACAGGTCATTGCTTGTTTCCATGACCTGCCTGCTTCCTCCAGCATGTCGGTGTGTGTTCTATATCAGACATTAGATATACTGTACATTTCACTATAGAGATGAGTCTCATAAATAATAATTATCTCCTTTTTAAATTTCTTTTCTTTGTTTATTCATTCCTAATTCTGGCTATCATTTCAAGATTTACTTCATTGCTTGAGGTCCTAACTCTACTTAAAGACATCATATTATGACAAGATGATCACAACCATAATATTTGTTTCATGTATATTTTAATGTTATAATTATTCCTGCAACATTGTCTTTGTCTTGAATATATATGTTTTAGTTATCATATAATCTGTTTAATTTTATTTTGGCTGAAGATGGCCACTAAGTGGCTGAAACTAGTCCCAGGACTGGTGTAATATTATTTACTCGATATATTGTATTGAAAAGTTGGACTCCCTTGTTAATTTATTTCTTATATAGTTCCAGTTCAACAAGTGCGTCAGTCATAAGCATTAAGTCTATGAAGGATGCTACATAGGGTGAGGCACTTTGGTGGTTGTACAGTGGCATCAACGTAGTAAGGTGTCCTGTGAGGGGAAGCGTTATGGCGAAAGTAGAGTTGCATACTGTCATTTAGAAATAAAGTAGACCTCTTAATTTCGGGTAACTATTGAAATGCGATGGAAGAAATAAGATTAAATAAATACAAAGTCAAATACATAATATTTGGAAGTCATTGGAAGTTTCTTGTTACAGTTGGTAGTAGCCTGTTTTAATTTTTCATCAGTAACAGGCATAAAACTTCTGATCGACTTAATATGCTGTGATGGGTGGTCGGTATTGTAATATATTAGCAGGTCACAGCATACCAGTTTTTGTTTTCTTAAGATCAGCATTTGCCTGTTCTCAGATGTCACATATTCCTATCCTGCCAGTCTTCTGCAGATAGACCTCTCCTTTGTTGCTCTCCAGGTTGCCTTTGGTCTCCTTAATAGAGGCCAGCTAAAAAAGCAAACACTGTGGCCATTGCTATTCCTCCAACTGTCGTACTTCTCCGTACCATCTCATTGCTCTATCATCAATCGTATCCATAACTGGTTCTTCGGCATCCCTCTCTTTCTTCCGATCCAAGCGGGTAGTTCTCATACTCCACCATAACACATCCGTTTCCACAGCCTGAATCTTACCCCTTTGTCTCTCATTAAGTGGCCAACACTCCGAGCCATATGTCAGAATGCTCTCAGTCCTTTTGGGTATATTTTATAGATAATAAGATTAACATTACTATCATGACATACTGAACACTTGCTGCTTTTCATTAACTTTTTCACTTGAACACTTCAACTGCTTTTGTTTAGCTTCTTTATTTTTGCATTGTTTGTTTAGACTCTCCTAAGTTTTGCAATATTTAAGTGCTGATCTACTTGAAATCTTATTTTTTGTCCTGGAGGTCATCATCATCATTCTTAATTTTGTTTTCACTGACTTTGCAGGATAGTACTCTAATGTATGTTCGTGCAAATTCACTTTGTGAAGATTTTAAACTACAATTTTAATTGGTCAGAATAACTTTCAGCATAGTTAACTGCATGTTCTGAATTAAAATTTGGAAGGACAGTGTACACAACTTCTTAACATTCACTTTTATTGCACAGTGTTGCTTGAAGACAAAAGTGATGTGATCACTTCATTGATAAGACTATGTGATAACCTGCAATCACGAGTAGGTTTCATAAACATTAATGCTGTTGACCTGTTATGTTGAATTCAAGTGTGGAATGACTGATCAACTGAGAAATTCCTATATTACATGTAATATAAATTATATTTATCCCGTATTGTCAACTTAGAACAGTTTCATATTATCGTTAAAAAGTTCCATCTTTACAATACTTGCCAAGTTTAATCGTAAATTGAAGTTACAGGTACATGTTTCGTCCACCTTGGGGACATCTTCAGCCTTACACAGAATGAACGTTATTTAAATAATGAAAGATGTAGCTGTAACTTTGATTTAAGATTAAACTTGTATTGTAAAGGTGGAACTTTTTAATGATATCACAACTGTTTAAATTCTTAAATTGTATATGCCATACATCTGTCTGGCTGTTTGCTTTTACATGGTTAATGTTGCAGAATTATTGTTAGAAAGTAAGAATAATTCTTTGCACACATATTAAATATTCTGTTATGATACATTTTTAAATTGTGTAAAATATTCAATTATTTGCAACTTAAAACCAAGTTTAAGAAATTGAAATTGATCTTTTGTATAGATTAGTAAGAAAAGAAGTAAACAAGCAAGCATGCAGAGCTAAGCTTAAGGAAAAAAAGTATGCAAATGCTTGAAAATCTGGGTTAAACCATACTGGTCTCAAGTATCATAAATATGAGACAAATATTTCAATTTTACTTGTCCAGCGTTGGTAACGACCTCAATTGAGTTGATAAATAGTATCTCTGATATAAGAACTTCTTTTCTGGTCAGGTAGTATTTTAATTCAGGTGTGTGTGTGTGTGTGTGTGTGTGTGTGTGTGTGTATGTATGTATGTATGGTTGTTGTTGCTACTATTAATAGCTTTTATTTTATTTTTTCCCCTCCGCTTTTAGGCCCTGGAAGATGAGGAAAAAATGACTCCAGAACAGTTGGCCATCAAGAATGTGGGCAAGCAAGATCCCAAACGGCACTTGGAAGAGAAGGTGGACGTGTTGATGACAACAAATATTGTGCAGTGTCTTGGAGCTATGCTCGATACAGTTGTTTTCAAGTGATGTGAATATGTTTAACAAGCACTTACTTGATGCTCTGTGTACTAAACAAACTTATTTATTACAAAAACAATAATTGCTAAATTTTTTGAAAGAGTTCTTTTGGAATATGATGTGTTAGTGATGTATAATACAGTGAAATAATGCTTTTCACTGAATTTTAATATAAGCTTGCAAATGTTCTAATTTGCAGTATGAAAAGTACTACTTGGTGCTTTTCCTATAACATGAAGAAATAAACTCTTATTGTTTGTATGTATCCTTTGCATTTGTAGTTTTTTTTTAATACAAAAATGTCATTGGCATCTATGTATGAGGGTACAGTGCTGTTAAAGTGACAGTTAAATATTTTTAAAAAATTAGAAAGTTGCATCAGTTTCAAAATAATGAAATCTTACAGTACAGTAAAACCTCGTTAATTCGAAGTCGTTGGGACGCGAAAATCGGACTTCGAATTACGTGATTTCGAATTAACCGCCAACTCTTAATTCAGAAATGCCAACCCTTGCCGCATCAAAAAATATGGTAAGACCTGTACTGCATGTATTTAACCTTGATTCAAAGTTTAAACCTTTGAAATGCCACGGAAAAAAAGATTTGCAACAATGTGCATTTACAGTATTCAAATTCACAATACAGTATTCACTTGGATAACTCACTGACAAACATGAGCTCATGCAACGAAAGAAAACAAAAGCATGATTCAAAGATGTCCTGTACTTGCACAGAAAATACCCGATGCCCTTAAAGCAGTGGTTCCCAACCTTTGCCAGCTGACGCCCCCCTTTTCAGATACGGGTCATATCACACACACACACACACACACACACACACACCCCTTCCCCCGTCACACTTTTACAATAAATCCTTAAATTAGTCAACAGATGTCAGTGAGAGGGTTGACACTGTTTTCTCTTGGTAAGGTTCGGTATGTTTGGTTTGATATTTGACAGAGCACAGCAGAGATCACTTGCAACATCAAGCTGACAGCGCTGCTTTGTTTTTATGACACTCAGTGTTGGAAATCCTGACTCGCATAAATATGTCGTTGAAAATGGGACAATGACACGCAATGCTACTTTGGCTGTTTCAGGATACACTGCAAGACAGTTTACCCAAAAGTTGCCCAGTTCTAATATTTTGTAATCATCTTTCAGCTTTGAATCACACTTCAAATCTATCGCTTCTTCATGAAGTTGTGTTGGCAGTGCTTCAATGTCAATGGCAAACGGATTTCTTGTTAACATCAAGAACCATTCATCTGACGAGATATCAGGAAAGTAGAAATTAAATTCTGGTGCCAGGGAATCCAAATGTGACTGAATTTGCACCTTAAGTTTATTACGATCACGTTCATTTTCCGGCAAAATTTCATTAAGGTGGTGAAAGGATGAGAAGTTGTTCAACTGAAGCCGGCGTTTGCATAACTGTATTTTTTTTTTTTTCAGGAAAGCTCTGATGGCATCATAAGCAAGCATAATATTGGAGTTTTTGTCTTGGAGCTTTAAGTTCAAACTGTTCAAAGCTTCAAAAATATCGCAAAGATATGCCAATGAGACGATAAAATTGGCATCAAAAAACACTTCATACAGATCGTTCTTACCTTCACCAAGAAGAAAAATTTCAACTTCAGACTTTAATTCAAACAGCCGAGCCAACATGTTCCCTTTTGATAGCCAGCGAACCTCTATGTGGAAAAGGAGAGTTTTGTGATCAGCTTGAAGGTCAACACAAACGGCTTTGTTTGTAAAGAACTTGTCTTCACAGAATTCACAATTCTTATAGCGACTTTTAGAGTGTTATTAAAATCTAGGGGCAAGGTTTTGGCCACCAAAGCCTGCCTGTGAATTATACAGTGGGTTCCCATGATATTTGGATTTTTATCTTTGGCCAATTTGAGAAACCCAGAACATGACCCAATCATAGCAGATGCACCATCTGTACATACACCCACTACATTTTCCCAGGAAAGTCCATGTTTTGGGAAAAAACTATCAATGGCAGAAAACACATCACAAGCTGTCGAAGTTGTTTTCAAACATAAGGAGAATAACATTTCTTCTCTTAAAATTCCACTGTCGACAAATCAACAATATACAATCAGTTGACAACAATGGGCCACATCTGTTGTTTCATCACACTGAATTGAAAACACTGGAGATTGTTTCACCTTTTCCAAAATTTGCATTTTAATGTCTTCTGACAGTTCTTGAAGTCTGCACTTCACTGTGTTATCAGAAAGAGAAATTTTAGACAATTTCTGCCGACTCACTTCACCCAAAACTATATTTGTGGCTAATAACATACATGGCTTTACTAATGTTTCCCCAATTGTGTGTGCTTTTTGTCTTCGGCAATCAGAAGAGCTAGTTCATATGATGCTTTCACTGCTTTCTCATTTTCTTGGTTAAAAGTACCCGATGAATCTAATTTCATACGTTTTGGTGAGTCGAGTTTAGTTCCAAAAAATTCTCTGGGTTTGTCGTTTAAGCTGGAATGATTCGTGGTTAAAGGTCTCTCCAAACGCACAGGCCTCATCGCATCGTTAGTCAGAACACAGTGATAGATTATGCATTGAGGCTGTTGTATTCCGTTCCGTTCAACGACTGTGAAGCCATATTTAATGTAGTCATCATTGTACAGTCTCTTCTTGGACATCGTTATCAGTTTTAAAAAAGGTCACAATATTAAATAACACTGCAAAAGTATACAAGGCACAGAATTAACAGTCGAAGGGCCTGGCCACTAATGGTCTACCGGCGATGTTTGTCATGGCCATTACTGCACTATCTCTGATGGGACAGTTGTACTGTGTAGCTCTCGGCAATTTGACTGCAAGGGAAGAATAAGAATGTGTAGGGGTGAGAACAGAGCATTCAAGGACAAGCTACCCATATAACGAGTCTATATGCTGCAGAGTGAGAGGGAAGGAGGAACTTCCATTTCATTCTTTGCTTCTGAAACTCCAATATTCTTTGTTCTTCAGAGTTAATGTTGACTGCTGATGGTAGTAACTTATTGCCAGTTAAGATCATTGGTGAGAAAATGTCACTGTTTCATTAATTGCTGCGATTAAACATTAATTAGTTGTAGCCCAAAATACCAGTAGGCCTACATAGAATTTCACGCTAGCCTTGAAAGCCTAACGTGTTATATTAAATAAATTTACTATAATTTAGCCTACTATTATTGCCTAATCTCCTGTTGTTCTCGCTACTAGATCAATTTGATATAATACCGACACTTATACGAGTACCTCCTTCATGTAATATATTTTATGAAAAAATCCTTGTACAGTATGTAACAATAATACTGGAAAATGAAAGCAACTACTACATCGTTGATGAATTGAAACGTCGCGGATGGTCGTAGTTTACTTTCACGCAAGTAGCTCCACAAAGTGTGCAATTAAACATGCGTTGAGTGGTCTTTTTCCCCCACCTGCTCTCAGGCTTCATTTAGCTCCTCACAACACAGCAAATTCCTTATTTCACCTCCAACTTCACGGCTCCGGTGAGGTTTGTGCCGACAGTTGACAATTACCAGTGCTTTTGAACGATTGACTTGGCGCGACAATCACTTGGAGAGATTCGAAAAATGTTTTATTACATAAAATTGTAATATTCAAGTAAAAAAAATTAATTTGGAAATCACTTCACGCCCCCCCCCCCCCCCCTGATAAAGCCCCATGCCCCCCAGGTTGGGAACCCCTGCTTTAAAACATCGTGGTTTATCGAACTTTCCTATGACGAGGGGAGAAAGTCTCGTGCTTCAGTCTGCATTCGAACACAGTACAGTGACTCGCCAATCCTTGTACGATTATCCGCCATGGTACTTATCTCGTAATTCAGAAATGCGAACCCTTGCCACGTCACAAAGTATTCTAAGATGCATTAATGCATGCATTCACCTTGATTCACAGTTTAAACTTTTCAAATGCCTTTGAAAAATCTATTCCCGAAATGTATCCAACAAGGTGCATTTATATTGTTCAAATAAAGCACTTGAATAAATCACTGGCGAACATAACCTCACGCATCGAAAGGGAAAAAACCTCACAATTCAATTACGAGGACAAATTATGCTGACTCCCTTGTGCAAGTTTTTTATGCATTGGATTACTGTGCTGAATGCATTTTACATGTCCTGTACTTGCACGGAAAGTGCCCAACGCCCTCAAAACATCATGGCTTATCGAACTTCCCTATGACGGGGGGAAGAAGTCTCTCGCTTCCGTGTGCATTGCAACACAGTGCAATGGCCCCCCCTTGTACGATTTCCCGGATGGCACTTCCTTCCCTCCTATAAAACCGTAAGTCTGTTTGGGCTCAGCATAAAAAAAAAAACAATGCAGTTTCATCGGCATTGGCAATATTCGGTGCGTACGAATTGATTATATGAGCCACACTTTTTTGCCAACTGTCGGCATCGCCGGTGTTTGCGGATTCTGCTTCTCCTCACACTGCCTGCTAAGTGATATTATGGTGTTCTTTAAAACGCTGAATACAAAAGAATTACAATTTTACTCGAACTTAGCAAATATGAAGCACACTGTAGACACACTGAAGTGAGTGAAAATACTGAAATCTACCCCAGCACGTTACGGAAGACGCATTCTATCATGACGCGGATAAATTTTGAATTTAAATTACTCTGGAAAAAGAAAATTATAATATAAAGGCAGTTTGAATTTAAAGTATGAATTTCGGTAATGGGACCGACATCATTCTTCGAATTAAAAATTATCCGTATTTTGAATTAAAACAATTTAAATAACATGCAAAACCGTACTTAATGTTTCCAGGAACGAGAGCTTCTTCGAATTAGGCGGGACTTTTTAACCGATTTTGAATTATCGAGGTTCTACTCTATTTGAACATGTAATGCAAGATATTGGGGGTAGTGTTTGATTGGTAATTTTTCTAGATTCTACTGATTGTATGCAAGAGTCACTTACATACATATCTACATGTATCTTCATTGTAGATTATGCCTTTCAGCATTCATCTGCAAGCCTGTGTGAATAGCTAAGCTTTCATAATCCTCTTATTTACAACTAGCACTATGACTTTTTTTTTTTTTACTTACTGCACCTTTTATTACGAAATCATTATAAACTGAGTGTTGTTACTATCACCTAAGCTTCCTTCTGTCTTCGGCTAAGTCCTAAGTAACCTCCATTCACCTTGCCTCACAATCCGACTACCACCGGTTCAAATGCCTAGTTTAATCCATTGAGTTTGCTCGTAATTTGGCTTTTATAATCTCCTGCCAGTGACCCCTTTTGCTTTATGCTGGCACTCATTCTTGCTACTTTCATGTCTGTCACATACAGCTTATTAATAAATTATTCTGAGTCCACCCAGCCATTGCCTGTATGTAGCAAAATGATCATGTTTGTTTAGAAATTTATGAATAGATGAAAAAAACAAAGTCGGGGTGGAAACAGCAATATAATAATAGTTTCATCTCTGAAGTCACTTCCTTCTACTAAATACAGTTGATTGCAACTGTTGCATTTAGCGAGTACAAACAAAAGATTTCAAGACATTGTAAATTTAACCCATTGCCTTGCAATGACGGAAACCCTCTTTATTGCTTTGTTGAGGTTTCCAAGGATACATATCGATATTTCTTCACAATCCCAACATGTCTATGAGATGTTGGTAATTGTATTTCAGCTATCTTTGCCCTTCAGCTACGTATTTCGCCGCCAAAGAGTCTAAATATGATCGGGTAAATTGCCGCGTAAAGCTTTAGTGAAGGTAAAGTCAACATCATGGCAGAGTCGGATGAAGCTCGAATATTACGTTTTTTGGAGGAAAGCAATGTCAGTGACGGTTCTTCCGATGAGAGTGATACTGAATTACCTTCAAGTGACATTAGGATTAGTAATTCCGAAGAATTATATGACATTATTGAAGAAAATGAAGACGGGGACGCAGGTGGGCATGTGCATAACCTAGAAGACTGAAAGTGTACACAGACAGACAATTACCAAATAATATGTGGTGTAATCTTCTTGCTACCAAAGAGTTCAGTTCTCCAAGCACCATAGTTTTTTTTCTGCTGAAAGAAGGTATTGATGCAGTTTGTCAGTCTTGTATTTATTATTATTATTATTATTATTATTATTATTATTATTATTTGCTTATGCCTGACTAATGAGCACAATTAAACTTATTTAGCTGATGTCTTCTCCCAAAATCTCTTCATCTTCTCACTGTGGCTTTTCTTGCGAGGTCTGTTATGACTGCAGAGGAAAAAATCCCAAGGGAAAGAACAGAAGTGAAACTCGCTATGAATGTGATAAGTGTAAGGTGGCACTGCATGTATATGAGTGTTTTAAGATCTACCACACTGTGTTGAACTATTGTTAGAATGTGAACTATGTTTCAGTGTGTTAACTTGCTGTAGCAAAAGTGTTCTCTTTTAAGCCAAATTAAATTGCAATCACTGTATATTTATTTTCAAAAAAAATTGCAGTTCAATGGGTTAAACATAAATATA
Organism: Anabrus simplex; assembly: GCF_040414725.1. Lineage (NCBI taxonomy): Eukaryota > Metazoa > Arthropoda > Insecta > Orthoptera > Tettigoniidae > Anabrus > Anabrus simplex. The sequence continues at coordinate 82,603,511 of NC_090271.1, read as the reverse complement.
AGAACGAAAGCTACACATCATCATCATCCATTTCGCTCGTGCAGTTCCCGCCGGGTCGGGATGTTTATGGTACCTTTCTACCTTCCTCTATCTGATCACCATTGTTCTTCCTTACCTGTGTTCTAATACAGGTTTCTTTTAATTATACAGTTCTTGACTGTTTTCAGCCACCTTAGTCTGGGTCTCCCTCTGCCCTCCCTTCTTCTATCTGGGTCTCTAATCATCTGCTTTGATATCTTTCCCTTTTCCATTGTCTTAACAAATCCACACGATCTAAGTTTATCCTCCTCCATTCTGTCAAAAAGCTTATCAATTCCATTTTCCTTCCTGCTGTCCTCATTTCTTATTCTGTCCTTTTTGTCTTTCCTGTCATATTACTAAAAACTGTCATTTTACTAGCCTGGTATTTATTCTCCTGTATTTTTGTCATTGTCCAGGCCTCCGCTGCATATGTCACTATTGGGCAGAAGTACATCATACATCACCTCTTTATACTTAATTGGTACTTCCTTCCTTTACACCATGTCTCACACTCTAATAGAATGCATTTCCCTGTTGAATCCTTTTACTTATCTCTATGTCCAGCCCTGCATCATTTCACTTTCTGGATACTTGAAGCTCTCCACAATTTCAAAGTTTTGTCCCTTTATTTTAATAATTCCCTTCCCTTCCCTTCCCTTCCCTTCCGTGTCTAATTAACACTATTGCCTAATGCCTGTTGTACACCATCAAAGTTTTCTTTCAATTCAATACTTCACAAGAAAAATTGTCAAATATTGTTCAGCATTGCTGAAGGTTTGACAAGATTTAAAAAAATATGGCAAGGTTTGATAGCTTTTTTTTTTTTTTTTTTCCAACATGGAGGAAAAGCAAATAGCAGTTTTGTGGTTCTAGGACTACCAATGGAATATATTCTTAAAAAAGAAGAAAAACAAGTAGTAAACCAGTAGTACATGGGAAAAATATTAATGGGGTTATCTTCAACAACAACAAATTTAATGTACTTATTGCCATAACATCATTGGCAGAGGTTATATTATATTGCATTTACTCACATGAATTGAATAAAACTAATAGCATTGCAACGAAAATTCATATCTTATTACATGAAAACCTATTACAAATTCATCATACGGTAATAATAGTAATATGCGAAGATAGTCATAAATCGAACATTACTGATAGTGGTTACTTACAGTTTACCATGCGGAAATAAACATAAACGATGTCCACTTCCTTGAGATATTTCTCTTGCAATCTCCTCATATGCTGCTGTCTTATTCATTGTATTTTGGCATTCTACGGAATCCCACCGAATATAGGCAGGGATGTATCCTTAGCAATTAATACACAACGTCCCTTGGTCATGAAGACAAAGCCGTTTTTGTTGTTGTGATGCCCAGCATGCCTAGCGGCCTAGCACGCACCGTTAACACTCAAATTCCATTGGTCAGTTCTGTCAAAGACTTGTCAATTCTTTGTTGGATTATACCATATTTATTCACGTATTAGACCTCTTTTTTCTTCCACTTTTACAGCCAAGAAAAGTAAGGGGGTCCAATATGCGGTAACCTCAAATTCTGTGCAGTGAACACATGGCTTCTAGGCTATAAGGAGCTATAAATTATACATGTAAACATTCTACACTATTCTTTAACAAACTTATGAATGTATTTGAGTTATACTGGCTATGTTTGTTGGAAGGCAGTATTTCTAAATGTAAAAAGACAATAAATGGTGAACACGACTTTCAGGGCTACATATAAAGTAAATAGAGTCAGTTCTAGTTACTCATATCACGTCATTCATTTCATCTCATTAATTCCTCTGATTAGGTTGACGTAAGGAAGGGCATATGATCGTAAAAGCTTGCTACGAAAATTTTTCTCACTTCTTACTCGACCCCGTAGAGAAAAGTGTATCATGTTATTACACAATATTGATAGAAAAGGACTGAGTTACCAGTTGACTGTTTGGTACCTCAGTGCTGAGTTCTTTCATTTGTATGTAAAAAAATTGTACAAGCCTCTATTTTTAACTTATCAGTGGGGTGATTAACTTAAAATGTTAACAAATGTTGGTTCTTTATAAACCTAAATGGAAATAGAAAATCCTACACTTATGTTCAATGTTATTTTGAGAGAAAACAAAATTACACTTTTTGTGCCCACGTGTACATAATCTTTATACAAAGTAAAGAGCCCAAAATAAAATTATTTCTTAAAATCTGTAGGCAACTAATACATGTAACTCCTTACAAGTACGGTATGTAAGTTGATATTTTAATATACTTTCTAACCCTGGAATGTGCTGACGCTCAAATTTTTCCACTAGTTGTTTGTGATACAGTACCGATTTGTTTCATCAACAACTAGCTGCACCAACACCACTGACAGAATAGTTTTAAAAAAGTGAATGATTTTGGGGTTGCTTGAAAGTCTGGTGCAGAAAAGTCATCCGTCCGCCACGCAAATAGTGATGAAATAGCTTTTGAACTCACTATGTTTTTCTTACTGCGTTTAGAATCAGGTTCTGTTTCTTTCTCACTTGCAATATTCTCAGCATGCTCTATATCACTCTCACTTTCAAAATCGCTTAACAATTCATTAAAATCATCATCTTTATCATCACTTCCGCTGTAGTTAATAACTGAAAGATTCTTTGATCTGAAATAACATCGCTGTAAGAGCAACTAGCTTGTTGTTCCGCCATGCTTGTTTACATCACAGATGAGCTCCACAGACGTCTACAAAAAGCTCGGTAAGTTACTTCCCTAAGCTGTTAGCCATGATCAGTTAGTTCTAAATAATGCCCAACAGATGGCAGAACATGCCAGAGATTGAATTGGCACTTGAGAGTGATTTGAAATTCAATATATTAAATGTTTAACAGTTAATTTATTGAAAACCACCTGTTCAATACTATTAACCCCTTAACTGGGTTTGACGCCTTTAGGCGTCAACTGCTGTTGCACGAGTGTTGGGTTTGACGCCTTTAGGCGTTCTTGTACTTCTAAATGTGTCCTTACGTAGGGTTAGCTGCCTACAGACGTCTGGCTATTCTAAATCACTTATGCCATCTACTATCGTATTTTAAAACTAATACCATACGTATTAGATGTGATTATTGCTGTCCTATTCATTTTTATCCGGTCTCATGCCAGTGGGGTAGTTTGCACCTAGGCAGTAGTCCGACAGCTGTCTCGTGTTGCCTCGTATGGTCCGCGCCAAATTCTTCGTAAAGAATTTATTTGTGTATATGTACATTTAAATTACTAAATTTGCAAGTTGTTGTCGTCGTCGTCGTTGATGTTTTTGTTTTTACGATACAGTTGTTCTGCGAACTCCGTTGTCCATGTTCTGATAACTTTTTGTAAATTGGTCTGTGTATGGTGGTAAACTGTTCCATGTGACGTGAACATGCCTTGGTTAGGAAAGACGTTGAATTATCTGAGAACCCGCCGACCGGTAGAAGGAATCACTCACGACAACGTTGCATTATGTGCCTGTCAAACCAGAGGCGATGGGAAACTGTCTACTGCTGTGAGCAATGTGACGTGGCACTTTGTGCTTGCCCGTGCTTCCGTATTTACCACACTGTGCGCAATTTCTGAATGACGTATGAACCAGAAAGTAGGTAGAACCTATTGATGCATATCTGAAAACTTGAAAAATGGCATCATAATAATGAAAGGAACACTTTTTATATTCACTTTTGTATGAACACACTGTGTATATATGTATATATTTACGGGTTTTCCGTGGTTTCCCATTTTCACACCAGGCAAATGCTGGGGCTGTACCTTAATTAAGGCCACGGCCGCTTCCTTCCAACTCCTAGGCCTTTCCCATCCCATCGTCGCCATAAGACCTATCTGTGTCGGTGCGACGTAAAGCCCCTAGCAAAAAAAATTTACGGGTTTACAAGAAAAACGGTAATAACATAATGTTGTTGAATTTCTACTATATCACTAATAATTTAAATAAATATGAATATTTACATCTGCCGCATTCTACTGTACCCATTTCAAAAGTGCACGTTGCGCTGAATAATTACCCACTGGCTGGTTGACGTTATGAAACTATTCCCCAGTTAAAGTGTTAAAGTCTTTAAGACTATAATACAATCATTATATTAAAGTATAAGCGTATGGTACATGTTTCGCCTGTCATTGCAGGCATCATCAGCAATAAATTCTAAACTCCAAGTCAGAGCTCTGAGTGGATGCTACACTACAACTATTTTAACAATTTTAATTAATTTTATATATATAAACAATCCTCCTCTGCGAACCATGTGACCTTGCCGCGGTGGGGAGGCTTGCGTGTCCCAATGATGCAGATAGCCGAGCGGCAGGTGCAACCATATCGGATGGGTATCTGTTGAGAGACCAGACTAACGAATGTTTCATCGAAAGGGCGGTAGCAGACTTTCGGTAGTTGCAAGGGCGGCAGTCTGGATGATTGACTGATACGGCCTTGTAATAATACTCAACATGGCTTAGCTGTGTTGATACTGCTACACGGCTGAAAGCAACGGGAAACTACAGCCGTAACTAACTCCCGAGGACATGCAGCTCTCTCCGTATGAATGATGTACTGATGATGGCTTCCTCCCGGGTAAAATATTCCGGAGGTAAACTAGTCCCCCATTCGGATCTCCGGGTGGGGACTACACGAGAGGGGGCGATCATCAGGAAGATGGATACTGACATTCTGCGAGTCGGAGCGTGGAATGTTAGAAGTTTGAATCGTTGTGGTAGGTTAGAGAATCTGAAAAGGGAGATGGATAGGCTAAAGTTAGATGTAGTTGGCGTAAGTGAAGTACGTTGGCAAGAAGAACAAGATTTTTGGTCAGGCGACTACCGAATTATCAACACAAAATCAGAGGAAATGCAGGAGTTGGTTTAATAATGAATAAGAAAATAGGGCAGCGGGTAAGCTACTACGACCAGCATAGTGAAAGAATTATTGTCGTCAAGATAGACACCAAACCAATGCCCACCAGAGTAGTGCAGGTCTATATGCCTACTAGTTCAGCGGATGATGAAGAAATCGAAAGAATATATGAGGAGATAGAAGATTTAATACAATATGTAAAAGGTGACGAGAATCTAATTGTGATGGGAGACTGGAGTGCAGTGGTAGGCCAAGGAAGAGAAGGTAGTACAGTAGGAGAATTTGGATTGGGACGAAGGAACGAAAGAGGAAGTCGTCTGGTTGAATTCTGCACTGATCATAATTTAGTCCGTGCCAATACTTGGTTCAAACACCACAAACGACGGCTGTATACGTGGACGAGACCTGGAGACACTGGAAGGTATCAAATAGACTTCATTATGAGTAGGCAGAGATTCAGAAACCAGGTGTTGGATTGCAAAACTTTCCCAGGAGCAGACGTGGACTCTGACCACAACTTGTTGGTCATAAAATGCCATCTGAAGTTGAAGAAATTGAAGAAAGGAAAGAATGCAAAAAGATGGGATCTAGACAAGTTGAAAGAAAAGAATGTCAGGGATTGTTTCAAGGAACATGTTGCACAAGGACTAAATGAAAAGGCTGAAGGAAACACTATAGAGGAAGAGTGGAGAGTCATGAAAAATGAAGTCAGTAGGGCTGCTGAAGAAATGTTAGGAAGGAAGAAAAGATCAACTAAGAATCAGTGGATAACTCAGGAGATACTAGACCTGATTGATGAACGACGAAAATACAAGAATGCTAGAAATGAAGAGGGCAGAAAAGAATACAGGCGATTAAAGAATGAAGTGGATAGAAAGTGCAAGGCAGCTAAGGAAGAATGGCTGAAGGAGAAATGCAAGGATGTCGAAGGCTGTATGGTCCTGGGAAAGGTAGATGCTGCATACAGGAAAATCAAGGAAACCTTTGGAGAAAGGAAATCTAGGTGTATGAATATTAAGAGCTCAGATGGAAAACCACTTCTAGGGAAAGAAGACAAAGCAGAAAGATGGCAGGAGCATATCCAACAGTTGTATCAAGGTAAAGTTGTAGATAATTTGGTTCTGGAACATGAAGAGGCTGTTGATGCTGATGAAAAGGGAGACCCAATTTTGAGGTCAGAGTTTGACAGAGCTGTGAGTGACCTCAATAGGAACAAGGCACCTGGAATTGATGACATTCCCTCTGAATTACTGACTGCCTTAGGAGAAACCAGCATGGCAAGGTTATTTCATTTAGTGTGCAAGATGTATGAGACAGGAGAAGTCCCATCCGATTTTCAGCAGAATGTTGTTATACCTATTCCCAAGAAAGCCGGTGCTGACAGGTGTGAAAACTACCGCACTATTAGTTTAGTATCTCATGCCTGCAAAATTTTAACACGTATTATTTACAGAAGAATGGAAAAACTAGTTGAAGCTGAGTTGGGAGAAGATCAATTTGGCTTCAGAAGAAATGTAGGAACACGTGAAGCTATCCTGACTTTACGTCTGATTTTAGAGGATCGAATCAAGAAGGACAAGCCCACGTACATGGCATTTGTAGATCTAGAAAAGGCATTCGATAATGTTGATTGGACCAAGCTATTTATGATTCTGAAGATGATAGGGATCAGATACCGAGAACGAAGAATTATCTACAATCTGTTTAAAAATCAGTCTGCAGTGATAAGAATCGAGGGCTTTGAAAAAGAAGCAGCAATCCAGAAAGGAGTGAGGCAAGGCTGCAGTTTGTCCCCTCTCCTTTTCAGTGTTTACATAGAACAGGCAGTAAAGGAAATCAAAGAGAAATTTGGAAAGGGAATCGCAGTCCAAGGAGAGGAAATCAAAACCTTGAGATTTGCCGATGATATTGTTATTTTATCTGAGACTGCAGAAGATCTCGAGAAGTTGCTGAATGGTATGGATGAAGTCTTGGGTAAGGAGTACAAGATGAAAATAAATAAGTCCAAAACAAAAGTAATGGAGTGCAGTCGAACGAAGGCAGGTGATGCAGGAAATATTAGATTAGGAAATGAAGTCTTAAAGGAAGTAGATGAATATTGTTACTTGGGTAGTAAAATAACTAACGATGGCAGAAGTAAGGAGGACATAAAATGCAGACTAGCACAAGCAAGGAAGAGCTTTCTTAAGAAAAGAAATTTGCTCACTTCAAACATTGATATCGGAATTAGAAAGATGTTTTTGAAGACTTTTGTGTGGAGCGTGGCATTATATGGAAGTGAAGCATGGACGATAACTGGCTCAGAAAGAAAGAGAGTAGAAGCTTTTGAAATGTGGTGTTACAGAAGAATGCTGAAGGTGAGATGGATAGATCGAATCACGAATGAAGAGATACTGAATCGAATTGGTGAGAGGAGATCGATTTGGCTAAATTTCACGAGAAGAAGAGATAGAATGATAGGACACATCTTAAGACACCCAGGACTTGTTCAGTTGGTTTTTGAAGGAAGTGTAGGGGGTAAGAACAGTAGGGGTAGACGAAGATATGAATATGACAAGCAGATTAGAGCAGATGTAGGATGCAATAGTTACGTAGAAATGAAAAGGTTAGCACAGGATAGGGTGGCATGGAGGCTGCATCAAACCAGTCTATGGACTGATGACTCAAACAACAACATATAAACAATTTTCACTGATGTACAAGAACATCACGGTCATATTTGGAGTGAACCGGCCAATCATGTCTTACAGTTCTAATGGGACGTCCTACTCATGTCCACATTCAATGGAGATAATACAAAAATATCAACACTTATATGCCGATAAGGGGACGGCAATTGAAGTCTGTTGGAATCACAACATTTACACATTTCTTTTAGCATATATATGAGATCAAACACGTTCAGTTCATATGGTTTTTGGGATAGCCAAAATCTTGAATAGATTAACATCACTTCTTTAAAGAAATGAGAATCTCTATTAAAGTTTTTATACTTAAACTTTAATCATTGTATTATAATCCTAAAGACTTTAATAGTATTGAATAGGTGGTTTTCAATAAATTAATTGTTAAACATTTAATATATTGAATTTCAATACAGTCAAAATGTAAATAGTCACTTGTAAACTCGAGACTGAACCGGGAAACTCAAAAATTTAAAGTTAGTATAACTGAGTAGATGTAATCACTGCTTTCATTTGAATTATCATCTTCGTTTGCCAGCTTCCCTGCTACCGATATGCGAATAGAATGAGTGCCAGCAAGTCGTCATTCCAAATGACGTCATCTCGTCGGCCATGCATCAAGAGCATTCGAAGTCCCGTCTTTTTGAAACTTTTAAAAATAGTGACTGGAAGCATTCTTTGCATAACTTGGTCTATTGAAAGCCGAACCCTTAATTTTTAAGTATATTTCATGTTTGTTCTCCACAGTTATCACATCAGGATTAACTTAACCCTCTACTGCATACTGTTGCCTTTAGGCAACAAATAACTTTTCACCTGTATAAATGGATAAATATCGTAGACAGAGGTAGTTTCACGGTATCCCTTCAACTGTACAATCATTTAAACACATATCCCAGTGATGCCTTGTTTTTTTTCACATAATATATGACAAAACAGTCCTACAACCAAAGGTACTCCTTCCACCCCGTCAACATCCACGCGAACCAACCACCGTTTATTTTACGTGGGCCCTCCCCATCATATTACCACAGGCTTCAGGAGTACCTCTGGCTCAACCTCAAAGACATTACCGACCTACGGTTCTGCAAGTTGTACTTGCGCCTTGCAGTACGTACCCATGGCCAGTAGGTAGTAATGTTCGGTCTTTAAATGTTAAAAGCTTAGCGTAAAATCGTGAAAATTTGTATATATATTCAACTATGGCAATCCACATCACATATGAGTGTTAAGCTATTAGCCCTACTTAAGAATTGCTGGTACATCTAATACACTGAACGTATGTTGAACATTAAAGCTTGAAATTTTCTTCACCAAACGAAAACGAAAAATAATTCATGCAGTAGAGGGTTAAACAGCTGTAAATGAGATGAGAGAGATCACATTGTTTAGGTTAGTGCCCACATAGTGCCAGAAGTTCCACAACAGGAAGATTAAAAATAAATAACAGGAAAGTTTACCGCATTTATGGATATCTACAGGTGTAGCGGTAATGTGTTTTATTATCATAATGTTGAATTTCGTAGGATCGTTGTGTCAATTTTTTTAACGCATAGTATGTTTTGTTCGGCGTTTCCGAAAATTGGTAAGTGGGGACGTAAAAATATTAGGCCTATTATTTGTGAGGTACGTTGGCGAGTAAAACAATAGTTATGATTGGATTGTTTTTATCGCGTTTTAAACCTACTTCTCTCCCGACTTAAGAGATATTAACCTTTTGCACTCCTATGTCGAGTGCGGTTCGTCATTAAAATATTAGACTTGCGCTTCGATGTCGAGCGGACCAAGACCAACTACAATATCTCAGACCTTAACCTACCTATCGAAACTGTCCATAATGGCGGGAGCTGGAGTGCTAGCATGCGTTTGTTTTGATTTGTGAAAGTCGTGTTGTTACCAAATATTTACGGAAATTTGATTATTATTAATCGTACATTATACTCATTTATAGTCTTAAGAAGGTTATAGATCCTCTTTTAGTGCCGTAAGAAGCTGTTTGTTCCCAAAGAGGTTATTTATTCGAACAATATCGGCGGTGATTAGGTTAACGTTCATTCTCGTGTCCTTCTCTGAAAGTGTTTTCTTCATTTTTAGTTACCTATGCAATATGTTTATAGTTTAATGTGCTGTGTGCCTGGATGTAAGTAAGAGTTTCACTGTTCCCGTTTCCAAAAGACCTAATATTAAGGCAAAATTGGGTTAAGAGCATTCGTAAGGAAAACTTCGAACCGAATCATAGGCCTGATAATGCTGTGTACATTAATCATTTTATCACTTTTGAAATCAAATGTGTTGTTAGAGAAAACATTATATACCCATAGAAGGTGGTGATCTAATTCGAGTGCCGCGCAAACTTCCGAAGTTAAAACTAATGATGCCTATCCTAGCATTTACCCTATCAGCCAACGCACCTTACTACAAAGAAAATTAAATCACTCCCAGAAACATCCGGAAAATCATGACCAAGATTTATGATTTAGAGACGAAATTAAACGGTGGTGCAATAATGATGTAATTAATTTTCAACGTTTTACAATGAACGTGCGTAAACTAAACCTAACCCCACTTCCCGTGAGTGAACATGAGGATTATGTTCTTTTTTATATAATATACAATTTTGCCGTCAATTCTGGTGAGTTATAAGGTAACGAGCTCTTTAGATGGTCAAGTGTATCATACAAATATCGCTTGTACCTACTCAACAATACAGGTGGATTTTGGAGGGTTGAAATATTGTTGGAGAAATTTGTTTGCGTGTTTTACATAATGGGCGGTGGTTAATGGTGGTGTTACATAGTATTTCATGTAAGGTTAATAATGCTCTTTGTTGACATCTATATCGTATTTGCTGACCGGAGATTCATATGTGAAATATTTTTATACAATACCCTGTGTCTGTTTCAACCTGACGTTGTTACAATACTTCTCCCTTCGTTATTTTACCCTCTGAAATTACATTTAGACTTACAATACGCGATAACGCTACTTTTGGTGTTTAATTATTAACATTTCGAGTTAATGAGTTGCATTTCATGACGTTCGACTTGTGATCTTTTCTTTAGGTGACTCGGAATAAACACGCATAACCTTACCCTCAACCTCTCATATCGCCCACCGATGTCCGCCATGTTTTTCCTGGATTACGGTCTGATGTAATTGTAGTTGGTCTTGAGCGGACGACATGACAATATCTCGTACTTTCAGCGCTCGTAAGACGACTGTGCTATGTTCCGGTATTGTAGAGCTATCTAACGGTCTCAGAGAGAACAAGTTTTCTTATTTACAATAATTTGCGGGAATTGTAGTAACTTTTTTAAGTTCTGTTATTCTCGAATGTTTATGCAAGTTCACAGATGTTGTTTGAATGTAAAAGTGGCTTCTGCTTCGTCTTCACTCACGGAACTGGATATATTAGAACAGTTAGTGGACAGTGATAGTGACAATGATGAACCAACAACTGACTTGGATGATTTATTAGTGCATAATGTAAGTGAAAGTGAACAATGTGATAGTGATAATGGAACCGGAGGTGGTGATGCTCCTCCATACCCATGGCGTGAGTGGAAAGCTGGCGATCCTGATTCACCTGCATTCTCATTCAGTGAAACAATTTGTGGATACAAAGCATCAGGTAGGAACAATCCCTCAACACCTTACAGATTTTTTCAACTTATTTTTAGTGACGAGTTACTCAAGCAAATTGCTGACGAGACCAACAGATATGCTAAAGTCAAAATTCAGAAAGTGGCACCACTTACAAGGCATTCGGCTTGGTGGGGTTGGACTGATGTTTCCGTAAACGAAATGAAGGCTTTCCATGGAGTTTTGCTGAATATGGCAATGCAGAAAAACGACAGAATGCAGGATTTCTTTTCAAGAGGTTGGTGAGAATCGTTCAATTTTTTGTAGATTTTTTAGCTGCAAAAGATTTTTTCAGATATTCTGGGCTCTGCATGTTTCTGCTCCAGATTCAGCAATCCATTTGAATCCTCAAGTTGTCTCGAATTAGCAAAGTCAAGTACGTTTTGGACTATATCAGTGAAAAGTTCTTGGAAGTTTATGCACCACATAGGTATCTAGCAGCTGATGAATCAATAGTGTCTTTCAGACGCTGTGTGTTATTCAAGATGTACAATCCGCAGAAGCCTACTAAATGGGGACTCAGAGTTTACGTACTATCCGATTCTACAAATGGATATGTTCGTAGTCTTATCCCTTACTACAGTTCTGCAACTACAGAATCTTTGATTCGACCGGACTTGGCTTTCACAGAAAGAATCGTGCTTTAGTTAGTTGCTAATGTTACAAATGCAACAGGTCAGTCTGGGTACCATGTCTACACTGATCGTCTCTATACAGGTGTTACTCTGGCTGATGAATTTCTGAAGCAAAAGATCCATATCACTGGAACAATTCAGTCGAATCGCAAGCACTTGCTAAATGGGATCCGAAAGAAAAATCTGCGCTAAAGAAGCATGAAATCAAGTGCTTACACACAGACACAATGATGGTTCTGGGATGGCATGACAAGCGCACAGTACTAATGCTTTCAACATCTGGAAACAATTCAACCTCAGTTATTGTCAGAAAGGAGAGAAACTGTGTTGAACAATTAGAATAATTAGAGAAACCAAATGTAACCACACGTCACATATGGGAAGCGTTGATCGCTCGGACCACGCTTTTGTAGTGAAAAGCTTGAAATGGTGGCGAAATTGTATTCCTGGCTATTGGAAGTGGCAATAGTCAACAGCTTTTTGCTCTATAAAGATTACTGCACCACAAGTCGCACGGAGTTTCCGTCACACAAAACCTTCCGAAAAAAGTGATCAGCGAGTTGGTTGGCAAAGTACGCAACAAAGGTCAAAAGCGAGGAAGACCATCTACTTCTGATGTTGAACGTTTGAATGGTAAACTACACATCATCAACAAGCTGCCTGGAAAACAACATAAAGACTGTGCTGCCTGTTCAAACAGGAGCAAGAAAAGTGGTAGAAAGGAAACAGTTTACTACTGCAAAACATGTTCGAGAAAACCCGGTCTCCACCCAGAAAACTGTTTCGAAAAGTACCACACAATGAAAACCTACAAGGATTAATGTAATTTATGTGCCTAATTGTAAATATATTCATGTAACATACTTATATTTTGTGTTAGATTCTTTTGCATTGTTCACATCCTACAGCTGTTCATAGTGCAGAAATTAATTAGGAGTGGAGCAGGAAGCATACGCTAAGGGTAATGGAGTTCAAAAGGTTAAACAATAACTTTGTTAATGATCTCGCCTGCTATATTAATAGCAACAACCGTGAATATTTCTTAACTAAAGTAAACTCGTTTCTTCATACCGAGATGGCTCAGCTCTTTTTAGACAGGCCCACAGTGGAAAGGAGTTGCATGTACCATTTTTACTGCATATCAATCAATAAAATCAAAAAGAATAAATCAGGGCATTAGAGAGAGGGGAGAGAAGATGGATCCATAGTACAAGACAAAAAGGGTCTTCAGTAGGTGATGGCAAAATATTTTGAAAAACTTTAAAATGAGGATGACTGCTCAGAGGAAGAAGGAGATAAGAAAATGGCAATAATAGATGGAGAAAAAGAAAACTCTATAACGTGGTTGGAACTTGAACGGGCAGTGAAAGCAGTGACCAAAAGTAGTGATGGGCAACGCTCTCGCTCAAAACTCGCGAGAATCTCGAGACCGATCCTCCTGCAGTGCAAGCTGTACGACGTACCAGTAACTACGACTGTAAACTTTTAGTATGTTATTAGCAGATATTGCGTGAAATAACTTTCTCATATGAAAACCTGTGAGCCAATACATTTTAACTGTTCTCCGCTTCTCGTAAACATTATGAGACAACGCCTAACTTTGCGTGTGCTATGCTGCTGCTCAGAAGATTGCGCCTTGCTGCTTTTAAGTGACTTACCTTCTACTTCTTCTGAATTTTACAGTGCCTATCCCCGTTGTTTTATTTTGCCTCTTCAGCTGTTTTTGTGGGCACTTGATCTTTAATTTCTTTCTTACCTATGCATTGTTTTTTGCGTGTTATTCGGCTGATGATGACCCGGATTGGTGTCGAAACCGGTACCGCTTCCACTTATAATTAAATAGGAATGGAACACTACATTTCATATTTATTTGAATTGAATAGGTTGAACTACCTTATTTATTATTTCAATTTCATTCCAATACATTTTGTCAAAAGCCTGGAAAAGTATTGCATGTTCAACTATGAACCCCTTCATACCATTAACGAAAATGAGAAACGAATGTCAGTATCTTAAACTGTTCACGACATATTTGGGGTGGACATCTTAGCTGAATAACCTTGCATAATTTATGAATAACTGTAGATAGGATGTACAGCTACTTGGATACTAGAGGCATGCATTATTCGAACTTGAGACGGGGAGGATGTGCTTTGCTACATAAGCAACCCCCATTACACATGAGTGGAACGTGTAATCTAAAATGCCCGATTTTGCTCCAATTCTTTCAGCAGGGGGTGATGGATAACGCTCTCGAGACCGATTCTTCTTTGCTGCGAGCTGAGCGATATCCTAGTAACTACGAGAGTAAGCTTGATAGTTATCATCAACAGTTCTCATATGGAAACGTGTGTGACGATAAACTTTGTCAAAAGCCTAGGAAAGCACTGCATGTTGAACTATGAGCTCCGTAATACCATTAACGAAAGTGAAGACAGAATGCCAGTATCTTAAACTGTTCACGAGCTATTTCAGGTGGACTTCTTAGCTGAATAACCCGTATAATTTGTTAATAACTGTTATTAGGATGTAAATCTACCTGGATGCCTCACAATCGTCGGCAGGGTAGCTTCTTGTGATTCAGACCGCACCGAAGGTGTTCTGTGACTATTCCTCTTCATTTATAATATGTGTTTTTAAGTGTCGGATCGTCCCAGAAGTATTTCTGCCGACGTATTTTACTTCTTTTGAATAAACAACACAGCGGGCTGTAGTATGTGGCATCTCTTCAAAATAACCGACATCCACGACTTATGTTGCATTTCGAACATCGTCTTCAAGTTGTCGCGTACAACTAGACACAATTACACATTGCACCGTCATATACCGGAGTACCTAATTATTATTATTATTATTATTATTATTATTATTATTATTATTATTATTATTATTATTATTATTATTATTAACAAATACATCTCAAATGGGAAATATCCCCGTGGCAATGGTCACTAACAGTAGTGTAGCCTAATAATAACCAGCATACTGATGTGGGCAAGTGTTCCTTCTTAAACAGGACCATAAGGGATTGGAATAATTTACCTGCAGCAGTCTTTGATAGATTCTCATCCGGAATCAATCCTTTAAGATTATTATTGGTGCTAGTGTAAAGTAAAAGCTGTAAACCACGGGCACTGAATTTGTGAGTTTTTGCTGGATTTAGAATGTTAAACTAGTACCTAGCATTTCTTCTAATATTTTCTCACCATGGGATTGCTTGTTGTACTCTTGTTGTTGTTGGGTAGTTTTGTTTTAACTTTAATATCACTTGTACGTAGTGTTAAGCTAGTAGTACGTTCAACCTATAGTATTTTAAGCCATAGTGTTAAGTAATGGAAATACTTTGATGCTGGATTTAGGAAGTTAAACTCGTAGTACTTCTTGTCATATTTTCTTTCGTCGTTGTTGTCGTCATAGTTGTAGGGTAATGATGGTTTAAATTCACTTTATTATCACTTGTAATATTAAGGTAGTAGAAAGGTCAATCTATGGTATTGTAAGCGGTAGTGTTAAGCACTGAATTTGTGTATGATGATGCTGGATTTAGAATGTTAAATTAGTAGGTAGTACTTCTTGTAATATTTCCTTTCCATGGAATTGCTTGTTGTACTCTTGTTGTTGGGTAATTATGCTAACTTTACATATGACGCGAATACTCTATAACATTGTAAGGAATTATTTCCTTCGTCATCAAAATATCGGTAAACACAAGCAGTGGTCATAATATGATATTGAATGTGGGGTCTGATAACCATGTACACCTATCTGTCGAAAGAATTGGAGCAAACTTAACCATTTTAGATTACACATTCCACTCATGCGTAATGGTGGTTGCATATGCAGCAGGGCGCATCTTGCCTCGTCTCGAGTTCGAATAATGCACGCCTCTAGTATTATACCGTACGCGCACCTTTTAGCGATACATGGACACCCTAGTACTGAATAGGTCGACCTCGGGTATCTTCGAGATTCGTATTGGCAACCTTTGAAACACAAACTATGAATCGCTTATGCATCGGTGTATGACATCTGGCGTACACTTTATGTACTAGTACTGTTGTTGTTTACACAGCAAAGCCAAACTATAGAATTCATGCTGGGAACAAGATTCGCATCGAGTAATGTTATATAAAGTGTGTATGAAGGTGCGTCCACACCAAGATGTTTTCGTTAACTTTGTTAATAAACATTGTTAATGAACAATGTTCATGAACATTTCTGTCTGTTAATAAACAAAATAGCGTGTTCATTAACTTTTCGAGCATGTTGATAAACACAATTTCTTTAACTTTTGTGAATGAAACTTTTCATTAACATTTCGTGTTTTCGTTAACATTTCGGTTCGCACATGCGCAAAGACGCAATTAGAACACGCAAATTCGTAACGCGGAATACAATACTTTTATTTATTTTTCGAAATCGACCGTCGAATCGCAAGCAACTCATATACACCATACAAATACATAAGTGAAGTGTAGGAGTATTTCTCTTACACTCTTACATGATCCTTGGTAGGAGTCACAAGTCGCTAGGAATCTTCAAATTATACTTAGTCTAACATTAATGCAGATGACATTCCGATAAATTTGAATCATTTCTTGCAATTTCAGACTCAATTACTGTCAACAAGAACTGAAAGTCTTGTGGGGACATTCTCAGAAAGTTTTGAAAGCCTGCTGCATCATGAATTGAAAGTTCTGACATAGGCCTAAGTGTCCTCTCCAAACTTAATTCTAAACGCTTTTCCAATATTTTTCTTCGCCACACTTTGCGTCTGCATTTTTCTCTAATTGCACTCATTAAAATAATGAAAGCTGCAGCTGTATTTTCTTCTTCCTGACCTTATCCATTGTAACCTCACAAACAGATATTTTGGTCTGGACACAATGTTAAAGAAGTTTGTTAACAAAAGTTTATTTGGTGTGGACACAATGTTAAAGAGGGTTGATAACAAAAGTTTATTAACATCTTGAGAAATGTTTTCCTTAACATTGTTTATTAACTTTGTTTCGTAAACATTGTTTATTAACTTTGGTGTGGACTAACCATGACACAGTTGTTGGCTTAAGATAATAAATGTTTAGAAAATTCATATCGATCGAACATATTATCGATTCAATTCAGATTTCATTTTCATTCAGTTGGCAGTATTACCGGAACCGTGAGAGCTCCCTCCCTACTCCATCCCTCGTACGAAGAAATATCACTAAAAGGTGCGCGGACTATAGGTGTACCTACAATAGCCGTCAGTTTCTGTATTTAGCCTATTCATTCGTGTACTTACCACTGCATACAATTCCAGAATGCGTATCCTTCATAATTATGTTATACTCCGTCAAAATAGACCTCGCTAGAAATGAGAGAAATTAACGCCCTAGTCGCTTGTTGACAGTATTTACGGAATGGAGAAGGTGCGTGGTTTGCTATTCGTGTACTCGGCGAAAACAACATTCAGCTCCGTTTACCTGTAGGCCTGCGACACGCTGCTCCCCACACAATGCGGGGAGAACGCTCTTGAGATCTCTGGAATTTTTTCGCGAGACATAGTGTCAGCGCTAGTCTCGGGAAATCTCGAGATCTCGTCTCCGACTGCCTATCACTAGCCGACAGGGTAGCTTCTTGTGATATAATACAGACCTGGCCGGAGGTGTTCTGACGATTCCTCTTCATTGATATTATGCGTTTGTAAGTGCCGGATCATCCCAGAAGTATTTCTGTCGACGTATTTTGCTTCTTTTGATCAAGCAACACAGCGGGCTGTGCTATGTGACATCTCTTCAAAATAACCGACATCCACGATTTACGTTGCGTTTCGGACATCGTCTTCAAGTTGTCGCGTACCTATAACTAGTGCGATTTCACATTGCACCGTCATATATCGAAGTACCTAATTATGACGGGAGTACTCTATAACACTGTAAGAAATTATTTCCTTCGTCACTAAAATATCGGTAAACACAAGCAGTGGTCATATGTTATTGAATGTGGGGTCTGATAACGATGAACACCTACCTGTCGAAAGAATTGGAGCAAACTGAAGCATTTTAGATTACACATTCCACTCATGCGTAATGGTGGTTGCGTATACAGCAAGGCGCATCTTGCCTCGTCTCGAGTTCGAATAATGCACGCTTCTAGTATCCAGGTACGTGTACCTATAGTAGCCTTCGTCAAGTTCTGTACTTAAACCACTCATTCGTGTACCTACCAGTGCATACAATGCCAGAATGCGTATCTTTTATAATTATGTTATACTGTGTCAAAATAGACCTCGGTAAAAATGAACGCCCTAGTCGCTTGTTGACACGTATTTACGAAATGGAGAAGGCTATTGGCATCCTCGGCACAAACAATATTCAACTCCTACTACCTGTAGGCCTGCGACACGCTGCTCGCCGCGCAATGCGGGGACAACGCTCTTGAGATCTCTCGAAATTTCTCGCGAGAAATAGTCCCTGCGCTAGTCCCGAGAAATCCCGAGAAATCTTGTGATCTAGTCCCAGACTGCCCATCACTAACCAAAGGTAAAGCAAATGGAAAAGACGAATTCAATGCTGATATGATTAAGGAAGCAGTGGACTACAGTGGCTATACCGAGCCCTCAATGCCAATGCCATATGGAAGGATGAAAGGATACCTGAAGATTGGCAACAAGGAAGCATTGTACCAAAAGGAAGTAGGAAGAAATGTGAAAATTGTAGAGGTATAACCCTATAATCACATGGGCTAAAATAATGGAGAAAGTCATAGAGAAAAGACTGAGGGATATAATAGAAACACAGTTAGAGGAAGAACAATGTGGCTTTGGACCGAATAGATCAATAATAGACTTGATATTTACAGTGTAAATGATAATGGAAAAAACACTTGAAAAGGTACAAAGAAATCATCTTCGTATTTTTGGATTTGGAACAAAACTTATTATACAGTTAAGAGAAAACATGCATGGGAATGCCTGCGGAAAAGGAATGTACCAAAATCATTAATTAACAAGATAAAAATGTATCATGAGAGTAAAAGCAGTGTACAAGTGGGGAATGGTGACTCTGAAACATTTTATACAAAAAAAAAAAAAGGTCCCAAGCAAGGAAATGCCCTGTCACCATTATTGTTTTATTATATTGATGGATGAAACCATAAAACGTGTAAAACAGAGTATCAGTAGTGACAAAGTGAATGCTTTGGTCTTTGCAGATGATGTGGTGATTTGGGGAAAGGGAGAAAAGGAAGTGCAAAGGAGACTGGACATTTGGAATGAAAATCTGAAGGAGTTTGGAATGGTAATTAAAAAGAAAACCGTAGTCATGCACTGTGGAAAAGAGAAAAAGAGAAACCAAGTGAACATAGACGGAGAACGGTTAGAGAATGTAGAACAGTTTACATATATGGGTAGCATTATTAATGGAAGTAATGAAATCAACCCTGAAATTAATAACAGGCTAAGTAAAGGTACCACATTTTATCAAGTCGGAGAGCTTTTATGAGATGACAAAGTACCCAAGAGAACGAAATTAACATTATATAAACAATATTTCATACCAGTTGTAACATACGGCCTAGAAACTCTGGTAACTAATAAGAGACAAGATAGTAAGATCCAAGTAGTAGAAATGAAATTTTTAAGAACATCAGTTAAAAAGACAAGAAGAGATAGAATCCAAAATATTAAAATCAGAGAAAGGCTAAATATAGAATCATTAGTACAGAACATACAGAAAGCAAGACTGAGATGGTTTGGACATTTAAAAAGAATAGGAAAGGAACGGGTAACAAGAAGAAAATTAGAAAGAGAAGTTAAGAGGAAGAGACCAGTTGGAAGGCCGAGAAGAATGTGGAGGGATCAGATTTGGAAGGACATCAGAGAAGCTAGATTGGATGTGGCGGAAGTAATGGAGCAGGAAAAGTGGAAGGACAGAAAGGAGTGGATGAGGCTTGTTAACCACACGTGAGCGACTGGAGTGGGACATTGGTGATGACGACAATGATATTCAATCTTCCTGCCATTCGTAAATCTCTGTCAATACGGTACCGGAAATCGAACTCAGGCTCCCTAGAACGGCAGCTAATTGTGCTAACCATTATGTTGGCGGACATTCTTAACTACAAATCACAGACACATACACATGAATGATGCGTGCTTGCAATGCGCGGGTCGGACATGAAACTATTTGTGCGACGCCATCAGTGCTGCAGTAGGCCTACGCTACAGAGGCGGATTTTTTCTTAAATACGAAACACAGATATGATGCTGATTCCCATAGGGAAACTGAAATATTTGTCCCGAATGAGCAACTGATGAGCCCAACTTAGCACACGGGGGCGAAACACTGGCAACCAGGAATGAGTGAGCTGGAAAATTTATAATGTCCAATAACGGACCATTTATTTTGGTAGTATAAATTTGCTCATTCGGGACAAATTTTTCAGGTTCCCTATGGGAATCAACATCTTTATCATCTCACGGTTAGTGTGATTAGCTGCCGTCCTCGGGGGCCCGGGTTCGATTCCCGGTACTGCCAGAAATTTAAGAATGGCAGGAGGGCTGGTATGTGATTGAAATGGTTCATGCAGCTCACCTCCAATGGGGGTGTGCCTGAAAAGAGCTGCACCACCTCGGGATGAGGACACGAGTTTGTCCGACTCGTTGGCTGAATGGTCAGCGTACTGGCCTTCGGTTCAGAGGGTCCCGGGTTCGATTCCCGGCCGGGTCGGGGATTTTAACCTTCATTGGTTAATTCCAATGGCCCGGGGACTGGGTGTTTGTACTGTCCCCAACATCCCTGCAACTCACACACCACACATAACACTATCCTCCACCACAACAACACGCAGTTACCTACACATGGCAGATGCCGCCCACCCTCATCGGAGGGTCTGCCTTACAAGGGCTGCACTCGGCTAGAAATAGCCACACGAAATTATTATTATATCTCATGGCCAAGCAGGCATCAATTTTTGGTAATGAGACAAAGTCTCTCCTAGTGCATTGGCACTGCCAGTGGCTCCAAGTAGCCTATGCAGTGGCCTCCATGGTC
Organism: Anabrus simplex; assembly: GCF_040414725.1. Classification (NCBI taxonomy): domain Eukaryota; kingdom Metazoa; phylum Arthropoda; class Insecta; order Orthoptera; family Tettigoniidae; genus Anabrus; species Anabrus simplex. Next base: position 82,582,617 of record NC_090271.1, on the reverse strand, counting down.
TGCACTAGCCATGTGTCTTGTTGGGTGTTCTATGTACCAACTGATGAGCCCAACTTAGCACACGGGGGCAAAACGCTGGCAACCAGGAATGAGTGAGCTGGAAAATTTATAATGTCCAAACACAGATATATCACATGACTTCAACGAGTGTTTTCATTGCGTGGGTCGTATGGACAAAACTATTCTAAAATTTGTGCGATGTCATCAGAGCTGCAGTAAGGCTTGTACCCACTTCGAAACTGAATCGTTGTTCTTCTCTGATGAATTACGTTGGATGGTCCTGTATGCAATTTTTTTAAATTTTCTTTGTCTCAAAAAGCCAGCAGAGGAGAGGTGTCTAATACACGAGTAAATACAGTAATATGTTCTAATTCACTTTCAAGATTATTGAAAACTTAAGTATTACAAGCGATTTGACAAGTAAAATTGTGAAGTATTGAAAATTCTTGTGAAGTCTTAAATTTGACAAAAAGTAATCGTGAACAACAGGCATTACTCTTTTCCACGCTGATTTTCATTCCATAATTTTCAATAATTCACTCAATATGTCAAGTTACCCTTGTTCTTCCCCTCTGCTTGTTCTCCACACCACAATATAATTTACGAACAGCATTACCATCAGCCATCTGTCACCATATTTTACCTTCATCGTCTTCACAATTTTGTCTATTCCTTGATAATTAGGGCCTATCACATATCTTCTTGTTGCCCTTCTTAAATATACTCCAGTCATTTGGTACTGATTTTTCCCTTCCCAATAGGCCAACAGGTCATACTGCTTTTTATCATTTCCATGCACAGTTCATACAATTCTGCTGCTTTTCCCACTTTTGTTCATTTGACATCAGTTTCCACTTCTTCCATTGTGATTTCACTCTCAGACTCTGTCTCTATCATCTCGTCTACACCTCTTTTCACATTCAGGAGTTCATCAAAGTAATCCTTCCATTTGTGCCTTATCTCCTCTCCTTTCCCTTTCATCTGCTTTGTGCAGACTTTTTTCTCTTCCTCCTTACAAGTCCATATACTGTAGCATCCTTTTACTGCTAAACACATCCTCTTCCAACTTCCATGTGAATCCTTCCCAGCTTTTCTTATTTTCTTCACTTATTAAATTCTTGCACTTTCTTTTCATTTCCTGATACATTCTTCTACTTTTTTCCATGTTATCCCTATTCCATAATGGCCATGCTCTCCAATTTTTCACAGTTTCTCTACCCTCTCTTTATCTTTTTCATCTATTCTGCCACAAGCACTCTCTGCACAGCTTGCAAATGCCTTCTTGAATACGTCCCATTCCAGTTCCACACTATCCACCTCAGTTCTGGGTATGTGTTGTTTCAAATCATTTTGGAATTTTTCTTTTTCTTCCATATCTTTTAATTTCCATACTTTTTTGTCTTTTCTTATTTCTTTCTTTTTTCACTATTTTTCCTACTTTTATTTTTGCTTCCACTACTCTAATGGTCTCCACCAAAGGCTTCTTTGGCAAGGCTGTTACATCTACAACTGTCTATGATTTGTTCTTTCCACCAAGAAGTAATCAATTACTGTCTTTGTCCTCTTCCCCATCCATATCTTGTAATCTTTCTTCTGTTTTTCTTCCTGAACCACATATTGCCTACACTTAAACCATTTCTCACACAAAAATCCACCAGCTTCTCTCCCTCTTCATTCCTCTTTCCATATACAAAAGGTCTAATTAGTTCTTCCCAACATTGCATAAAAGATATCATTGCTGTCACTACCACATCCTTTATTTCTCACCAGTGTCTCCAGGAATTTGGCTATACTGTATTCTTTGCATCCAGTCTAGGGTGCATACACATGGATGAAATCCTTTACTCCATTCTCTATTCTTAGCTGTATCTTGATTATTCTATCACTTAAGTAGTCCATTTTATCTACAGTACATATTCTTCTAATATCTTGTTGGTTATTATCCCCACTCTATTTTTTGCCTCATATCCTGCACTCCAGTACAGTGTGTATCGCTTCCTCAACTTCTTTCCTTTTCCTCTCCACTTAACCTCATTCATTCCCTTCATAGCTACATTCTCCCTGTCCATAAAATCAATCACCTCTTCAGACTTTCCAGTCAATGACGCAAGGTTGATTATTGCCATCTTCATAATATCTCTACTGGTCGCCCAATTCTCACAGTTCCCTCGACATAAGCACTGTGCGTGCTTCCGAGGAACACCCTAGCCTTGTTCGAGGCTGAATGAAGAGTGCCATTTTCATTTTAGACTGCTTTTACAATAGAGTCACCACTCTCAAAGGCATTTTTGAGTTACTGTCAGCAGGTGATCAGGTCACTCCCAACGTGGAGTGCAGATGCCTTTTTCAGCTGCAGCTAATCTAAGGTCAGACACTACTCGATAAGTACCAGTGTCATTTCCTACCTTGAGGGGATCATCATCTTACCTAAGAAAGTCATCCGCCTGAATCCGTTGGTCACCTTAGGGGACCAGGTTATTTACCACCACCCAACACTCTTAGATGCTGGCGTATAGTCTACTCTTTACCGTAGTAGGGTAACCTGAGCCGAACCAATTAACATGATAAAATATGTATGTAAGGTGAAACTAAACTGATGAAATGTTTATATACATTACTTGCATGGGTAAAGTATGGTAAACTTCTCTCAGCGAATGCTGTTGAAATCATTAGTTTAGTTTTTAGACTTGCCTGATTATTTATGATTTATGCTTGTGAAGAATGCCATGTGTAATGTATCTGTATGGAAACCCAAACTACAGTCTTTCCTAGTTTGCCAGTACTTGTGACTCCACTGTCACTATTTGATTTGGTTGTGTGCCATGCCAGTACACAGTACAGCAGCTCATTGTTGCTTGCGTCACCCTTTTAGTCTCCATCTGATGACTTCCAATTTTTAAACCCATCTTTATAATTATCTCAGCTTCCGGTCACACCATGTGTCCAAAAGATATTGGTTGTCTTCCACAAATTTTCTACTGAATTGTCACAATATCAGGTCATTTTTGGATGTTCCAGTAGGAAACATGATCTAGTGATGCTAACAGCAACCCAAGTATCTTTGCTTTTCATGACGCATAGTCAAAGTTCTACCTCTTTCCTAGCTGCCCAACATTCCGTATCATAGAGTGCAACAAGGTACAATAGATTTTAGATTGAGATGGCTTTACATGCGGTGATTGCAGGTTTTGCATTGTACCTTTTCATCCAGATTGTGCTAATCCAAGTACTGGCCTCTTTGGTAAGTTGGCCATCATCAGCAATAATACATCCAAGATATTTAAATTCGGTCGCGCATGGAAAATCCTTGCTGTCAACTCAAGATTTGTCAATTTCTTGCAAGTTCTACAACATATATTCGGTTTTCATTACTTTGAGATGCAGGCCATACGGAGACAATCGACCATTCCTGGATTTGTTGTTCTGTTGACTAATGCACCTGCAGTACCTTGGATAGAGCTTATGGCACGTACTTCTATTGTTAAAGACATGATTGCTTTTAGAAAATAGGTGAAGTTCAAAAAACATGGCAAAGTAAGTGCTGCATTTTCTTTTTAAGAAAAGATAATCCTGAAGTATGTAGCAGTGTTCATACTTTGTCACCTGCTGATAGTTTTACACACCACAGGGAGTCATAGCTTTTAAGATGGTGTAGTGATCACTGGATGAAGCTGAGTCTGGCATGGATTTAATTGTTCTGCCAGACTCCTCTCATTCATCATTGTTACCCAATCTTCGTTAATTTTTGTTCTCTTCAGATGTCTATGGAGATTAATCTTTCCTTTCATTGCTCTTCCCTTTCATTAAATACAAATCTCACTATTAAAGGGGTACTCTTCGCCTAGGTATCGCAATAAGGGAGGCTTATAGCCCTGTAATTTTGTCCCCCTACTATTAAAAACTAAAGTAACACCATTTATCTTTTTAAAGAAAGTGGGTATCTTTTGCTAAGCTCAGAGGTCCAAATTAACTGCACAGCAGTAATTTCACCGTTGGGCTGAATGGCATAGATGGCAGATGCCCCGGCTCTCCGAACCCAATCTGGAGGCCCCTAAAGGTACTCAAATATGACAGCTTCTCATCAGCAGATTCACGGCATATAAAAGAACTCCGGCATCTCATTATTCAAAGTCAGAATGGGACCAAAAATGGAATTCATCAATTGTAATTCCAAGATTAAAGAGAAGAATGGAAAAATCCTGCACCCAGAATCAAAATTACAGTATTACATTAAAGAAGGAAGCTTCCTCCCATGAATCAAGAAGGGTCCAAGTGGACCCACGTCCATCTACATCAGACCCAACGAGAAAGTGACACCATGCTATGCTGTATAATCTCAAGCAAAAACTTAAAATTAAACACACAACAATAACTCTAAATTTACAAAAGAGTTCATAAACTACCAGTCAATGTCACGATAAAGAAATCTACAAAAATATCACTTTAAACCAGGGATGGCAAACCTTTTCCAGCTAGTGTGCCATTTTAAGTCTGTTTTATTATTCTCAGCTGTTTACTGTGCCACTTGTTATTTTCTTTTAAGGAATGGCTATACACCTCCCCCCCCCCCCCGGTACGACTTCGTTTCTTAATTCCCAGTTATGTTTCATAATATGTTAGTTATTCTTTTAGTGATTTATTTACTTGTACATACATTTGACTTCATGTTTCATGGTTGTATTTTGCAAAAACATCAAAAATACATTTTTAAATATTTCGAGAATACCTAACATTACTTGTAAAAATATAGAATAAGCTCCCATTGTAACACACCTCGTCATTAAATCTTATTAGATATAACAATTAAAATACTAATATTGCTAATGAACTTCGAGTGAAATATTGTTCTCACATTTAGTACCCATGTCATTTATAATAGGTTCATAACTTCTTGTCTTCAGTAACACACAAGAAGTACATAGGTCTGAACCAAGACGGATTCTAACTGTTGACTTCACAACGTTCATTGTAGGGTGCTTAACATCTTTAAGAAATTGCACACACCTATTATGAATACCCACCATACTTGAGGCTATTCTGTAAGTCAAAGCCCATTTTTAATACAAGTTCTTGCTTCACATCCTTCATTATATCCTTACCTATTGTCGTATTTCGTAAACTCAACAACCCTCCCCCTCATCATATTTTCACAAGGAAATCGGACAAAACAGCAATCCTTTCTTGTAAGGTCACATACGTGTTTTCATCAAGAAATACTGAATACGTCTGGGAGTTATCCGAATCAGCTTTCAAATGCTCCGAAACATCTTCACTCATTCTTATTATTCTACCCTTGACAGTATTTCGGCAGGCTGGCATTTCTTTAATTCTGCTAATTATTTGCTGTTTGTTAGGAAAGTCTTTAATTAATGTATAGGGCATCAATAAGAAAGTCTCTTTCAAGAACTCACTGTCAAAAATCGGCTTCCCATGCTCTAATATGCAGTGAGACCAATGGAAACAACCGCACTGATATTATTCCTTGGCCTGAAAGATGATACAAAACAAATAGTTTGCTTTGTGTATTCTTCGATTTTCTGTGAAACGAGCTCTCTTCTTTCTTCATTTGACATGGAACGAACATTTAAATGATTCGTCTGGAAAATGGTGCTTTTGGCCTACATTAGTGCGGGACACGACGGTTTTCAGTCACAGGCAACACAAAGCGTTATTGTTTATTTCTATCACTCTGAATTCCGTTGTCCACTGTTCTTGAAGAATCCAGTTATTACTTTTGTTAAGTTTCTGTTTTTTCGGCACCGAAAACATGTTTGTGAGGTCCGTATACAAACGACATTCAATAAACAGTAACACACAATGAATAATTACGCGCTTCTGGCTACCACACACACGTCAACTTCACTCACCGACTGACCGACGGCCAGGTTTTCGATATTTATTTCTTACATTTGAAACACTATGACTATACGAACCATGTGATATCGTATAGTCTGTAGCACAAGACATATTAAAAACTTTAATATGTTCATGTGGCGTGCCACCCAAATTCTGTTCGCGTGTCACCTAGTGACACGCGTGGCATAGGTTCGCCATCCCTGCTTTAAACAGTTGATACAACTTAGACATTCAAAGAAACTGCTTGAGCAGTGTCAGGTACTACAGCTAGTGCTTTATATACATATTTATTTATTTATTTATTTATTTATTTATTTATTTATTTATTTATTTATTTATTTATTTATTTATTTATTTATTTATTTATTTATTTATTTAATGTGCCACCAACAGAGACACACTCCAATTATAGGTGGCTTTTACAAATTATTTGACACAAATAACACAGAAATACCAAAAAGAAGAAAATATGAAAATGCTATGTAAATGAGATTATAATGCTCTGTATGAAATGGATGAAACAATATCTCATAAACAGAAGCCTGTTAATGCATCAAACAAACAAAATTGTAAGACCAAATCATGTAATTATTATACATATAAACAAATCACTTCGACAAGTAAAATTATTTTAATATATTTACATGTTTGTCATATTCATAAGCAAAGTCAAGATCTATATGATACTTATTAATTAAGTTATTTTATGTTCCACACATATTGATAAATGGAGAGTTCTTAAAAATACAGTTTTGCAGACTGGAGTTATAAACAATTGCCGAAATCTTAAATTTCCTTTTCTAACATTAAAGCATAACTCGTGAAGCAAACTATTGTAGGATGCTAAAAGGTTTGTTTTGTCAGCATATATTATTGAAATAAACATTTTCATTAGAATAATTATCCTTACCTCAGTACTAATTGGATCTTTAGGCTATTCAATACATATAAATTTTACAATTTAGGAATTTATTATTGATTCCACTTGAGACATGTTTCGACTGATGATGCCCTCAATGAAGGGTGAAACATGTCTCAAGTGGAATCAATAATAAACTCCTAAATTGTAAAATTTATATGTATTGAATAGGTGACAAAACAAACCTTTTAGCATCCTACATTCAGTATCTTCAATACGGATAACAATGATTTTTATCACTTGCAAAGCAAACTATTATCGTCAATTAATGCATTAACAATCTTATAGAGATAACTTGGTTGAGCAGTTATACATCTACTGGCTAGCGATACGTATTTAAATTCATTCAACAAAAATCCATATGAAACATAATTTCTGAAAGAAAAAATATCTTATATTATTTATAATAAATATATTTTAAAAAGCGTTTCTGCACTCTTTCAACTTGAGTTCGATAAGATTTATAACATGGAGAACAAATTATACATGAATAATCAAGTTTTGATCAGACAATACTATTGAACAATAAGGTGAGTGCATATGTGTTAGTGAAATCTCTTGAATTTCTAATTATAAAACTCAATTTACTTATAGGAATCATTAACCATTGTATTAATATGCTCCTTGAAAGATACATTTCTTGTAACAGTTACCCCTAAGTCAATAACAGAGTGAATAAGTTTGAGTTCTTCATTATTAATTTTATATTTATAATTCAATGTATTTTCCTTATTTGAAATCTGAAGGAAACAGCATTTATTTATATTAAGTTGCAAGCAGTTTTCAATACTCCATGTGTATAAGTAATCCAAATCATATTGTAATTTCAACATATCATTAACATTTTTTAATCTCTTTATAAAGTTTGACATCATCAGCATATAATAAACACTGAGAAAACCTAATTCTAGAGGACAAATCATTAATATATAAAATAAAGAATAAAGGCCTAAGGTTAGACCCTTGTGGTACACCAGAAGTAACATTGTATGCGTAAGACTCATGTTGTAGATAGCAAACATATTGTTTCCCTGCACTAAGATAAGATGTAAGCAGTTTTAACCAAGGAGGGGTCAGACCAAAGCATGATAATTTTCTCAATAAAATGCCATGATCTAATTTGTTGAAGGCTTTGGAAAAATCTGTGTATATTACGTCGACCTGTCCTTGATTATTCAAAATGGCATACACATATTGTATAAATTTTAAGAGATTAGTCCTAGTTGATCTACCTGGCATAAAACTATGCTGATTAATATGTATACCGACCCTCACATGATTAAATATACGTGTGTGCATTATTTGCTCATATACTTTAGCCGGTGCACATAAAATACAAACAGGGCGATAGTTTTCAATATTTTTACTCTCCCCACATTTAAAAACTGGACACACTTTCGCTATCTTCCATACATTTGGAAAGGTTTGCGTTTTTACCTAGATGTTATATAAGGCTCGTAAGGGGAAATCCAACACATCGATCATGCTTTCAGTATATACGGCGGTATACCATCAACACCACATGACCTTTTAGATTTTAATATTTTAATAGCTAACATATATTCCTTTTCATCCACGAAATCTAAAGATAATGGATGATTAACATATACATCAGATGAATCATGAATATCATAGGTTGGTGGAGGTTTTGAATATACCGATCCAAAAAAGTTTGCAAAGCCATCAGCTATAGTTTTGTTATTATTAAGTAAGATATTGTTAAATTTCATGCCCTGTTGCAGACCCTCCTTGGTATTTCTTTTGCATTTTATATAGCTCCAGAACTGATTAAGATCACTTTTGATATTCTCTTTAAGTCTAGAAATATTAATTCTTATATGCTGTACTGATCATAGATTTCATTACTCTCCTTAACTGGTTAAATATTACCCTACTATACTCTGAACATTTCCCTCGCTTTCTGTGGATTTCCTTCAGTTTGAAGTTATTTATTATGTCTTTAGAAAACCATGGAGGATATTTTTTTCTTTGTTTGAAAATTCTTCATTGGTACAGTTTCACAAAATATGGAGTGTACCTGAGCATAAAAATACTCAACAGCCTGGTCAGCGTCTGTAAATTCTACAATCCTAGACCAATCCATTTGTTCAAACATTTTATACATTTGAAAGAAATTAGCCCTCCTAAAGTCACATAACTGCTTAGGTTGTTCAGGTTGTTGTGAAACATGGCTACGCTCTCTGTTTAATAGTAGCGTGATTGCAATTGCAGGATGATAACTACCCTCCTTAACTAATGGGCACTCATCTCTATATACTGTTAATGTGTTAACATTCGTAATAATAAGATCAAGTGTATTTCCATTTGCATTAAGAATATTATTGACCAAGTGCAACTGATAGAGTGACATAAACTCAGCTAAGGATCTATATGCAGGTCCAAAATTTACAAGATTACTTTGCTCACCAGTAATTAATGGCAAATTAAAATCACCAGCAATAATAAGATCTAAACTTAAAAGGTCCTTATTAACTTCAAACTATCTATAGAAGTCCAAATATGCTTCCAATCTGGTTGCAGGTGGAAAATATACTGACATTATTACCTGTACATATCTGTGACCATTAAGTATAATTTTTACACAAACTGATTCAGTATCACCAAAATCTAACATTATTTGTCTTGATACTATAGAACCTTTAACAGCTATTAATGCCCCTCCTCCTTTCTTTGTACCTCCACAATCCTTTCTATACACATTAAAACCCCTACTAAACAGTTTGCTGTTAGCAACATGAGATTGTAACCATGTTTCTGTAATCAACAGAATATCGTATTCTGATTCACTATTGTTAACATAAAACTCTGAAATTTTAGTGTTTAACCCTCTTACATTCTGGTAGTAAATATTGCATTAAAAATCATTGTTCTCAAAACACAAAAGTTACACAGTCTCATTTAATCCATTCACATCGTCAAGGGTTTTTAGATTAAACACCTGCTGATCACCCTCTCTTTTTTGGAGTTTAATGTTACCTCCATGATCTACCCATAGACAAGCATAATTTCTCTCCTTCTTAATTTTTCGAGCTTGGCCAAGGACCTTTCTTCGTAGGGATGTCAAACTGTGGTTTATATACACCATCTCATACTCATAGAACCCGAGATGAGATGCATTTAAATCCCTTTCAACCTTGCGTTTTTGAATAAGTTCATTCTTGACACTACGGTGTAAAAACTTCACTACAATGGCACCTGAAGCTTGATGCAATTGCCTCTTCAACCTATGACATGCATCAATCGATTCATTCTTGATCTCCACATTCAATACTCGACCTATATGCTTAACAATTTCATAAACATCTTCATTAACACGTTCAGGTATGCCTAAAATTTCAACCGTGTTACGAAGACCGTACTGATCAAGTTCATCTAACTGTATTTGTGTTTCTTTTAGTTGCTTCTTAAGATTAACATTTTCTTCTATCATTTTTTCCATTTTCTCAATGCATTGATTTATTACTTCCGACTGTTTTTTTAATAAATGTTTCATTCTCATCCAACTTTACGTGAGCTAACTCCAACTTTTGCCTAACTCTCACTCAGCCTCTACACTTGATTTCTTAACCTCTGTAATTTCTTTCTCCAACTCAAGTAAGAGCTGATAAATGTCCCCAATAGATGGTGTTATTGCTAGTTCCAAGCCATGTACACTATTTTGTCTTTCCTTTTCACAACGAGCACACCTCCAAACTTGATTTTCAGATTTTAAGAAATTTAATTCAACGTCTCCTATATTAAAACATTTGCAATGGAACCAACCTTGACAATTACTACACTGTATCTTAGAACTTATATCTTGCCTAGAAACAGCCTTCTGACATGCTACACAAGAGCTCATGCTGGCGAAGAATGGTATCACGATCAATATAAAAATCAATTGTGTAGGTTGACGTAACTGCTCTTCACTACTCTTTGGAAATATGTTCAAGTTGGTAGCACTTCACCTCATTGTTTATATACACAGATTCTTCCTCAAATAACTTAAACTTGGCCTGTAATACATCATTAATTAAGATCTAATAAAAATGTAATATGTACATCTGTTTTTCAAACCTTAGTAATTCAGCGGCACACAGTTTCACTTCGTTATTCAAACTACGTACAACCAAAATCACAAAATATTGAGGAGAACCACTGTCACATACCCACTACTCAGACATTGCCAACATTGCCAAAACATTATAAAACAGCACACACCAGTCGTGCTGATACAATTATGGATAAAAATAGCTGTTAAAATGAACAGCAAGTCTTTCTCCAAATTTTCCATCACAAGGTATTAAATACATAATTATTTGAAAACACACTTTAAATTTCTGTTTGATAACTTCTACTTTGGGGTCCTCAAGTGAAAGTATTTTTTTCTCAGTGCGATCCACCTCACTAACTGTCTTATTTCTAACTAGCCAATGTACCCATGCTTCACTACGGAATTCTACATTGTATACAGAGGTAGTGTGCAGTTTGTGAGCATGATTGTATTAAATTACATAGCTCTTAACGTTACCCTAGAAACGTGATGGGGAAGTCACCAAACGTCTTTTCTGATATGAAGACCGGGTCAGGAAATTTTTGCAATGGTAGGCCTGCTTGCCTACCATCAGTCACAATCAGGTTGGGGAGTTTTCTCTATAATGGCAGACAATCACTCTCCACCTGCCTTCTTACATCCTCAGAAAGACTCTCTTAGTGGTTTTCCCAACTGAAATGAACATAGGTCATTACAATAACGTCAGTAGGAACGGCACGATTAAAAGCAATGCTTTCATATGAAATACTCGATCAAATGAAAGACCACACATTTTCTCATGTTTAACGAACAGTACTACGCTGCTGATCTAACAGTTCAAAGTTCCAGAGTTCTGTAAACACTCTTCGTCTTTTTTCGGGGGGGGGGGGGGGGGGGTTTCGAATAGTGGAGAGTCGCAGGGCAAAAACTTTGCCCTTTTACTAATCTGTTTCCTAGGAGTACCTGATGAGACAAAAAAAAACATTCAATACACTGGCAGCAGAAAAATCTATCTGAGTTGGAGGCACTTTTTTCTCCAAGCAGAGGAGAAACCTCCTCTTCACTGCTAATTTGGAATAAAATAAATGTAGAATTTAATAAAAGTGAAGAGGAAGTAGTTTTTCTTAAGAAACAGCTCTTTTCAGGGTTGACTTTTGAGTGATTTAGTGAATTATGGTGCTATGATTTGGAATAGGTTTAGATTGTAATTTTTTTTTTTTTTTTTTGCTAGTTGCTTTATGTCTCACCGACACAGATATGTCTTATGGCGACGATGGGACAGGAAAGGGCTAGAAGTGGGAAGGAAGCGGCCGTGGCCTTAATTAAGGTACAGCCCCAGCATTTGCCTGGTGTGAAAATGGGAAACCACGGAAAACCATTTTCAGGGCTGCCGACAGTGGGGTTCGAACCTACTATCTCCCGAATACTGGATACTGGCCGCACTTAAGCAACTGCAGATTGTAATTCTAGACCAGGTCATAACACTACTACTACTACTACTACTACTACTACTACTAAGTGAGCATCTGCCATAAGTGTGCATACAGCTCATTCAAAACAGCGTGTCAGAGTAGGGATCGAATAGCTGGAATACTATGATGAACCAGAGGAATGGCATGCTAAAGAAGAAAGTTTTCTAACTCTCCAGCTATTTCCCATCAATATTCAGTCAGTCTGTTATACTCGGTACGCAGTAGTAATCCCATCTATCGGAGTTGAGTGGCACCATAAAAGACAAAGAACATCACAGCAAACAATGGTCAATGTAATGTTATTTTTGATCAGTGTTATGTGCTTTCGATATTGTAGGCCTTCACATTTATTTTTCTTCCGACTCTGAAATACCACTCATATCATAGTCGGTACGGTAAAACTGAATAAAACATAAATGATCGGAAATTGTATCCTCTATAACTTTTGTTATGTAGTACTTTTCAATAGCACCAATAACATAGGTACCGGAATTTAAAAATTAAATTTTAGCCGCCTTCCCCTAAACTACCATTTTATATAGGGTGACTAAAATTATTTATAACCTAGACTGTAGTTTCTTATTCCCCGAATCTATATACCGATTTTCATTAAATTCTGTTAACCTATTTTCTCGTGGCCCGGCGTTGATATGGACTTAGCAACAAAAATACAATTTATTCATATCTGTGTTATCAGAGCCGGTAAGGTAAAAATGTATAAGATGTAATTGATTGGAAATTAACTTTAGTTATATAGTATTATAGTATTATTTAGCATTTATATAGTATTTATCAATAAGACCGCCAATAATATAAATATTTGAGAATTAAATTTTAGGCCTTCCCCTAAACTACCATTTCAGTCAGCGTGAATAAAATGATTTATAGCCTAGATTGTAGTGGCTCATCCCCCGACTTTACATACCAATTTTCATTAAATTCTCTTCAGCCGTTTTCTCGTGATGTGTATACATACAGATAGACAGACAGAGGGAGACAGAAATTACGGAAAATTAAAAAAGTACATTTCCTTGTTACAATGGACGTGACCAATACATAAATACCATTCTTTTCAAATTCTGAGCAATGTACAGACAAAACTCTTATTTTATATATATAGATTTATTTATAGACTGGCATAAGGAAACAAATTATTTGCAGGTAGGTAAGGCTGCCAACAGATCCTACAGGTCACTGTATCCCCTTCTGAGAAGTAAAAACTTAAGCAGGAAATTAAAACTGACTCTCTACAAAACAATAATTAAACCAGTGCTTATGTATGGGAGTGAGGCATGGGTATTGACTGAGGCCACAGAGAGGAGATTAAGTGCATGGGAAAGGAAAGTACTGAGGAAGATATTTGGACCGGTGAAGGAGGGAGATTTATGGAGAATCAGAACAAATGAAGAAATAAGATTATTGTATAAGGAGCCGGATTTGGTGACATCAATCAAAATGAGACGAATTGGATGGCTGGGGCATGTACAACAGATGGAGGAGGGAAGACTTCCAAGGAAAGCACCGACGGGACACCCTGGGGGCAGGAGAAGGAGAGGTCGGCCCCAGATGAGGTGGCTGGAGGATGTGGAGACTGATCTGAGGACCGCTGGAGTCAGGAGGTGGCGTAGGCGTGCTGAAGACCGGGACGACTGGAGAGCTGTGGTCAAGGAGGCCAAGGTCCTTAAAGGACCGTAGGGCCATGGAGTAAGTAAGTAAGTAAGTAAGTAAGGTAAGATAATTCATTTATTAATGAATTGTCCTTTCATAAGATCTAAAGAAGTTCATTTGATGAAGTATCATCTTTATTTAGTTCATTTTTAACTGATTTGACATTTTCAAAATTGTCTGCATAATATACTACTGTTTCTAACCCTGTCCCCCAACGAGTGACTGTGGGTCTAGGTAGAAGTTCAAGATCTGGAATTTTGGCTTTGAAAAAGTCAATTCCTCTTAGGGCTTTCATGAACTCTACTAACCTCACCCCCATTGGAAATTAATAAGTTCAGGATATAAGGTACGTACCTACTCGCATAATCTGTGCAAACCATGTACTATACAAGTTCAGTGTATCGTGTCTGGGGAGCTTGCTGATAGACCTTCTACTGCCTTCATTATATAGCAGGTTGTTCAGGAATACCTTCCGAGTATATTGGTATGAAGGACCCATGGTATCTGGTGGCTTGTTACAGAGTAATTGTATTAAAACTAAGAAACACATCACTTTACACTTGAAAAACTAATTAAAAAACATTAAATATTAGGGACATGTTTCATCTCTGTTTGAGACTTCGTCAGCCATAAAATCACCTGGTAGATTACAGAAAGTCATTGTTCAGAAATTGAAACAAGTGGAAGAACCCAATGCCTTTTTAGGGATCATTTGAGAAATGCAAAAGATATATAAATATACCGTATTTACACTAATAATCCCCGCCACCGAATAATCCCCGTACCCTAACTTTAGGAAGGATGGTTTTGGAAAACAATGCCAACATCGACGCAAATAAAACCTGCACCCCAATTTCGTGCCTCAATTAAAAAAAAAAAAAATGTGGGTATTTTTCATGTAAATACGGTATGTACATTATTTACACAAAGTGGCCTCACAGCAACAATGGACATTGTATTCCGTACGAGACGTTATGGCAGGAATGTCACTTTTCAAGTTACATAATTTTAACATTGAAGACAACAAAAGTTTTTGCAAGAAGTGAGGTCACTTTGTGTAAATTATGAATATATATATATTTATATATCTTTTGTGTTTCTGAAATAATCCCTAAAAAGGCATTGGGTTCTTCCATTTGTTTCAATTTCTGAACAATGAGTTTTTGTAATCTACCACTTGATTTTATGGCTGATGAAGTCTCAGAGACGAATCGTGTCCTTAATATTTAATAATATTATGTTTTTTAATTGTTTCTCACTTGTAAAGTGATGTGTATTGATTGGGTGGACCAAAACCTAACATTGTTTCTTAGTTTTAACTGTATCAATATGGATCTGTACAATGAGCTTCGTAACTTGAGTAATTGTATTTCATTTGGTTAGTTGCTCCAATTAGCCTTGTATCTGTATTAGAAAGAAAATAATAATAATAATAATATTTGTTTTATGTCTGTCCTAAGTGCTAGTTCTTGACAGATGCAGAGATCAATGATAAGATATCTATTAGGTTCAATCTTTTCAATACTAATTACGTGTTGATGTTACAAATACCTTTTATTCAACTTGGGGACCGGTTTCAACATATATAATGTCATCATCAGCCATAAAATGAATTACAAATATATAAACAAAGACATAACAATAAAAAGTATTGTGGATACATATTGAAATATGTTCATTAAAAATCTATCTGTCCATTCACACCATGTGTTAAGATAAATCGCCATAACAGAAGAGCAATGGCATAATAATTAAATCTGTTGCAGTGACACGTTGAAGTAAGCATATAGTCTCTCACTATTCAAAGAATAAAAGAAGGTTCTTCAATATGTAGTCTTTGTGCATCCGTTCAATAGAAGGCTCCGATAGGCTTCCAGAGTAAAGAGTCATTTAATGTTAACATCTGTTCATTTTTCAAGGCTTCTTTATGTCTTTATTTCCCATTTCATTCTGTATGCCTTTATTTGCCAAGTTACTAATCCTTGTCATCCTCATAAATTCCAAAGTAGGCCACCCATCAAGTTCACTACTGCTTTGAGTTGTTTGTGTATGAATTGCTCTTTCTCCCCTTGTCATTACTGCTTTTATTGCCCAGATACATTCCTGGTGAGATACCATGGGCAAAGTGGACTATGTCTACTGGTATAGGCTAAATCAAGTTTGTTGCTGTCTTAGTCTCATCTTTGGCTTTGACAATATGAAAGTGATCGAGGTATGAGCAATCCCAGTAATGACCAGTGATGGGAAGAGTACAAGAAAAAAGTAATTTGGTCTAAACTACAGTTATCTGAGAAATATTTTATCAGTTACACATTATTTTTTCAACACATAATCAGTAATATTACTATTACAAATACTTTACAGAATGTCAGTCATGAGGAAATCACTGATGTTCTTTTTTTTTCTTTTCTTTTTTTCATGAGATCATAACCGTACCACAGTTTGCATCCCCCTGTGGATGGGGGTCGGTAGAATAACACCCACTGTTTACCATTTTAGAACATCGCTAGGATAAGTATGGTGTATTTGGAAGAACAACGTGTTTGGAAGTACTGGATAGGTAAGAAAGTACCTCATCCCGAACTGGTGAAGCTGCTGGTTCTGCTGTAACAATTCTAGAATGTAATGATTACAATTTAATTTCAAGAAGTAAATTACATGTAAAAAATAAAAAATAATAATTACAAGTAAAAATTACTAAGAATACTGAAGAGAGTGTGGAAAAAAGTGGTTTGGCAACCCCTCTGCACCAAACAAGGATCACTTAGAACTCGTTAACTCAGCAGGGTGCAGGGTGTGATTGACTGTCGGCTTCCAGCTCGCTTCCTGGAACTGAGGCCATCATGTTTTGTCTCCAAGTATAACAGCACCATCTGGCTTCGTAAGTAAAGCAACAGGAAATCTCATGTGGGAGTGTGGGTTGGCAACCACATTCCCCCTAGCTGAGACTGCCATTGCTTCCATGCTCTTCACCTTCATATGTCCTATCTGACCTTCCTAGGTAAAATCTTGTTCTTTTCTGACCTCAACAGTATTAGGTTTGCGAGGTATCAAGGGTCTTCCTTATCACACCCTTCAAGGCCCTTCCCTTTCTTTTACTGATACCTCCATGTTCTGAAGGGTGGGACCTCTTCCCTTTTGCCTTCTGATTAGCGTTAATAGAGAATGGTAGTCCAGTTGTATTTCCTTTTAAAACAATAATCACCACCACTACCTCCCGCCTCATTCCTCTAGTACACCTCTTTATTGGCACCGAGGCTATCTCTGACAACTGATATTGGATCTATTGAGAATCCAATTGGCCTTTGAGCTGAGGACTCAAGAAAAAAGAAAGGAAAAAAAAAGAAAAGGAAAAAAAGAAAAAGAAAGAAAAAACACACACATGCACACACACACAGAGTAAGTGAAATAGTGTATGACTTTTAGTGCCGGGTGTGTCCGAGGACAAGTTCGCTTGCCAGGTGTAGATTTTTAAAATTTGACACCCGTACGTGACCTGCACGTCATGATGAGGATGAAATGATGATGAAGACGGCACATACACCCAGGCCCTGTGCCAATGGAATTAACCAATTATGGTTAAAATTCCAGACCCTGCCGTGAATCGAACCTGCATAAGCAGAAACATAACATGAAGAAGAAGAAGAAGAAGAAGAAGAAGAAGAAGAAGAAGAAGCATGCTAACCCTTTAGCTATGGAGCTGGACATACATACAGTGACAGGAAACGTACAAAATAAGAGTAATTGGGATAAATTTCAGTTGTGTGTGTTGGGTTATCAGTCCATAGACTGGTTTGATGCAGCTGTCCATTCCACCCTATCCTGTGTTAACCTTTTCATTTCTACGTAACTACTAGATCCTACATCTCCTCTAATCTGCTTGTCATATTCATACCTTGGTCTACCCCTGCCACTTTTACTGCCTACATTTCCCTCAAAAACTAACTGAACAAGTCCTGAGTGTCATGATGTGTCCTATCATTCTGTCTCTTCTTCTGGTCAAATTTCTCCTAATCATTCTCCTAATCTGATTCAGTATCTCTTCATTTGTGATTCGATCTACCCACCTCACCTTCAGCATTCTTCTCTAACTTCACATTTCAAAAGCTTCTATTCTCTTTCTTTCTGGGCTAGTTACTTTCCATGTTTCACTTCCATACAATGCCACACTCTAGATGAAAGTCTTCAGAAACGTCACTATAATTCCTATAATAATGTTCGAAGTGAGCAAATTTATTTTCTTCAGAAAAGCCTTCCTTGCTTGTGTTAGTCTGCATTTTATGTCCTTTTTACTTCTGCCTTCATTAGTTAATCTACTACCCTAGTAACAATGTTCATCTCCTCCCTTTAAGACTTCATTTCGTAATTTAATATTTCCTGCAGCACCTGACTTCATTCGATTGCACTCCATTACATTTGGTTTGGATTTATTTATTTTTATCTTGTATTTCTTCTCCAAGACTGTGTCCATACCCGTAGTGTATGCTGGAATCGAGACGTGGGCTACCAGTAGACTTAGGTTACTCCTTTTAGATGGTTAGTTTAGTGAACGTCAAGCCTTCAGCATTTTGAGCTGGAGGCAACAGCCAACGGAGAAACTTGCTGTGTTGTCAAGGCTGCTTCACAAGCTACTGCCCTGGCCTCTGCTGCTGCCAATGCTCAACCCCTGATCAGTGGATATAGTAGCCAAAGGTTTAGCAAATTAAAGTCCGGCTTTGTGGCTAAATGGATAGAATGCTTGCCTTTGGTCTGATGGCCCCGGATCAATTTTCAGAATCAACCTATTCACAATGTTAATTCCCCTGGCTTTGGGACTGGGTGTTTATGACGTCTTCACCATTCATTATATCCTCATTAGGACACCACCAACCCTACGCAGATGCCATGCACCATTATTATTATTATTATTATTATTATTATTATTATTATTATTATTAAATACAAATGCTGAATTTTACAGCGGTCGTACCCATCATTCACTAGTTTATTATCTTCCTCGGGAGATCGGTGATGGTGTCTGACCCATGATCACGAGTTTGATTTCAACCAACAAAAGAGATCCTGAAATATTGCGTTTCATTTTAGCAGTTGTACCTATAAAACTAAAAGTATATTGTTCCTATATCAGCAGCCCTGCAGTGTCTTCCTACAAGGTTGTAGAAGTAAATGGAAGTGAAATACCAGCACTCTGTTATCTATATAATTATGTCAGAAGTATGAGGTGAGGAAGTATATACAATGAGTAACGCATGGTTGATAGCAGTGGCGATCTGACGAACTGAAGCCTAGCACACCTATCCCCCCCTGGTACCCGCTCCTATCCGATATACAGCTACAAGCTGCTATGGGTGAGTAGAGAGGAGAGGGACGAGAGTCTGGGCTGCGATATCAGTTTCCAATGCTTAGATCTCAGAAATACGTGCGACGTTTTTTCTCACAGCTTTCAAGTTTGGAAAATGGAGCAATGTGTCAGATGCTTATATTATAATGTGCTGTAGACTTCCATCATTCTCAGTTGAGGTTTGGGCTTCACCGATAGCCTTGGTAGCCCTCAGTATACACCACTGGTTCATACCATTCGTCAATTTCTCCTTATCTTCTGCAGACTCATACAGAATAGAATAACAATACCAGTATCATCAGTAAACCTCAGAGTTTTGATTTCTGCATAGTTCTTCTTTCTGATATGTTTCTGCTTATGCAGGTTGTTCATTGGATAGTTATTCTTCCTCCAAATTCCTCTTTGATTTCCTATATTGCCTGTTCTACATAAACACTGAAAAGGAGAAGGAACTGCCTTGCCTCACTCCTTTCTGGATTGCTGCTTCTTTTTCATAGCCTTGTGATTTTTGTATAGAATGTAGATAATTCTTCTTTTTCAGTATCTGATCCTGCACCGTTGGGATAAGTTTGTAGATCATAATAACCGTGAGAGATACGAGACCTAGTTCGGTAACCATTTTTGTAGATTTTCTGCCGCCCTGCTCTTGCAGTTTGTTGCCCAGTGTAGACCAGCTTGCTAAAGCATACGAAGAAAACGGAGATCCTGCCTTGGGCATTCAGATTCTACAATCCTTGAACACTCAAAGAAGGTAACAGTGGCATAGCACAACAAAAGGTCTTGATTTTACTCACTCCAGTCACAAATGTTGGTCTCTTCTTAGAAAACTTGGAGCAGCAACACCACTGCCAATTTTCAGAACTGAACTTAATTCATCTTCCATTGCACAACACATTAAAAAGAGGTCAGAAGATGTTCCAATAGACGCCTGCCAATACAGAATTATACAAGAGAGTCATAAAGCAATCAATGATCAGTTGGATGATAACCCATTTTATTCCTCTCCTTTTACGAGTGCTGAACTCAATCAAGAAATTTGATCTTTGAAATCTGGAAAAGCATCTGGTCTGGATGGTATATTTTCAGAATTTATAACTCACCTAGGAAGTAATGACTGGAAGTGGCTCAGGAATTTCTTCTCAGATATCCTCGCCAAAGGACAAATACCACCAGAGTTCAAAATATCAAAAATCATTACATTCCTTAAGCCTGGGGAACCAGCAGATGATCCAGAAAGCTACTGTCCAATTTCACTCTTCAGCGTTTGCTATAAAATTCTGGAACACCTAATTTACAACAGAATACCATCAGAACAGGCCGGATTCAGGGAAAAACGAAGCTTTATAGAAGCAGGTTTCCAAATAGGATTGAAAACATCCATGGCTTTCATCGACTTAACTGCTGCTTATGATACAGTGTGTTTAAATTTAAGAATTTCACCTTATATCCGTATTGATACAATGTGGATTGATGGATTAATACTGAAGATAAAACAAGCACTATCGTGTAGAAGACTCACTGCCCAGTTATCTACAATGTATACGTCTTAGCCCCATTGTTTTTTCAACCTATATACAAGTGATTACCAGAAACAATGTCCCATAAGTTCTGCTATGCTGATGACTCTACCATAGCAATTCAAACTAACCCTCAATTACACATTACTTTTTCAACACATAATCAGTAATATTACTATTACAAATGCTTTACAGAATGTCAGTCATAAGGAAATCACTGATGTTTTTTTTCCATGAGATCATAACCGTACCACAGTTTGCATCTCCCTGTGGATGGGGGTCGGTAGAATAACACTCACTGTTTAATTTTAGAACATCGCTAGGGTAAGTATGGTGTATTTGGAAGAACAATAATGGAGGCTTTGCCCAAACCTGTCAAAAACAGAGGTCACAGCTTTTCACCTTAAGAACAGAATCTCCAAACACTAGCTGAACATTACATTCTGCAGAAAAAGGGTGAGAAACAACTACCTAGGAGTTACTCGGGGCCGCTCTCTGACTTATAGAAAACACCTCGAGAATACTTCAGGAAAACTTAAATCCAGGAATAACATCATTCGCAAACTGGCAGGCACAACATGGGGTGCTGATGCAAGTACTCTTCATACAGCAAGCCTTGCATTAGTCTACTCAGTTGCCGAATACTGTGCATTGGTATGGTATAGAAGTGCTCATGTCCACAGTGTGGATACTCGGCTCAACAAGACATTAAGATCAACGCCATGGTTGCATGTACTGCCAAGTATACCTCCTCCACAACTGAGAAGACAACAACCTGCTGCCCAAACTTGAAAAACTTGCAACTGTCCTGACTTCAAACACCCTCCGATTCACTCATTACTGAGTAATCCACCAACCATGCGTCTTAAGAGATTGAACGGGGTTGAGATGTGATGGAAGAGGGAGATGGGTAAAGAGCTGTGAAGGGAAAAGAAGAGGAGAGTGGTTTGGCCTCTTGGCTAATGGTGTGTACATTCTTGGGGGGGGGGGGGGGATTTTTATTAGTTCAATTATTTTTTTTTTGCTAGGGGCTTTACGTCGCACCGACACAGATAGGTCTTATGGCGACGATGGGATAGGAAAGGCCTAGGAGTTGGAAGGAAGCGGCCGTGTCCTTAATTAAGGTACAGCACCAGCATTTGCCTGGTGTGAAAATGGGAAACCACGGAAAACCATTTTCAGGGCTGCCGATAGTGGGATTCGAACCTACTATCTCCCGGATGCAAGCTCACAGCCGCGCGCCTCTACGCGCACGGCCAACTCGCCCGGTAGAGTTCATTTACATACCGTACAAGAAAAGCATACGTACAGAGCCATGATAGGACAAAACAAGTATATATATAAGAAGGTTGAAGGTATATGTACAGGTTTTATTTTAAACATTATAAGTTTAGAGCTGTAATAAAACTCGAGTGATTGTCCATTGTATCCGACGCCTGGGATGCCAGGTACGAAAAGACGTAGCGATGGAAGAAGATAACCATGTGACAATTGTTCTTATAATAAACTTACAGACCTACTAGATACACGAGAGAGCATAGGAGTTTAAAACAGTGTTTCCAGAAGGCTGAAATTAAACAATGGATTCGGTTTATTATTGATATAGTTTTAATCATTGCAGATCCATTGCTGGAGAATTCCTACGAAGGGATAACAATTATTGTACGAGGCCAGGCGGTACTTTTGGAGCGCCATTTAATCGTAATCTTTGTAATAATTCCATTAATCCTTTTGGAGTGCGCAGTCAACTTTTCTTACGGGTATTGGTTCATAACTGCAATTGTAACTAATTTTTTTTTGACGTCCTCTTTGAATAGTTACAAACACGGGCTACGATAGGAAGAAGTTACTGCTCAAGTCGATTACTATCAATGTAAACATAATAATAATTTCCCATATTTCTCCAAAGGTGGTATTTAAGAAGATTTTAATGGGTTTATGGCTGTATTATATTTTGTTCCTTGAAAGAGGTTTGGTACATGATATTATTAATAAATTAAAATGATTAATTTGAGTAACTATTTGTTCACTTCCGATTAGTCTATAAAGCGTCCCGTCGTTCTTGTAGGAAGTGTGGATATTGAGCCGGTCTTTTTTAAAATATTGGTAATGTACTCGAACTTATTCATAATAATATATATTATTTTGAAAATTGCATTTTAGAGACTAGTATATTAAAATATTTTGTTGTTTCCTTGTTTATCATCTAGTGGTAACATACTTTATTTACAATCATCTACATCGATTATTGTTGTTTCTGTTTATTGTTCTTGAAATTTAATATACACAATTTTCCTTGCTAATATAATTTGTTGCCGTGCAGGGGAGTTGTGTATGGTATTAATTATAGTTGTACTAGTAGTTTTTTTCGAAGTAACCTTAAAATTTAATTCCCCCTTCCCTTTTTTTTAGCAGGTATGGGCAACCGATTCAGATACGTTTTATGATATTTATATGGATTGTGGAGAACCGCGCTAGGGCGTAGTTTTTAAATAAAGGCATGTGGAAATAATAAGATGAAATCTTATAATAGGTACGTGGTTAAAACACCAGCTTGTTGCCGCTATACGAACTTTAGTTGGAAACGTCTGTGTTGTATCTGCTGTGTCGGCCTGTCTTTTGTATGGAGCATCTGTGGGTCATTTTTCGGTAGGGTATTAATGAGTTTGACATAACATAGGCCTATCAATTTGGTTGTCCGCCGCCATTGCGAAAAGCGATTGTTGCCAACCTTTGACTACATACTCGGATCAATTTGTTAGTAGATGGCGGTTTCGTAGTTTTTGACATTGAGTGGATCTACCCATCGGTAGCAGTGACAAGAAATTTCGAAGAGTGATGTGTGTGAATTTTAGTTGTTAAACCATTCACCGCACTCATAATATCACTTACACACAATAAAAAATTTTCTGCCCGAATCAATATCAAGATATTGAAACAGCATTTGCACCTGTTGCGTTCCTCCTAGCTCCTGGCACTATCCAGTTTGAACTTCGAACTTAGGGAGTCGCTCCGGTAGATAGAGGCAATTTATAAAATAACTAAGTTATACTCGCATATTAAAAATTGATTGGTAACAAATGTTGCTTGTAATACTAAACGAAATTTTCACTATTCCAGTAGTTTTTGTTTCCTCAATCTTTTGCTTAAATATCCTTCACATTGGATCTCCCGTGCTCAGCTAGTTTTCTTACATCCCTGAAGATTATAGGTTAGCTGGGCCTAGGAGTTTTTTTTTATCTTCACATTTTTCATGGTATGCCCCTTTCTTTTGTCACTGCCCTCATTCTTTGAAGAATCTGAACTGTTGGTTGTCTCCTCTGGGTGGTTGTCTTGTACTCCCCCTAAAATAACTGGTAGTGATTCAGCTGTGAATACCCAGAAACTGTAGGTAGAAGTATATAAAAATGATGTAAAGCAATACCTTAAGTAGCAGAATAGAGATATTCTTCCTTTATGCTTG
This sequence comes from Anabrus simplex, assembly GCF_040414725.1. Classification (NCBI taxonomy): domain Eukaryota; kingdom Metazoa; phylum Arthropoda; class Insecta; order Orthoptera; family Tettigoniidae; genus Anabrus; species Anabrus simplex. The sequence continues at coordinate 82,558,348 of NC_090271.1, read as the reverse complement.
ACAGGGATCCACCGATCCGCTCCCAGTAGTCTTCTTTCTTATATTGAGAATTAAGACGAGTCTGTTTAGATTTGCTGAATGTGGCCATGTTCTGTGTTGCTATTGGCTGGATGTGTTGAAGGCAAGTTTGCTGCGGTCTCTGGTAGAGCTCGTGTTGTGTCTGGTCTCAGGACTGCCATATTCATTCCGAATAAGAGAAACGTCCTTCTTAAAATTGCAGACCAATGGTCTTGTCGCTCGCTGACCTAATCTAAGCAGACCAAGGGTCTAATCAAACCATACTAATGGCCCACGCAGATTGTATTGTCCGGGGGAAACTTGATGCTGGTAGACTGCTTTGCAGCTCTCTCTTTTTTTTTTTTTTACGTCTCACCGACACAGATAGGTCTTAATGGCGACGATGGGACAAGAAAGGCCAAGGAATGGGAAAGAAGCGGCCGTGGCCTTAATTAAGGTCCAGCCCCAGCATTTGCCTGGTGTGAAAATGGGAAACCACGAAAACCATCTTCAGGGCTGCCGACAGTGGGGTTCGAACCCACTATCTCCCGGATGCGAGCTCACAGCTGCGTGCTCCTAACGCTTTGCTGCTCTAAGCTGGGGGCTTCCATCCCCAGACCCCCTTTGCTTGTCGTGCAAAGAATGGTCTTGTCACTGTCTTGTTGGGATTTATGCTCTCACCCACCTCATTTTCTTGGCATCTAGGTGTAATTGGGCTTTTGTCCTTTCTTGAACATGAATACACTGCTGTGTAGGTTAATGCCCTTTTTTTGAATTCTGACATCCAGGCTACACATTGGATTTCATTATAATTGGTAAACATCATCTACTGTTTAGCAGTCTTGAGGGATGGTAGATTTTTGTGTTATTTTCTGAAAAGGCTTTTAGAACAATAGATGTGTAAAACGTACACTTCAGCGTAAAAGAGAAACATTTCACTAGCTTCAAGGCTTTCATCAATGAATAATACTATACATTGTTCCTCATTGTTTCCAGTGTGTGCTACAGTATTTTGAAATCCTTTAGCGAGTTCATTGAGTTGTGAGAGTGGTTTAAGTACGTATATTGTACGAACCGGAAGGAACTTGGTTACAAGATATGCCAGGGCCAAGACATACAACAGATACTCGGCCATGAGTGATCACGTGACAGACTCCATTCACGTGTTTACAAACATATACAACGATCTTAGAATCTTGAAAACTATAAATAAAGGCCATCGATCTTTCTGAGAAGTATAACATCTTGTATGAAGAAATAATTAAAGCGAAAGTTAACATCTTGTATGAAGAAATAATTAAAGCGAAAGTTAGAAAGAAACGTCAAACTTTAACGTGTCACGTTCGGTGACATTCAGGTCGTCTTCCCTAGGATACGCCCTCCCACTTCCCCTCCACATTCCCTGCTCAACGTAGCAACTACCGTAACTTGTTTTAAATCATATACATTCTGACCCCAGCAGAAGTGAGTCCTTTTCCACACATTGGGGCCAATAACAAGGAAGTAACACGATTTTAATCATATTATTTCATCTTCAATCTCTCTTTATTTACACATAGTTTTTCCTTTTAATTTCAGACAGAATAGTATTCAGGTCTACAAATAAGCTGCCTCTGTGGATCAGTGGTAGAGTGTCAGCCTCCGGATCCCGAGATAGCAGGTTCAAGCCCGGCAGAGGCAGTCGGATTTTTTAAGGGCGGAAAAATGTCAGTTTCACACTACATGTCGTACGATGTCGGCATGTAAAAGATCTCTGGTGACACATGTGGTGTTTACCCGACAAAATTAATTAAATCTCAGCCATAAAAGCCCAAGAGAGTTTCGGTTTACTTGGTCTGCCATCTAGTAGGCCTAGAGTAAAACGGAATGTTGAAATTGATGAGCAGACAGCTAGATGGCGTCGAATTGAAATGTCTGTATACGGTAGCTGAGGCCATACAATTATTATTAGGTCTTCAAATAACTTTACTGCTTCAGCCCCGTGTTGATTTTAAATCCTGAAGAGTTCAATTTTAAATAAAAATTAAGGTATGTCCATCAAAGATCTTATAGATCTTTCATCAGGAAATATTTTAAATCAAGAGTTCTTATTCACAACAGCGATCATTTTAAGATTTTACGAATACAACTGTTGGTTTCATGGGCGCCCGCAAGGGGGGGGGGGGCAAGGGGGGGGGGGGGGCACTTGCCCCCCCCTGGAATTCTAAAGATGTTGATGTTCAATTGTTTAATATCATACCAGATTATTTCATAAACTGAAATTACTGACAGTCATCTAGCATATGTTATAAATGGAAGTTTCTGTAAACAATTTAATGTTGCTGACGTTATATTGGTTTTTATATTCAAGAAAATTGTTAATGTGCCCCCCTCTGGAAAAGATCCTGCGGGCGCCCATGGTTGGTTTCCATGAACTTTATCATCAAGAGTTTGATGAACAATTCAACCAGTTTTATTGATTATATGACTTGCAACATCAACAAAGTTTGCCAATATTTTATTTTAAATGTCCTATCATACACAATTAGTACGTTTACATGCAGGATTCAGATTGATCTGTGTACACTTCCCGTATGGAAAACGCCATGTAAACGGGCACTCTGTTCGGATTGAGCTTCAAGGTCGGTACGTTAAAATCTGGGATCGTATCGTACTCTGTTCGAATTGAGTCCCATGTAAACGCGGATCGTATTGAAAATGACTGCGCAGACACTCCATGTTTGTTCTGACAAAATCATCATCATGAAAGTTCTGTTGAAATAACAAATAAAATAAGCCGGTAAATATATATAACTGTATAAATGATCACTTGATCACCAGCTGTAATCATATTATAAGACGGCCTGCCCTTGCGATTAACAAAATAACAATAACCTTCTGTTGGTGGTAAAATTGGAATGTGTGTTCCATCTATTGCACCAGTTACATTTGGAATATCACACATACTTTCAAAACAAAGTTATCTCCTGGGCTTCTAGTACATTTGGCGTTTTTAACCCAATGAGCAGTGCTGCCGTCTATTTACGGCAGTGTTGCGCGTGGCTCACGGGAGTACTGCCGTCTATTTACGTTCTCGACCTTTGCACCTGAACAGTAGCGCTGTTTTTTCACGTTTTCGTGTTGAATGTTTGAAATTGTTTCCTGATATCGTACTGGCGGGTTTTTAGAACAATGTTGGGGGTTATTTGGCATGTTTAGCGAACTTTATTCCATGTTTTATCACATCTCGGTATGTTCTGTGATGAAGTTCTGTCGTAGCATCCGCAGTTACATAACCTGACTTCTTACGCGATTGTGCTACAAATTACAACACCAGGAAAGTGTTTCCTATGGTTTTTGCCTGCGAATGTATTGCGTGACTATTCCTTGACAACACACATTTTTCTTTTCTCTCATCTATGGTTTCTGTAGAAACAAACTCTCTGATAGTAAACAAATACATGTGGTAATGGCGGGATCATATTGAGGAAGCGAGCTTGCTCCAGAAGGAGTCTGACGATAAAATTGATATTTATGATAGTGATAGCGATTATTTTGTGTCCAATGAGAGTGAAATGGGTTATTCCTCGAAAGACGACAACACGGAAATTGAGAACGAAGTGCAGCGCTCGGCTGTCGCAAAGAAGGCTAAGCTGTCAGCTGTTCAAACCGAAGGGAGAAAGTGGAGTTCTGTAGGCAGGTTTCTTCCAATGCTTTCTGCTCATTTAGATTCATCAAATTCAAGGGTTAGAGACAATCTTCGTTTGAATGATAGCGACAATAATTCAAGACTTCAAGTGTCGATTTTAAAAGAAATTTTTGATCGTAATATTATGAACTTGACAGTGTCAGAAATGAAAAAGTACAACGTATTTGTTATGGAAAATCGAAGTTACAAAAGTGGCAAGGCATAACCGTAGAGACAGTCTATCTTTTCTTGTCAACTGTTTTGTTGATGGGCCATGTGAAGGAAATAATGAAAAACTATTAGTCAGCAAATAAATCATTCAAAACTCTGATGTTCGATAAAGTGACCTCTCTTGACAATCTCTCCCTCCTTCTAAGGTTGCTTCACTTTTCTGACAAAAATCTACAGCCTCCAGATGATAGACTTCACAAAATTAGGCCTGTATGTATGTTGGGCATTCAGCCCGAAGGCTGGTTGAATCCTCAACAGGTTCACCATTAGCTGTCATAGATGGCCTAGGTGTCACTGAAGAGGCGTACTAGGGAAATGAGGAGTGAGGTAGTTTCCTGTTGCTTTCCTCACTGACCCAGAAGTCGCTATTGCACATCAGTCTGCCAAGCCCACTGAAATGCGTGCACAAACCGACCCCATGAGCGACATTTTCACACCATTCATAGCAGGGACTGGCTGCATAAGGAATGGCATTACTAGCGTCACTCATACCTCAGCCACTTTCATATTGTCAAAGCCAAGTATAAGACTGAGACAGGTCAGTGAAAGTAACAATTTTATTCTAGCCCATACCAGAAGACATAGTGCACTGTAAACACTACATCTTACCAGCAAAGGCATAAATTAGGCCTATAATAAACTATTTCAGAGAGAAATTCTGATCTGTATTCTGTTCCTTCCAAAATATCTGTGTTGATGAGAGCCTAGTTGCTCAGAAAGGTCACCTAAAATAGAAACGTTACAATCAAAGCAACACAGGTTTGGTATGAAGATGTCTATAGTTTGCAACTGTGAAACTGGGTTTATCTTTGATTTTATTGTTTATACTGGAAAGGATACGGACATTGTACACGATGAAAAATTCAAGTGTCTTGGTCAGGAACATACCCTAAGGATATTTTGATAGGTGACACTGTTGTAAAATCAAGTCAGTGTGTTAATAATTTAATTTTCTTTACATTTTGAATCTAGCGACAAAAAAGACAAAGAAATTTTAAAACTAATCAACGAGCCAATGCCTGACACCTTCGACACCACTGGCTGACACCTCCTGGCAGCTATAGTACGCGAAACTTTTAGTGAAACTTCGGCTCCCTAATGCTGAATCGGTAGACCTCGGTTATCTTCAAGATTCGTATTTGCAACCTCTGACACAAAAAATATGAAACCATTATGCATTGCCAGAAGACATCTGGCAGTATAATTGCAACACTTCAAATACTGTTGTTACTTACACAGTGAAGTCAAAATATAAGTTAAGCTTGAACATTAGCGGGGAAAATCAAGAGCCTAGAACTCTGCGACACATAATGTAGTACAAAACTTCACCTTCCTACATAAAACAGTTGTATAAGGAACAACCTAGAATTCCTACACGGTAACGACAATTTAGAAAATTCATATCGATCATACTATTGATCCATTTCCATTCAGTTGGCAGTATCACCAGAACCGGGGTAGCTCCCTCCTTACTCCTCACTCCCATAAACAGAAGTATCCCAAAAATTTCACGGACTATACTGGTTCAGGAAGTGAAATTATAATGAAATTAATATGTTTTACCATGTATGTTAAAAAATAAGGGCCGATTGCAGAAACGGTGTTTAGACGTTGTCTACGGTTAAACAGTGCCTAAATATGGCTGCTGCATTGCAGAGACGTTATTTATCACTTAGACACTGCCTAAAACCAATGTTCAACCGGTCATGTTTAAACACTGCTGAGAGCACTGTTTATTGTTTAACCTCAAATTAGAGGAGTGAATCACAGTCAGCGGTTATGTACCATGGAACATGTAATTTGTATTATCACGTAGAGACGATTCCGGGAGGAAAGGTTAGTCAGAGTGCCTCTCTGTGGGTCGCCCGCTGCTAAATTGCTGCAATTCATTTGACATGTACGGAGAGATAGAACTTAAAATAAGGTTTCGCTTTTCAAGAGACTTGTTTCTTAAGACTAACGAAGGGACAGTCCGGTAACGGTCAACTTGAATACAATCCTTGGCACCTGATATATTTTATTATGTATATGGGGTAATTTCCATGGAATTATAGGCCACTTCAACTACGTACATATCAGAATTACCTGTCCCGATCGTCAGAGGGCTGTCACATACATCAACTGGGAGGGATTCACTTATATTTACTGCCAAGCAAACACACGCAATAGTGATACCTATAAAGTAGATTTGTATGTGGTTTTTACATATACTGTATTATCGTATAAGTTTTGGGCAACTGTCAGATAGGAAAAGGCAAGTTGTGGTGATGACTGGGGAAGAAGAGCCGTGGCCATAATAACAGCCCTAGTATTTGCCTGGTGTAAAAAATGAAACTATGGAAAACGATCTTCAGTGCTGCCGATGATGCGTTTGAAATCTACGATCTCCAGAGTGCATGCTACATCTATAACAACACACTCGGTTACCCATTACTATTGCTTCATTTTCCCTTTGTTAAAGCTGCCACATTTACAAGTAGATTACACTTACTGTAACAACGCTATAATCAAAGCTACACTTCCCCGTACGGTGGCGCGTTGCTTTAGTGTCGATACTATTTTGAGATTTAATTTCCACCGAAAGCAGTACTCTTATCTGTGGGCAAGTCATGCTCATGCTTGGCCATATTTGAGTAATGTGTAGGAAGACAACCAGCTGACTGACGTTCGGCGTACGCACCGAGGAATTTCATTGGTCGCAACAAGCAAAGAGTTGCATGAAAGATACTTCTATCTCCATTTTCAAACCAATATTGAAACTTTAAATTATGTCTAGTTAAACATCGGCTAGACATTGTTTATGCAATGGAAGATCGTGCTCAATTTAGTCGTTGCTTTAGTAGTCGTTGTCTAAGGCTTAAGACTAGTCATCGTTTCTGCAATCGGCCCTAACTCTTTTAGCATAGCCAACTCCCTTGCAGAACAAAATCCCAATGCCTGATACCCTTGTCAACCATTGGGCCAGTGGGGTTCAGTAAGATCAATATATGACACCCATAATAAGATATGCAATTTAAGATTAATCTTTTCAACTAAAAACAGATAAATAGAGCCTAGAACTCTGCAACACAGAATGCAGTACAAAACTTCACCTTCCTACATAAAACAGTTGTATAAGACAATAAACTTCCAACTTGTATCTAGAAGAAGAGAAATATTGAGTCATACATTCACAAGCGTGCCAATTCGTAATCTTGTTTCTCGACAGGGTCGTCGTCTGTTACATCCGTCCGGCTTGTCGTTCCTTGTTTCCTTGAAAGTGAGTTGATATCCGTCACTGGCTTGCTAGGCCTGTCGCGACTTTACCAGAGCCCTGTTAGTTGCCATCTTTTTCAGGATTCCTGTAGGGCCTTCACACTTACCATATCGGTCTCAGGGCATCCACTGTCCCTACTGTACTTCACCCCCACAGGCTATTCCCTACTTGATGACGTTGCGTATCTCCCACGACATGAACGAGGGGTTGGACTTGTGGGAGATGTATGGCTTCAGATGAGGAAGGTCTACAGTAGACCTTATATTCGATGAACGAGGGGTTGGACTTGTGGGAGATGTATGGCTTCAGATGAGGAAGGTCTACAGTAGACCTTATATTCGCAGTAAGACAGCTACAAGGGCGTCATTACGAATGGGGTAAGGATCTTGTGACGGCCTTCGTGGACTTTGGACCGTATGTTTAGAAACAAGGTATGGGAAGGTGAAAAGGTGTCGAGGAACAGACCATAGAAAGAGTGAAGGAGATGTAAATGGGAGTGTCAGTTGTGTGAAAATAGGAGAGAGAACAGGCTGGTTTGAGCAAAAAGGTGGATTAAAACGAGGAAGTGCTTTGTCACCTTTGCTCTTCGTTGTAACAATGGACAGATAACGACAAAAGTGGCAAGATAAATTGGAGAAGGAAAAATGAAAGTGATGATGTTTGCAGGTGACTTGTTAGTCTGGAGAGAACAGGAAGAGGTTATCCAGGAACAGTTAGATGCTTGGGTAGATGAGGTGGAACAATATGGAATGAAATTTAATGCCCAAAATTGGGAGATGGTGATCACAACTAGAAAGAAGGAGAGACCTACGAGAGGGATATTGCTTGGAGAGGAACAGCTTAGGAAGGTAGAGTGTTTCAAGTACTTGGGAAGTATCATAGAGGGAAGTGGAAGAAATGATAAGGAAATAATCGAGCATGGAAGACAGGCAGGAGCATTCCTGAAAAGTGTCAGAAGCCTGGTTTGGAGCAAGGATGTCCCTCAGAGAAGCAAAAGGGTGATGTACAGAATGTACTATATACCTATTCTGACGTACGCAGCTGTTGTGATTTGGGTAATGAGGCAGAGAGCCGTGAATAGAATACAGGCAAGTGAAATGAAATTTCTGAAAAGCAGGATAGGAGTCACAAGATTGGATAAGATGAGAAATGAGAAGGTTCGATAAAAGAAAAGCCACTACAGAATAGGATAGAGGCATCTACACTTAGATGGTGTGGACACATGAAGAGAGTGACAGAGGAAAGGATACCAAGGAGGATGCACAAAATGGAGATAACAGGTAAACGACCAAGAGGAAGACCAAGAGACAGGTGGATAAAAGGAGTGGAAGAGTGTGTACAGAGAAGAGGTGAGGCCTAGGCAAGAGTGACTAGGGAGAAGTGGCGAGAGGAGATGGAGAAGCTTATGTTCCAAACAGACCCAGCCAACATCTGGAAACTGCAGATGATGATGATGACTAGGGAGCGGATTTTTATGTAATTACATTTTTTTTTTGCATAAGTTTTAACGCAAGTTACAAAGTTCATTATTCTTATTGTGCATTCCCAAGTGTAAAAACTGAATCTTATTTTACATAAAAACACATATTTTCACATTTTTTAAATTTAAATAAATATTTTAAGAAAATCTATAATAAGCACATAAATCGGCAATATTTGTTGATCAATAAAATGTAAAATGCTTCTGTGTTATAAAATAATGCTCATATTTTCATTTTACGATTACGGTATTGTTTTTAACACTATTTATCATCGTGTATCTGAATGTTTCGGCTATTTATAGACTTCCATCCAGAAGTTCTAAAACTTGCTGGTCCCTGGCTACGTCGTTACATTTAGGCAGCGATTTGATTTGCTACACAAGGTGTTTCCTTGCATGATGTCATTCCAACTCGCTTATATGAGTCGGCCCACTCAGGTTTTGTTTATAGGATATCAGCGAAAGGCAATCACGGAGAGATAAGGTGACGTAATTCCGTTACGACATGGGAGATTCGGAAGAATATTGCCCCACCATTAGGTAGTGGAATTTCATCACTCCTAAGAGTAAGGTTAGCTGTTCGGGTCCATATATCATTCCCGTGGTCGTGTGATTTTGTATGGATTTCTAAAAAATATTTCCTTCAGTGTCTGCTGCTATTTTTTTTATTGAAACAGTGATTCACCGTAAATGTTGTAATGGTTCAAATCCCGTTACAAGATGATATCTATATTATTATTATTATGTCCATATTATTATTATTTTATCTGTGAGATTACTATTATTTTGTTATAATTCTTATTCAATTCAATTTTACAATGCTTGTCGCTTGCAGGATTGTACTTAGATGTATGCATATATACGTGTGTGTAAAATAACACTCAATACATGTACAGTGAGATTTGTTATATATCAGATGTTGGATATGACGTTATATTTTGCACTACTGGCGATTCTGCCAAGTCATTGCTACGTCATGGCTACGTCATCGTATTTAGTTAGCACTGAGCTCACTTTCTTTGAGAAACCCAGCGAGCCGGCGGCGGTTTCACAACTATATGTAATATTTGCCGCGTTGTGGGAGTATGTCATTGTTATTTCTGGAGATTACGTAGCTGTTTCAACCAACGTCTATAAAAGGTGGGTGCATATTGTAGCGTCAGTCATTACTTAAACGGAAGCAGTACAGTGAAGAAGTCCACTAGATGAAGAGGCCTCAGTCGGTCAGTCAACGAGTGTGAACGAGAGATGGAGAAGATGATATAGATGTTGATTCCCATAGGGAATCTGAAATATTTGTCCTGAATGAGTAAATTTATAATACCAATATAAATGGTCCGTTATTGGACATTATAAATTTTCCAGCTAACTCATTCTTGGTTGCCAGCGTTTCGCCCTCGTGTGCTAGGGTGGGCTCATCAGTTGGTACCTAGCACACCTACCAATACGCTGGCTAGTGCATACCGTGGAGGCCACTGCGTAGGCTAACTGGAGCCACCGGCAGTGCCAATGCACTAAGAGACTTTGTCTCATCACTAAAAATTGATGCCTGCTTGGCCATCAGATGATATAGATGTTGATTCCCATAGGGAATCTGAAATATTTGTCCTGAATGAGTAAATTTATAATACCAATATAAATGGTCCGTTATTGGACATTATAAATTTTCCAGCTAACTCATTCTTGGTTGCCAGCGTTTCGCCCTCGTGTGCTAGGGTGGGCTCATCAGTTGGTACCTAGCACACCTACCAATACGCTGGCTAGTGCATACCGTGGAGGCCACTGCGTAGGCCCACCCTAGCACACGAGGGCGAAACGCTGGCAACCAAGAATGAGTTAGCTGGAAAATTTATAATGTCCAATAACGGACCATTTATATTGGTATTATAAATTTACTCATTCAGGACAAATATTTCAGATTCCCTATGGGAATCAACATCTATATCATCTGATGGCCAAGCAGGCATCAATTTTTAGTGATGAGACAAAGTCTCTTAGTGCATTGGCACTGCCGGTGGCTCCAGTTAGCCTACGCAGTGGCCTCCACGGTATGCACTAGCCAGCGTATTGGTAGGTGTGCTAGGTACCAACTGATGAGCCCACCCTAGCACACGAGGGCGAAACGCTGGCAACCAAGAATGAGTTAGCTGGAAAATTTATAATGTCCAATAACGGACCATTTATAGATGGAGAAGACTCAGTGAGCCATTAATCATTGGTCATTGAGAGAGTGAGGCCAAAGGTTGGTCCGTCACTTAGTGGAAGACACGGACGCAAGGGCTTACCATGGAGTCAGAGAGGGGTACCACCTGCAATGTGGTAATACCATATTGACTTACAAAGAAGTCAGATGATATGGAGAAGAAGCAGTCACAAGGATGTATCACCAAGTTAGGCATGACACATCTACAGTAAACACCAGATCAAAGGAATACGTCGTAATTACACTAAAAGTGTTGAAGGTACAGTCAAGTGAATCAGTGAGGGAAATATTTCGTATAAATTGTTAAATGTCTGGTCAAGAAGAATTCAAATTCATGCCTAGTTTCTTTCAGTTGCAATGTCATAATTTCATATTCTCATCTGTTTTATTGCAACAAGACTCACTATTTTTTATATATTATTTAAAGAATATATTTTGTTCTATCAAACGAATTCATAGTTTTATTTCAATGACAGTAAAATATCTTAACCTCAAAATTAATGGGGAAACCGAACGCCAATCTCCTTTTCCCAGAACTTACATGGTATGTTGTCAAAAGTAAGCTTATTACCCCACACCCTAGAGATAGTCAAGAGTCTCATTCTATTATTGCTGCACTGAGTGGCAGCTGGCGCCCTTCAAATAACGTATGTGTAAGTAAGCAGGTAACAAGTAAGGGTGAGTACAAGGTCAGACGAGTGTGTATTTTATTTAATGAATGTTAATTTTCATAATTTCCATTTTAAATGGAGATATTCAGATTTTTCAATATAAAATGTAGTATTAGATGTTTCAAAAGTAAGTCAGCAATATAGGAACACTATTACAATGTGTGTGCCATAACCTGCAAAATAATGCCAAAAGAGAAGTTGAGTACAAGGTCGCGTCTTCAACAATATGTATTGGAATTTAAAAGCATTTTCACTACCGATGGAAAAGTATTATTTTGCCAACCGTGTGGTAAAACAGTAAGTGCAGATCAACGTTGTCAAGTAACCCAGCATTTGCCTGGAAACAATCATACTGTGGCTGCTTCGCGTGTGCGTTCACGACAGTTACTAATAGCTGAACCAGCTACTTCAAATGCAGGCCCATCTAGATATTCCCAGTATTATTTAGATGTGTGCAGAGCATTTGATTGCGCCAACATTCCTCTTGGCAAAATAAATAATCTGGGACTGAGAAATTTCCTAACAAAGTACATTCATTTTGAGCCTCCAGATGAATCCACATTAAGGAAAAACTATCTCCCAAAATGTTACGAAAAAACTTTACAGAGAATTCGGGCAGTATGTGATAGCAAAAAACTGTGAGTGAGCATTGACGAAACCACTGATTCAAGTGGCAGAAAAGTACGAAATGTTGTAGTTGGTGTGTTGAAGATTGACAAAACTGCTTGTGAACATTCTTATTTGCTTGTGTGTAAATAAATGGTTGCTGCAAACCATGTCACTGTAGCTAGGTTATTCAATGAAGCCATGCACTTACTTTGGCCAAAAGGTATAAAATACGACCATGTGTTGCTTTTCCTTACTGACAGTGCAGTTTACATGAAAAAGGCAGCCGAAAGGCTTTCTGTGAACTTTCCGAAAATTATACATGTAACTTGCATTGTTCATGCTCTACACTGGTTATGTGAAACTGTGCGGGCTCAGTATCCTCAAGTGGATAAATTAGTGTCTAATGGCAAAAAAAGTCTTCGTAAAAGCATCCTTGAGAATCGATATCTTTAAAGAGAAAAACCCGGATCTTGTGCTTCCTCCTCTGCCTATTGTTACATGGTGGGGTACCTGGCTTAGCGCTGTGGTATAGTACGCAGACAATTTAGAAAGTTTTGCATCCGTTGTGAACGCACTAAATAAAAACGACGCGTCGTCAATTGAGATTCTTCAAGAAATACCGAAGGACACCTCTTTGAAAAATGATTTTGCGTGTTTATCATTCAATCTAAGCTTCTTGTGTAAAACTATAGACATACTTGAAAAATCCACTAACCTGTTGTCCGAAACAGTGAAGGAAGCTTTTGAAAATAAATTAGATTCACTCCCGGCTACGCAGGTACAGGGACTGTTAAAGGTCAAATATCAAAATTTGTTCAGGAAAAACAGAGGATTTCAAACAATGTGCCAAATTTCTAATGTATTAGAGGGTGCTCATTTTGGCAAAATTGATGGCGTTAGTGGCAAAATTGATGGCGTTAGTGTTGGTGACATTTCTCTCTTCAACTATGCACGTCTGACTTCCTGTGATGTGGAGCGATCGTTTTCGCAGTATAAGGCGATCTTTAGAGATAATCGGCATGCATTTGTGATGGATAATTTGGAGATGACCTTTGTTGTTCACTGCAATTCTGAGACTACTTCTAGCAACTAATATTCCAGCGTGTGATGGGTGAGTACGAACTCGTACCATTTTTTCAAAGATGATAGGTTGCTTTTGCCATATATAAACAAAACATTACCTTTAAAAAAATAACTATTCATAATATCTACTCTGGCATATCAAAAATTAATACACCATACTGCACGTTTCCATACAGACACCAATTTGCCTTAAGGAGCACGTTTGATAGCACCATATTCTAATACAAAACATTGTACTTATTTACTTCTTGAACGCAAGTAGTTATGTGAAATAATTTTAATTTGATATTACATATTTTAAAGTTTTTCAGCACATAAAAAATTAATATTTTCCACATTTTTAGCACATAAAAATCCGCTTCCTAATGATGACATTCACAAGTCTTTCAAAGATCTGTTTCACATGAAAACACGCGCACCACTGATCCTAGGGATCAGTTCAGGTAGTTAAGTAAGGGTCACCTATGTTGCCAGTACTTGTATAGTTGGGGACAAAACATGACGGCCTCAGTTCCTAGAAGCGAGCTGGAAGCCAGTAGTCAATCACACCCTACACCCTGCTGAGTTAACGTCTTCTAAGTGATCCTTGTTTTTTTTTTGGAGAGGCTGCCAAAACACTTTCTTCCTCACTCTCTGTAGTATTTACCCTTTCTTCGTGTAGAGTGCAGTAGCCTATTTGGCAACTCTGGCTGTAGTAGAGGTAGTAAATCCTATAAGTCGCTAATAGACACCAAGTTGCCGCTGGAAAGTAGTGGTGTGAGGCGAGGTCGTCATCTTATGTTCTGACTTAGTGTCACCTATTGGTATTGCCAGACAAGGGCATCATCTATTGGTACATTTAACCTCGTCCATATTCCACTTCCATACAATGCCAAGTTCCAGATGAAAGCCTTCAAAAACATTTTTTTAATTCCTATAATAATGTTCGAAGTGGGCTAATTTCTTTGCTTATGAGAGGCCTTCCTTGCTTGTGCTAGAGTGTATTTTATGTCCTTACTTCTGCCATCATTAATTATTTTACTACCTTAGTAACAATATTCGTCTACTTCCTTTAAGACTTCATTTCCTAATCTAATATTTCCTACATCACCTGACTTTGTTTGACTGCTCTCCAATATTTTTGTTTTGGACTTATCTATTTTCATCTTGTACTCCTTTCCCAAGACTCTTCCCCCTGTAGGTCGGGGTGTTAAAATAACCCCCATGATATCCCCCGCCTGTACGTAGTACTCGACTCACCCGAGGCTGTGTTATTGTTTGATAGGATGTAATCTATAGAGCATGATATTCTGAGTGGCATTTCCATTAGCATCTTTGTAAGGTAAAAATAAACACATTAATTCACTGGTTCTAGGTATTTGAAACTGAGGAATTTCAATAGCGTGTACATGGAAGATACAGAGCCCTGATAATTAATTTTCTCCGTTAAGTACACCGATTTCCTAGCCGTTAGAAATTCTCCATTACCCTACTAGTCTAATATTGTTTGGCGTAAAATGCAGTTTTCAGAGTCGTCCAAATTTGTTCCAAGTTTCTAAACTGTGTTATGTTTCACTGATGATCTATTTCAATATTCGTTCTGTCCTCAGAACTAGAAATAGAGATTGAAAAATTTGTCATTTTGGCTGCTCTAGCAGTTTTATAGCAAACACAGAACAGCTGTAAACATGAACTCATCTAGTAGCATGCTTCCCACTGTGCGCTGTTGCCGCAGTGACAGACTGGTAAGAGAAAGAGAGATTCGACACAGTTCTACACTCTTAATGTACATGATCTCATTAAACTCAATGCGTTCCAAATCAAAATGCTTGTGTGTGATAGAAACTCAAATCCTTAAACTTGAGCCGTCGGCCCCTGGCTTCGAGAAACATTTGTATTCTCACATACTTCTGTATTTGAAGGTTTCCTTTCTTTAATAGCCATACATGCTGTAAATTATATATCTCACCTGACTGTGTAATCAATATCTTTTATCATCTGATGGCTATACAGGCATCAATTTTTGAAAACGAGACTATGTGATCAAAAGTATCCGGACACCTGGCTGAACATGGCGTACAAGTTGTGGCGCCCTCCATTGGTAATGCTGGAATTCAGTATGGTGTTGGCCCAACCTTAGCCTTGATGACACTTCCACTCTCTCAGGCATACGCTCAATCAGGTGCTGGAAGGTTGCTTGGGGAATGGCAGCCCATTCTTCATGGAGTGCTGCACTGAGGAGAGGTAGCGATGTCGGTCGGTGAGTCCTGGCATGAAGTCTGCGTTCCAAAACATCCCAAAGGCATTCTATAGGATTCAGGTCGGGACTCTGTGCAGGCCTGTCCACCGCCTCTGAATTTTACATTTGGCGCTACACACGCTGGCAGATGGCGTTCACCGGGCATTCGGCATACCCACACCCTGCCATCGGATCGCCACCTTGTGTACCGTGATTCGTCACTCCACATAACATTTTTCCACTGTTCAATCGTCCAATGTTCACGCTCCTTACACCAAGTGAAGTGTCGTTTGGCATTGACCTGCGTGATGTGTGGCTTATGGGCAGCCGCTCGACCATGAATTCCAAGTTTTCTCACCTTCCGCCGAACTGTCATAGTACTGGAGACTTATACAGTTTGGAATTCCTATGTGATGATCTGGATAGATGCCTGCCTATTAAACTTTACGACCCTCTTCAACTGTTGGCGGTCTCTGTCAATCAACAGACGAGGTCGGCCTGTACGCTTTTGTGCTGTATGTGTCCCTTCACGTTTCCACTTCACTATCACATCAGAAACAGTGGGATGTTTAGGAGTGTGGAAATCTCGCATACAGACTTCTGACACAAGTGACACCCAATCACCTGACCATGTTTGAAGTCCATGAGTTACGCGGGAGCGCCTCATTCTGCTCTCTCACGATGGCTAATGACTACTCAGGTCGCTGCTATGGAGTACCTGGCAGTAAGTGGCAGCACAATGCACCTAAGATGAAAAACATATGTTTTTGGGGGTGTCCGGATGCTTTTGATCGCATAATGTATCTCATAGTGCATTGGCACTGCCGGTAGCTCCAAGTAACCTACACAGTAGCCTCCACGGTATGCTCTAGCCATGCGTCTTCGTAGGTGTGCTATTTACCAACTGATGAGCCCAACTTAGCACACTGGGGCGAAACGCTCTCAACCAGGAATGAGTTAGTTGGAAAATTTATAATGTCCAATAACGGACCAACTATATTGGTATTGTGTAAGACTTTACGAATAATACCACTCTTATGTGTTCTACTGGTACTTGACTTGCTAAGAGACGTTTTGAATAAAAGAGTTCAGCTCACAGCATATCTTAAAACTTCCACCATACTATCCTGATACAGATCTTGATTTCGATAGGTAACCTGCAATATTTGAGTGAATGCATAATTCCAGTATAAAATAAATGATAAATTTTTCCAGCTAACTCAATTCTTGTTTGCCAGTGTTTCAACCCCAGTTTGGTAATTCGGGCTCGATAGTTGGTAATTAGGACACTGCTATGAGAAATAAAGCGAAGAATTGAAATAGCAAATGTAGCAATGATCCGTCTGCATAAGATCTGGAAAGATAACATCACCATTAAGACAAAAAAAGAAGCTCGTTGAATCTCTAGTCTTCTCAGTCTTCTTGTATGGCGCAGAGACGTGGACCATCCTCAAACGTGATCGTGAACGGATAGAAAGCTTTGAAATATGGTGCGGGAGGAAAATGTTAAGGATTCCTTGGACATCTCATCGCACAAACACATCAATCCTGAACCAACTTCAGATAAAAGTTTGTCTATCGTGTAAGGTCTCTCAGCGGATTGTACGCTACTTTGGACATATAATGCGCCGAGATGGTAGTCTTCAAAAGCTGATTGTTGAGGGCAAAGTCCAGGGAACCAGACAAAGAGGACGAATACCAACGCGATGGATTGACATGGTGAACGGCCCCCTACAGTGTTCTCTCAAGAGTAACCACATTGAAAGCTTTAGGTAGGGAAGAATGGCGGAGTATGGTTCATCGGCTAGAGGGCTGAATATTATGATAGTCACGACGCCTCAGTCATGAGGCAAAACGAAGAAGAAGATGAGAAACTTGCTCTCAATTGCAAAAGTGATGCCTGCTAGGCCATCTCACAGTGCATTGGTACGAGGACAGTTTGAAAAAAGTTCTCGGAATCACCGCTAGATGTCGGTGCTAGAGCAACGATGTTCCCGTGCAATAATCACACATCCTTTGTGAGTGAACACGTGGCTCGTCAGTGCTCTAGCTGCAGGAGTGTGGTAGTGACGACTCTTTGTTGTTGTTCCCGCGTAGTGATTTGTGACAATGGAAAAAACTGAGATTCGAGCAGTGATTAAATACTTTGTAAAGAAAGGTATGAAAGCAAAGGAAATTCAAGCCGACTTTCAGAACACACTGGGGGACTCTGCTCCTTCATTTTCAACTGTTGCCAAGTGGACCAGCGAGTTTAAATTTGGTTGGGAGAGCTTGGATGATGATCCGCGTAGTAGGCAGCCAAAAAGTGTTACGACTCCAGAATTTATCGCAAAAGTGCATAAAATGGTCATGGAGGATCGTCGACTGAAAGTGCGGGAGATTGCTGAAGCTGTAGGGATGTCTTCTGAACGGTATATTATATTTTAACCGAAGAATTGGGTATGAAAAAATTATCCACAAGATTGCTCTTGACATTGGACAATAAACGCACCAGATTGGAAATGTCCGAACAAAGTCTGGCCCGTTTTCAGTGCAACCAACAAGATTTTTTGCGCCGGTTTGTGACTACAGATGAAACTTGGGTCCACTACTATACCCCAGAGACAGAACAGTAGTCAAAGCAGTGGAAACATGCTGATTCACCACCACCAAAGAAAGCAAAGGCAGTGCGTTCGGCCAGAAAGGTCATGGCCTCAGTTTTCTGGGATGCAAAAGGCATTCTGCTGATAGATTATCTTTCTACTGGCCAAACAATTACGGGGCAATACTATGCAAACCTTCTAGACCAACTACAGGGAAAGATACGCGAAACAAGGCCTGGTTTGGCAAGGAAAAAGGTCATCTTTCAACAGGACAATGCTTCGCCGCACACAAGTGTTATTGCCATGGCAAAACTTCATGAACTGGGGTAAGAATTGTTGCCACATCCACCTTATTCACCTGATATGGTACCATCAGACTTTCTTCTATTCCCCAAGCTGAAAATTTTCCTCGGTGGACGGAGATTTTCTACAAGGGAAGAACTGACAGCCGAATTGGAGAGGTATTTTGCAGGGCTGGAGGAATCTCATTTTCGAGATGGGATCAAGGCATTGGAACATCGCTGGACCAAATGCATTAGTCTACAGGGAGACTATGTTGAAAAATAAAAGCAGTTCCACCGATGTAGGATACTTAATTGTAGTACATTCCGAAAACTTTTCAAAGCACCTACGTAGTTGTGGCTCCAAGTAGCCTATGCAGTGGCTTCCACTGTAAACACTTGGCGCTCATCACTTTTGTGATAGAGACCAAGTCTCTCATAGTGCATTCTCACTGCCTGTGGCTCTAAGTAGCCTATGCAGTAGTCTCCACTGTGAGCACTAGTCACGTGTCTTGCCGGGTGTGCCAGTTACCAACTGACAAGCCCAAATTGGCATACTGAGGTGAAATGCTGGCAATCAAGAGCGAGTTAGCTGGAAAATTTATCATTACTACCCCTCTTTTACAAAGATCAGTGTAGGAAATTACAATGGAACCCATCACAAGTGTTTGGGCCAATGGCAAAATGACATGGGGAAGAATACATTACTCTCATGATTCCCAACGATTGTGGAGGCAGAAGAGGTCATGCCAGATTAACTGGCTGTAAAGGCGCACCTCACTAGTACTTTGAATCTGCAGCAGTTCGTTGCAATCTCGTTGTTTGATACTGCATGTCTAATCCCATATGTCTCGCAGGACACGGCTCCGAGATCACAGTGCGTGGATCACTTCCTGGCAAGCTGAGATCTACCCTAAACAAAACCATACCAGTGGCACTTATTCCAAATGTCACTTGCTACTTCCAAAGTCCACTGGCGGTGGGATATGGATGGTCGGGGCAGGTTACGGGTGAAACGGGAAGCCCCTACTGTGTGTCTGCACTTGGCAGCAGATCTGTGATGATCATCTCCCTGTGACCGTGTGACTACTCAGGAATTTGGTCCTACATCTGTGTTTGGGCAGGCGTGTGTAGGATTACCGCTGCCCTAGAAAAGTTGGGCTAAACATCGGAAGTCACATCTTATGTCCGGCTGGGCAGCCACACCCAATGGGTCAGAAATCAAAAGCAGGAAAGACTCAAGTTCTGAAAATTGGAACATGGAATATGAGAACTCAACTTGATGTGTCAGATAATGACAGGCATGAGAGAACAGCTCTTGTTATCCATGAGCTCTCTTGATGTTGCTGCTTTGAGTGAAACCAGACTGTCCATGGAAGGCAAAATTACTGACTCCCACTGCAATCAGCGAGAGTTATGACTCGCCGCATTCCACTCTCAGGAGATACCTTCATGACACTCATATCCACCAATCTCTAATCTTAGATGCTGCTGATGATGTAAACGATGAGTTCTACTATCAGCTGAGCATAACCATCACCAAGTTACCGTCTTCAGATAAGCTGTTACTCTTTGGTGATTTCAATGCCATAGTTGGGAGAGATAATCGATTATGTAAAAATGTGATGGGTAAAAAAGGAGTTGTAATTGTAGCACAAATGGACTTCTGCCTAACCGCTTCAGGATCACATGTATGCATCCTCGATCCAAGCATTGGCACATTTTTGATTATGTCATTACACAGCATTGTGATAAGGATGTACTTATTGCCAGAACAGCAAGAAATATTGATTATTGTTGGACTGATCACAAACTCCTTGTCAAATCAGAATATCCATACGCCCTAAATTGCCTGTGCATCTCCAAATCTTGACCAGGAGATAGTTTAGTACGTTTAAACTTCAGGATGAATGCCTTGCCACAGAGTTTCAGAATATGAACAATGTACAACTAAAATTTAATCCAGTTAGCACAAATGACGTTTTAGCAAGAAAGGGCCACTTTGCCGAAGATAATCACAAAGTTAGCTGAGGAAACCATTGGTTTTGTAAAGCAGAAGAGACAAGACTGGTTTGACGACAACACTGAGTAACTTTTATGTCTCATCAGTGCAAAAATGGAAGCCTATCTATTCCATCTTCACGATCCAACCTCCAACACGAAGAAAGCACATTTTTAGAACTCGTGTCTAATGGGACTTATGATTTCAATCTGTAGGTAGCTTCAGGTAGTTCCAGTCCTAATTTTTAGATGGCGCTGGAGGTCATTCACGACGAGTAGATAATACGAGGGGCATTCAATATATAATGCGACACATTTTATTTCTTGGCCAATTTCGTTTTTGAAAAATTTGAATTTTGTCTGGGACATTATTGAATATTCCTGCTTCGTCTCGTAGAGTTTCATTAATTTCCTAAAGGCGGCAGCGCTATAACTAGCCTTCAAATTGGCATCTGTAACGGAGGTACGTATCAAACAGAGAGCAGTTATTGTGTTTCTTTTGGCAGAAAACCTGGGCACGGATATTCATAGGCACTTGCAGAATGCCTATGGAGACCTGGCAGTGGACACAAGCACAGTGAGTCGATGGGCGAGGGTTTCATCATCACTACAAGGTTGAACAAACCTGTCTGATCTGGACTGTTGTTCCTCCTCCACCCTACAGCCCAAATCTCGCGCCTTCTGACTTCCATCTGTTTGTTCCAATGAAGGATGCACTCTGCGGGAAACACTACGTGGATGATGGGGAAGTTATCTATGCAGCACGACGTTGACTCCAACATCGGCCAGTTGAGTGGTACCATGCAGGCAGTTCAACAATAATAAAGGTGTTTCAATTTATTCCACCTATTCAATACTTATATTTTCACTTATAGTTGTTGTTACATAATTAAATTCTTAGTTACATGGGACATGTTTCGCCCTCAATTAAGGGCATCTTCAGCCTAAATACAATAATCAAAAATACAACTAAATTAAACGTGGAAGTTAAATACAATCATCAAAAATACAACTAAAATAAGAAGTGGAAGTTAAAAGTTTAGTCTGTTATTAAAATTCGGAACAATAAAAATGTGAAAAATGATAAAATAAAAAGATGCTAATGGAAAACTGTCTTATGATTAAACTATAATCTTGTCGGAGACTAAAACTTCTATTAAAATTCTAATTAAAACAGTTCATATAAAATATTGGAAAATCAAAGTGGTAGTAATAAAAAGCCAACGACATGAGGGCGTGTACACAAGCATAAACTTGATTGTCATGAATACAATCTTTTCAAGGCCGCTGATGAAATTCGTAGCAAGTAAGGCAGAAGCGTCTATTGAAAAATTGTAAGAGGCCGTTAGCACCGGTAGGTAATAAAATGGCTGAATCCTTGCCAGAAAATGTCAACAGATGCAGAAATAAGTTTTCTGTAAGAGAAGGAAAAGAAGAAATAAGAAATTGAACGTAAGGAGAGAATTCAGTCTTACATAATTTTGAAACAGATGAGGACTTACATGTAAGTGGAAGTTGTTATTTGTTAACTACTGTTGAGTTGGTTGCTGCCCGTCTGTTGGCTCTGAGTCTGGTGTTATAACTGTGCTGCAGAGGCGGTAGTGAACTCGGAGGGGAAGGAATAGGGGAGTGCGGAAGGGAGGAGAGGATGGGTGGAGTCAAATGTGACGAGGCTGACAAAGGGGCGGAGTCAACTGCATTGCTGGAAGTAGGCCTAATATCTGTAGGTATGGGAGGAGTATTAGGGTTTGAAGAATTAAATATATTAGGTATCCTAAATTTATTCGAACTAACTGACTTTAATAATTCCGGCATTAATTCATGTAGCATACTTTTATTGTCCGTGGTTTCATTGAGATTCTTTTGCTTATTGTACGTCTGATCTAAATAGATGTATAAACTTTCTAATTCGTTCAGCATTCTTCCTTTTTGTATGTTTCTAATTATCGCTAAGTCTTTCTCTATGGATTCAAATCTGTGACCAGTCTCCCTCATATGCAAACTCATCGCTGAGTATTTCCTATGTTTTTCCGCGTTAACATGTTCCATATATCTTGTCATAAAATTTCTCCCAGTCTGTCCAACATATGAAAAATTACACTGAGTACATTTAAGTCTGTATACTCCCGATCCTAAATAACGATTCTTATCATAATTAACTTTTTTATGATTAAAGAATATGGACTGGTTAGTATTAGTAGTTCTAAAAGCTATATTAAAATTATGTTTCTTGAATACGCTAGTAATCTGGTGTATAGCTGGATTATTAAAAGTGAATGTAGCATACTCAGTTTTTTTGGTCTTTTCTGGTATCAGATTCGTAGATAATTTGTTCTTAATTTTATTGATTAATTTGTTGATCATTTCTATTTTGAAACCATTTTGTTTAGCGAGGTATCTAATATAATTTAATTCTTTCTTCAAATTCTTGGGAGATAGAGGGATTCTAAGTGCTCTATAAATTAGACTGTGAAAAGATGCTTGTTTATGTGAACTCGGGTGTAAAGAGGAATTGTTTATAGTTGTAGATGATTGTGTCGGTTTTCTAAATATTTGGAAATCAAAAGTGTTAACCTTACGCGTAACTGTTATATCTAGAAAATTCAATGAGTTATCGACTTCGTCCTCTCTCGTGAATTTCAAATTAGGTTCGATTTCATTTAATTTATTTAAGATTTCTTGACTATTAGTGACATCTTTGTTTATGATTACAAATGTATCATCTACATATCTCAACCATAAATCTATTCCTTTAATTTTTGCTATTATTTCATTGTGTTCGATTGAATCCATAAATATGTCGGCAAGGATGCCCGATATTGGGTCACCCATTGCTAATCCATTCTGTTTATAAATATTATTGTTAAATGTGAAGTAATTATTGTCTAATACGAACTTTAACAATCTAGTGAATTCTTCTACTTCCATTTTACTAAGATTACTGTGTTTACAAATATTATCATGAATGATATTAAGAGTTTTATCTGTCGGAATATTCGGGAACATATTCACTACGTCATACGAACACATCATCTGGTTTGGAAGTACGCCAAATCCAAGCAAAATGTCACACAAGTCAATGGAATTTCTTAATGGTTGTTTATTATTAAAAGTGTAATGTCTTTTCAAAAAATTGTGAATGTATTTGGAGACTTTATACGTGGGAGAATTACGGCAATTGATAATCGGACGAATCGGAATATCTTTTTTATGTATTTTGGGCATAGCTCTAGTTTCCGGGAGCCTAGGATTCATATTGACAAGTTTTAATTGTTCTTGTTCAGTAAAGAGAGATGTGGATCTTTTAAGTAAGGCTTTTAAGTTGCGTTGAATTTTAGCTAGCGGATTTTTTGTTACTAATGTGTATTTGTTATTATCAAAAAATTCTTCAGTTTTCTTGATATATGTATCTTTATCCATCAAAACGATCGCACCCCCCTTGTCAGCCTTGGTTACTATAATATTGTTATCTTCAATTTTCGATTTCATGTTTTTTATTGTTTTCTGTTGTTTGGGATCAAAATTGGAATAAATTTCTTTAGCCAGTCTGGGTAATTTCTTCTTTAACTCCAATCTTACTTCGTCTTGTACATCGCGTGGGAGTTTTGATATGTTCGCCTCCGCATCTGCAACTGTGTTAATGATATCTATTTCTCTATCTTTATTAGGCCAATTGTATTTTGGACCCCTTTTAAGTAGGTCATTCTCTCCTTCCGTAAATTTTACCTTGGTCAAGTTAACTACCGTGGGAGTAACATTGTCCGATGGGCCCTTAATTTGTTCTTGTTTCGTTTGTTTACTACGACGTATTTGTGTGTCTATTAAATGATTCAATTTCTTATTCAATGTATCCTGTTTCTTACTAAGTGCGTATGTTAATTTGTGTTCCATGTGTTGATAAAAAGACTGCCATTCTAATGCGGCTAAATCCTGAGTCACCGCTAAGTGAACGTTATATAATTGCAAATTCAATTTGGATTTCTTCCTGTAATATGCCTTGATTTCATTTTTAAGCCATAATTCATTTACCTTATTTTGGGTTACATTATGGCTTGGATTGCTTATGTTCTTACGTTGTGTTGATTTAAGAAACGTAGGTACAAGTTTTAGTCTCAGACATTGTTTAAGAAAAGCTAAATCTTTTCCTAACTTACAAATCTTCATTTTCAGATTGAGAAACTTATTTAATCTACATTTTGCCTGGTTGGCTGTCACATTACATGTCATAAACCTCATTTTAGGTCCGTATTGAAAAATTTTTAACAGTTCAACAATAATAAAGGTGTTTCAATTTATTCCACCTATTCAATACTTATATTTTCACTTATAGTTGTTGTTACATAATTAAATTCTTAGTTACATGGGACATGTTTCGCCCTCAATTAAGGGCATCTTCAGCCTAAATACAATAATCAAAAATACAACTAAATTAAAAGTGGAAGTTAAATACAATCATCAAAAATACAACTAAAATAAGAAGTGGAAGTTAAAAGTTTAGTCTGTTATTAAAATTCGGAACAATAAAAATGTGAAAAATGATAAAATAAAAAGATGCTAATGGAAAACTGTCTTATGATTAAACTATAATCTTGTCGGAGACTAAAACTTCTATTAAAATTCTAATTAAAACAGTTCATATAAAATATTGGAAAATCAAAGTGGTAGTAATAAAAAGCAATTGCAATTTGCAATTATATAACGTTCACTTAGCGGTGACTCAGGATTTAGCCCCATTAGAATGGCAGTCTTTTTATCAACACATGGAACACAAATTAACATACGCACTTAGTAAGAAACAGGATACATTGAATAAGAAATTGAATCATTTAATAGACACACAAATACGTCGTAGTAAACAAACGAAACAAGAACAAATTAAGGGCCCATCGGACAATGTTACTCCCACGGTAGTTAACTTGACCAAGGTAAAATTTACGGAAGGAGAGAATGACCTACTTAAAAGGGGTCCAAAATACAATTGGCCTAATAAAGATAGAGAAATAGATATCATTAACACAGTTGCAGAAGCGGAGGCGAACATATCAAAACTCCCACGCGATGTACAAGACGAAGTAAGATTGGAGTTAAAGAAGAAATTACCCAGACTGGCTAAAGAAATTTATTCCAATTTTGATCCCAAACAACAGAAAACAATAAAAAACATGAAATCGAAAATTGAAGATAACAATATTATAGTAACCAAGGCTGACAAGGGGGGTGCGATCGTTTTGATGGATAAAGATACATATATCAAGAAAACTGAAGAATTTTTTGATAATAACAAATACACATTAGTAACAAAAAATCCGCTAGCTAAAATTCAACGCAACTTAAAAGCCTTACTTAAAAGATCCACATCTCTCTTTACTGAACAAGAACAATTAAAACTTGTCAATATGAATCCTAGGCTCCCGGAAACTAGAGCTATGCCCAAAATACATAAAAAAGATATTCCGATTCGTCCGATTATCAATTGCCGTAATTCTCCCACGTATAAAGTCTCCAAATACATTCACAATTTTTTGAAAAGACATTACACTTTTAATAATAAACAACCATTAAGAAATTCCATTGACTTGTGTGACATTTTGCTTGGATTTGGCGTACTTCCAAACCAGATGATGTGTTCGTATGACGTAGTGAATATGTTCCCGAATATTCCGACAGATAAAACTCTTAATATCATTCATGATAATATTTGTAAACACAGTAATCTTAGTAAAATGGAAGTAGAAGAATTCACTAGATTGTTTTTCATATGTTGGAAAAATTACACTGAGTACATTTAAGTCTGTATACTCCCGATCCTAAATAACGATTCTTATCATAATTAACTTTTTTATGATTAAAGAATATGGACTGGTTAGTATTAGTAGTTCTAAAAGCTATATTAAAATTATGTTTCTTGAATACGCTAGTAATCTGGTGTATAGCTGGATTATTAAAAGTGAATGTAGCATACTCAGTTTTTTTGGTCTTTTCTGGTATCAGATTCGTAGATAATTTGTTCTTAATTTTATTGATTAATTTGTTGATAACGCGGAAAAACATAGGAAATACTCAGCGATGAGTTTGCATATGAGGGAGACTGGTCACAGATTTGAATCCATAGAGAAAGACTTAGCGATAATTAGAAACATACAAAAAGGAAGAATGCTGAACGAATTAGAAAGTTTATACATCTATTTAGATCAGACGTACAATAAGCAAAAGAATCTCAATGAAACCACGGACAATAAAAGTATGCTACATGAATTAATGCCGGAATTATTAAAGTCAGTTAGTTCGAATAAATTTAGGATACCTAATATATTTAATTCTTCAAACCCTAATACTCCTCCCATACCTACAGATATTAGGCCTACTTCCAGCAATGCAGTTGACTCCGCCCCTTTGTCAGCCTCGTCACATTTGACTCCACCCATCCTCTCCTCCCTTCCGCACTCCCCTATTCCTTCCCCTCCGAGTTCACTACCGCCTCTGCAGCACAGTTATAACGCCAGACTCAGAGCCAACAGACGGGCAGCAACCAACTCAACAGTAGTTAACAAATAACAACTTCCACTTACATGTAAGTCCTCATCTGTTTCAAAATTATGTAAGACTGAATTCTCTCCTTACGTTCAATTTCTTATTTCTTCTTTTCCTTCTCTTACAGAAAACTTATTTCTGCATCTGTTGACATTTTCTGGCAAGGATTCAGCCATTTTATTACCTACCGGTGCTAACGGCCTCTTACAATTTTTCAATAGACGCTTCTGCCTTACTTGCTACGAATTTCATCAGCGGCCTTGAAAAGATTGTATTCATGACAATCAAGTTTATGCTTGTGTACACGCCCTCATGTCGTTGGCTTTTTATTACTACCACTTTGATTTTCCAATATTTTATATGAACTGTTTTAATTAGAATTTTAATAGAAGTTTTAGTCTCCGACAAGATTATAGTTTAATCATAAGACAGTTTTCCATTAGCATCTTTTTATTTTATCATTTTTCACATTTTTATTGTTCCGAATTTTAATAACAGACTAAACTTTTAACTTCCACTTCTTATTTTAGTTGTATTTTTGATGATTGTATTTAACTTCCACTTTTAATTTAGTTGTATTTTTGATTATTGTATTTAGGCTGAAGATGCCCTTAATTGAGGGCGAAACATGTCCCATGTAACTAAGAATTTAATTATGTAACAACAACTATAAGTGAAAATATAAGTATTGAATAGGTGGAATAAATTGAAACACCTTTATTATTGTTGAACTGTTAAAAATTTTTCAATACGGACCTAAAATGAGGTTTATGACATGTAACCATGCAGGCATACGGGCTCTCACATTACGGCGGTGTAAGGCCATAGTATTGAACAGAGATTTTGAAAAATAGGGTATTCTAGCAAAAGAATTGGTGAATAACATGGTGTATTTGAATCCTCAATAAAACAATGTGCTTTTGAGAAAAATTGTGTTTTATTATTGTATATATTGCACTCCCTTTGAATTTTAATCGCTCTTGCTAGCATAGTTTATGAGCAAAATGATTCACCATTTTGCACAATATTGTTTTTATTCCTTTTTGTGTCATGGGATGTACTGTGTATTGAATCCATACCCTCAGTTGGCTAGTTATGTGTGCTCCATATTTTATTGCACATCTGTAACAATTTGTCAGTCATGATTTTGTTAGACCACACAGTGTATTCTTAGCACTTCAACTACTTTTTCCTTGAAATCATATTGTGTAAGTGTGTAAATATTGTCTATATTTTATGTTTCAGGGTAGCTACAATGAAGACAATGCCACCTCGATCTCCCAGCCGAAGGAGTTCACCCCCACCTCCACCTCGCATATCACATCGTTCACCTGCATTTCGAAGTCGGGGCCGTTCACCTGATCGCAGGAGGCGTTTGGAATCACAGGGAGGTGGAGGACGGGGTATGTCTCCTCCTCCCAGAAGCAGAGAGCGACGAGAGTTTAACCGACCTTCTCCAAGAAGGTAACATTAGTTTCTTCTTTTAACATATTGGAGACCGAGCGTGTATCAGGGTGGGGTAACAGAACAGACTGACAACGCCCGAGGCTAACTCAGGCCTGTGTATTTATTACATTGTCAGCACAGCCAGAACGAGAATCTGGCGGAAGCTATATATACCACTTAATACAACTTTTATAGCAGCTATACCGTGCGCTCGTGTCCTCTGTCGTTTTTTTCAAACTTAATAGCAGCTTACTTTTGCACGCGTTCGCTTTTACACTCCTTGCTTCCAGCTGCTCAAGCTGCACGCTTTCAGAGTTTTGTTTACATTGTGCGAAGTGTTTAGACTGTGATTTGTTTCTGCTGTCATGAGTAGATAATTGAATGAGAGCAGAATTGTAGAGATGTTAGAAGAGATTTTTGATGACAGTGGCTCATATGAAGAGGTAGATGATTCAGACCTAGATCCTGATTTTATCATATTATACCCAAGTTTGATTTTGCACTTTATAGTTTATTTAGCTAATGTTTCATGATCTTCATATGACTGGAGATTTATTCAGAAATAAATTAGAAATATTGTTTTCTTTATTTTAGAAGGAAGTGATGCAAGCGATAATAGGGAATGATTCACATTCGTCGGGTACTTCTGGTGATTTGGACGCACTTGCAAAGTCTCTTGCTGGTGGAGTCCAATGTGTTCTGAAGCACTTATGGCCGGTTTCTGGAATGGCAGTTATCTGTAGATGCGTAGTTATCAGTGACTTAACATGGTGATACGTTTGAAATGTGTTTCCGAAACAACAGTTATCGGTTTTTTCACAGTTATCTCCGCAACGACTGGTAACTGCAGCTAGTGCTGTAGTTACCTCTATGTTAGAACTGATTCCAACAAATAGCGCTATGAGGCGCCACTCCACACCGTTTCGTACAAGGTCTTGTATTAGTTTCGTAAACATTCGAAAGTGGTAATGAACTGGTTATAATATATTTACAGTCATTCATTGTAGATTTAACGTACTTGGGCGTGCTGGACTCAACAATATTTCGTTAGTACGTTTACTTCCATGTTATCACTTGGCTTTAGTTACTGATTCCACTTGTATGGTGTCATCTGCCCCAGCTGTTTAGAGGTTACAATCTCCTCGAAGCATGACGCCTCTACTGTAGATATATCTTCCAATACGGGAAATGAATCGTCAAATAAAATAGAACTGGAGTCAAACGGATTTTCATCACGCTCTAATTGATCCTTCAGTGTAGATGTAATGTTAAGATCTCTTTCGTCAGGCTTTGAATCATGAGTCCCACCAACAGTAAGTGAACACCCAATCTGAAATTATGGAGTATTTACCATTAATATTTACATTTGTACTAAATAATAAATATCATAGGTACCGGTATGCATTTATTATAAACCTGCTGAATAATAAATAACGATTTTTCATTGCTTTTTTAAAATGCTATTATATTCTTTAACCGGTGACGTGAGGTCTCAGACTCCTAATAAACATAAAACATCTGGACTTTAATTAAAAATCTTCCAGGGAGCTGTAGTTTATGTTAACTTCTTATCTGTTTCAACACACTTCACACTCTGAGTCAGGGTTAGCTCGCTACGTTCGATTGAAATTCTCAAGTTGACTTCACGTCAGCAGTTACGTATTTTTGTCAATGCATGTTGCGTGGTCAGTGTAAAAAAAATCTGCAACTGTTGCAGGGAGAACAGATGGATATCGCACCATCAGTGCAGAACTTCAGTGCCGGAATGATAGGTTCCAAAGTGTGCGGCACGTTTCATTTATGTGATTATTTTCATTTACGTTTGTTGTGTTCTGGATCAGTGAAAAGTGATGTGTTTCGTTATTGCGGTGTATTTTTATAATTTTACTGACGACAACGATCAAGGTGAAATTTAAGACGATGTCTGCATACTGTGAATGAGAAAGAAGGGGAAATAATATATACCTAATTTTTGCATCGTTAGATCGTACATATTTTCATATTATTTTATGCCGAATCAGAATGATTGAGATAACTGTGTACATATTTGCCAACCAATTTTCTTTGTAGAAAACTTCTGCTAGTAAAAGTAACTAGATATCACCAAAATAACCTTAAAACATTCGCGTAGAGACATCTACTGGATGGCGAGAGGTACTAAACCCGACGATAACGGTACTGTTTATTACCAGGGCTTATAAATCTGGATTTATGTTTCCAGAAACTCATTAAAGTTAAAAGCACAGTTAAAGTTACAAGCGCTTTTAGGTAACTCACAGGTAACTGTGGTGTACCAGAAACCGGCCATTAGTGTCCCTGAATGCTTCAAAGTATTCCACACTTAAGCTCATTATATGTAAGACTTTGTTGTCAGACTTTTTTGTTGTTGCAAAAGGCATACTGTTGGAAACTTGTGTAATGCGAGAAGTATTCAATAGATCTTAAAGTAACTTTTTAATCTGTAGAATAGACACTTTTATTTTTTTGATGATATAAATGTGTTACAATTGCAACCTACCTATTTTCTACAATTTTGTAAAAACTTTCAAAATATGGCAGTCTGCCTGCCCATATGCCACTGTTTGTTTTTGATTTTCATAACATCTTGCCCCCCTTGAAAGGAGTTCTTTCAACTAACTATTGTCATCTTACACCTATTGTAAAAATACTTATTCTTAACATATGCATTAATACAAAACTCTATACATACATATTTTTATCATTAAAAGAAAATAATATTGAAATTATATCTTTGATGAAAAATAACACAAAGTTAAAGGTATCACAGGAAATCTTGAATTCAGTTCTCCTTGTCATCCCTTCAATGGGAAGAGGACATATTTTCTTGATGCTTCGGGTGAAAGTTCCACCAGCCGTCCGAATGGTGACAACCCTCACCTCACCATCTCGTCCAAGGTGAACTTGAACTATCCTACCTCTGGGCCAATCTAGAGGAGGGATGTTGTCCTCAATTAATAGCACCAAAGAATCAACATCAATACGTCGATTGGTATCATGCCACTTGACGTGTTATTGCAATTCCTAAAGTATTCTCGCTGCCATCTCTGCCACAACCGCTGCCGAATTTTCTGCAAGTGCTGCCAACGTGACAAGCGGTTATCAGGTTCTCTCAACAAATCCCTTTGCACAGGTTGTACAATCGAGTCACTTAGAAGAAAATGTGCTGGTGTTAAGACTTGTAAATCATTTGGATCATTTGGCAAGGGAGTAAGGGGCTTATGGCTCGGCATCAAAATCTACGCTGAGCCTTTTGGACAGTATTCACCATAGTGGAGTAAGGCTGGCAACGGGAGCTTTCCGTACTAGCCCCATTCCCAGCCTACTCGCTGAAGCGGGAGTTCCACCTTTACGGATAAGGAGGCAGCAGTTACTTCTCACGTACGCTGCCAAAATTCGTGAAATGCCGCTACATCCAAGCTATCAATGCATCCTTCGCACCCAATACCACCAGAGGTGCCAAGACCGGTCGAATGCCACACGGCCGGTTGGGTTTCGGATTGATAGCTTGTGTCATGATTTGAATATCAATATCGGTGGTTGTCTTGAACAAACGCTTAGCGAGGTACCTCCGTGGTCGGTTCCGCGACCGGATGTACGTCTAGATCTGCTCCATGGACCGAAGGTGAACACGGATTCCTCCGTTTATCGGAGGCATTTCCAGGACTTGGTTCACCAATATCCGGCTGCGAGACTTATCTTCACGGATGGTTCTAAAATCGGAGACAATGTTGGTTGCTCTTTCGTCATTGATGATATGAGCACGAAGATCTCGCTCCCTAAAGCATGTAGCGTGTATACTGGAGAGCTTTACGCCATCTTAGAGGCTCTGCAGTTTGCACTGTGTGATGAAAGAAGCCACTTTCTGTTGTGTACCGATTCGTTAAGCTCTCTGCAGTCTATTGAATCCTGTTTCTCGCAACACCCACTGGTACAGCAGATACATGACCTTCTAGCCAGGTTAGGGGATGCTGGCACCAGAATCACTTTCGCGTGGCTTCCAAGCCACGTTGGGATTGCGGGAAACGAACTTGCGGATGAAGCTGCAAAGGAAGCTGTACTTTTACCTCCAAGACCAGTCAATGTACCTGCTAAGGATATTTGTTCTCAGCTACATCGAACCATCTTGGCGTCCTGGGAATCGGAGTGGCTAGATATCCGAACTCCCAACAAGCTGAGAACAATTAAGAAGACAACTACCGTGTGGCGGTCCTCTTTCCGACCTTCACGGAGAGAGGCCATAGTACTGTGCAGGCTGAGGATAGGTCATTTACGATCCACGCACTCTTATCTCCTAAGGAAGACCCCCCAGTGTGTTCTTGTGGTGCCGACTTCACCGTGGCCCACATCCTCACAGAGTGCGCCGATCTCTCTGGCCTAAGACGGAGCCTCGGCCTGCAGGAAACACTCGAACGCATACTAGCCGATGACGCGACTCCTGCTGATCTCGTCATCCGCTTTATGTGTAACAGTGGACTTATCAAGGGTATATAAATTACAAGTGCACTGTTACTCAGGGAACGTACGTTCCCTTTTGATACGTTAGTAATCCTTTCGGCCTAGTTTTATAATTATTTTTTGTTTTATTTTGTACTGCGTTTCCAAATTCCTTTGTTGAATAAATAAATTTGTTTTATATTTTAAATTTCTTTTCTACTTATTTGTTCAGAGAGGATGATTACCTTGTTGTACTTCCTCTTAAAACAAAAATCACCACCACCACCTCTATATCGCAAAGAATAGTGTAGGTTTCTTCGAAAGTTAGCACGCCTCCTTGTGTTTCAGCTTCCCACAATCCCCCAAAGTGGGGTGACCGGGGAGGAATGAAACTCCACTGTATCTGCTGCTGAGCAAGTGAGGGGTTTAATGGTCGTTGACCCCTTTTCCAAAAAGGATTGGATATCTTGTAGTGCGTTGGCTGCTCCAATGAAATTCTTCCCGTTATCCGGGAAAAGCTGCATGCACAAACCTCTTCTCGGCGTATAAGCGTTGCAGTGCAGTTAAGAAAGCTTCGGTCGTTAGCTCTGACATTAACTCCAAATGCACTGCCTTGGTACTGAAGCATGTAAATACAGCTACGTAACTCTTGTAAGTATGAATGCGGCCTCTTCTGTGGCTTTCTCTTACAGATATTGGACCTGCATAGTCCACTCCTGTGGTAACAAAGGGTCGAACAACTAACGTAACCCTTTCCTTTGGTAAATCTGCCATGCGTACCTCTGGAACTGTAGGATGGTAACAAAAGCACTTCAGACACCTCTTGACAATACTTTTCGTTTTTCTTCTGCCGCTGATAGGCCAATATCGTCGAGTTGCATGTAGCAGTTGCTCTGGGGGACAATGCTTCAGACGATGATGTTCATTTTCCATGATCATTCTGGTGATGTGATGATTTGCTGGTAGAAGCACAGGATGTGTCTGTTCTGATGTTAGCTCCGAAAAACTAAGCCTTCCTCCAACCTTAATCAATCCGTCACTATCTAGAAACGGACTGAGTGACTTTAGAGAACTCTTCTTTGGGAGGTCTTGATTATTAATTAAGCAATGTAGTACTTGAGGGAATGCTTCTAATTGTGTCCATTTGACTACCTGTTTCTCTGCTTTAGAAGTTTCTTGTATTTCTAGTGAACCCTTTTTCCTTTCTGGCAGTTTGAGTTTGCAATTATAAATGAATCTTTGACAATATGCTACTATACGGCATAATTTTGGAAATGACTAGAATTTATTCAGTAGCATGCTGGTTGATGTTGCTGTCAACGTAACTGCTGTGACCTTCAGCTCTGGTAGTTCTGTTTCAAATTCTTCTGAATGCTCTGGTTGTTGACGTTGTGTGCGAAGCCAAGGAGGTCCACTCCACCACAGCCTTTTATCTTCGAGTTCTGCTGAAGTAATTCCTCTTGAGCGAAGATCAACTGGATTTTCAGTCGAAGGAACATGCTTCCAGGTGGTTGCATCAGTGGCTTCTTGAATCTTTGCAATCCTGTTTGCCACAAATGTCTTCAGCAGCCTTGGCTCAGTGTTGATCCATCCCAAAACAATTGTACTGTCACTCCATAATCTGATCTGACCAATTTTTTCTTTCAAAGCACTCACTGTTCTTTTGACAAGTTGTGCAAGAAGAAGGGCTGCCTCCAATTCGAGTCTTGGCAATGAAATGGTTTTTAAAGGAGCTACTTTCGTCTTCGCACAAAGTAAATTGGAAATGTAGAGACCACTTTGCGTTTGACAAACTGTATAAATGCATGCTCCAAAAGCCTTCTCTGAAGCATCACTAAATCCAAACAAATCAAAAGAGCCAGAGCAGTTCCCAGGATTTATGTTTCTCATAATTCTGATGTTGTTCAGTCTTTCTAAAGACGTATAATACTCTCGAGACAATGGCTGATCCCATTCAAATCCATCTACCCATAAGCGTTGCATCAACAACTTCCCTTTGATCAGTACTGGACCCACGAGTCATAGTGGATCAAAACTCTGTGCGATTTTGGAGGTGACTTCTCTTTTGGATCTTGGTGACTGCTTTGCCAGCTCAACTCGAAACTGAAGGCAATCTTGTGCTGAGTCCCAGAGGAGTCCAAGAAACTAGCTTCAGCTTTGTCTAAAACCAGTAAAGTCCCTTCGTCACTTTTGCTCTCCAAATCCTGCAAGATCTCTTTACTGTTGGACCTCCATTTCCTCAAATGCATTCCACCACTCTTGAGTATATTTTGTATTTGCCGCCGTAGCCCCATCACGTCTTCTAGAATGTCTCCTCCACTTAAGCAGTCATCCATATAAAAATCATCGCGAATAGCCTTTGCTCCTGCTGGAAATTCATTTTCATGAAGAGTAGCCAATTCATTCAGGCATCTCATGGCATGGTAAGGTGCTGATGCTGTTCCATATGTTACTGTATTCAACTGATAGATCCTCACAGGGGCTGAAGATTCCTCTTTCCACAAAATCTGCTGGAATGCTCGATCTTCAGGATGGACGAGGATTTGCCAAAACATCTTTTCCACATCTGCCATCATGACGTACTTATGGCTGGCTGCGAAATCTAAGTACAATGTGAAAAAGATCTCGCTGTAAATTAGGTCCTGTCATGAACTTGTCATTGAGTGATGTTTTTGCCGAGGCATCAAATACCACTCTGACCTTTGTGGTGTCACTATCTGGACGTACCACTGGTTGATGGGGTATGAAGTACGAATTTGGTACATCTTGATTTTGGTTTGTTTCAATCAAGCTCATACGTCCTAGTTTTTCATATTCATTCATGAAATCTGCATAAGCAGTCTTGAGTTCAGGGTGTCTGCTTAATCTCTTGACTAATGATTCTAGTCTGTTTAGTGCGTGTATTCTTGATTCTCTGAGGATGACATCTGGCTTAATAGGGAGCCTTACGATGAATCTACCTGTTGTATCTCTCGAAACAGTGTCCGTGAACTGTCTTTTTACATATTCTCTCTTCTGATGTGTAATGTTGAATCTCTGGAATTGCTTCTTTTTTCCAGAATTTTTCCATCTGATCTGATAATTGTTGATTGCTAATTTTCATGCATGTTGTTGTTGATCCTTGTTTGTTCTCAAAAACTTCACCGCCTATAATCCAGCCTAATCGGGTGTTTTGCAGAGCTGGTTGTCCTTCAGCTTCATTCTTGGGTGGACCTATGACTATTTTCCAATAAAGTCTTGGCACCAATTAACATGTCTGTGTCTCCAGGCTTGTTGAATGTGGGATCTGCCAAGCGAATTCCTTTGGAATAATAATCGTGTCCTTGATCTCCAGCTGTGGCAATCATCCTGTTATAGTTGCCAAAACTAGAAAATCTGGTTCCACCTCAAATCCGTCATTCCTTGAAGCGAGGTGTACTCTGGTAATCGTTTTTGTTTCCACTTTGGAACAATCTACTCCAATGATTTGTGTGTTTGTCTTGACGTTCGGTAAACCAAGTTTCTTATAGAGACCTCCTTTTATTAGATTCAACTGAGATCCCGGATCCAGCAGTAAGGCTCGGCATGTCATTCTTCTTCCGTGAACATCTTTCACATCAATTAAAGCTGTTGACAAAAGTATTTGTGATGTTATTCCTTTCGCCAAGCTCACATTGAGTGAAGCAGGTGAATGCTGAGATTCGACACACAGGTTTATGGACACTTGATTTCCTCTAACATTTTGTTTCCATTTGTCATCTTCCTCAGTATGTAAAAGTGTGTTGTGAAGAAGTCCACATTTCTTGCATTTTGACCCTCTGCAATTTCTTGCAATGTGTCCTGGTTTCAAACAGTTATGACACTGTCCTTTTTCTCAGAGCAGTTTTCTTCTGTCTTCAACTGATCGCTTAATTAATTCTTCACGTGTGAAAATGGGGTGACTTCCACCACACAGATTACAGTTTGCCTGAGTCGTCATCATAACTTTCTTGCTAGGTTGTTTGTCCTTCGGATTTGCCTTCATATTCAATGCCTTTGTTTTTTTGTGATTTAACAGTATATATGATTGGGAATGCTCAGTTAAAAATTTCAAGAAATCATCCAATGTTGGCATCTTTTCTGGAGTGTTGCCTTTCACCCTTTCCTGCCAGTCTCTTTGCTCAGTGAAATCCAGCTGCTTCTTTGCTAGATGAATAACCAATGTATCCCAATATTGTTCTGGTTGCTTCATTGCTTTTAATGAAGCCATGTGAGTTTGAATATGAAATTGTAATTGCCTGAGTGATTCAGATTTGTTCTTTTTGAAAACAGTAGGAAACTTGAAAAGTTCATCTAGATGTGCCTCGATTATCATTTGATTATCATATGAATCTACAAGCAAGTTCCAAGCACTTGTGTAGTTTTCTATTGAAATGGTAAAACCTTGAATGACTTTGCGTGCCTCGCCCTGCAGAAGACCGACCAGATAATGATATTTTTGGATATTTGTTAGTAGAGTATCATTATGAATGGTTGACTCAAAGCTGTTCTTAAAAAGCAACCATTTTGTGAATTTGCCGTTAAATTCCGGTAATTTAATATCTGGTAATTTCTGCATTCTTCTGTTATGATGTGGAACTTCCTGTTGATGAACGGCGTTGTTTACTGCCGTGTTCATTTGAGCTAGTAAATTATTTTGAACATCCTCTGCTTCATCTATTATCGTTTGCAGTTGTGTAACTGGGCTGAAGTAAATAGATTCAAATAGCTCTCGCTCTCCCTAACATTCCTCTTCAAACTGTAGTGCTGCTATTTCATCAGTGATCTCTGTTTCCTCTATTTTCATTTGTACTTCTTCAAAATAATTCCATAGCTCTTCACATTTTTAAATTCTAACCTTCGCCTCTGATTTTGACATGTCAGCTGTAATCGACTTTATTATTCTTGTTAACGTGCCTTTTACTCGACCACGCGATTGTTTCAATTTCGTTAGTTGCGACATATTGAAATTAAGGTTATGCTGTGAAAGTTCGAAGGGATTGTGTGAAGGTTATGTATAAATTCAAAGGAATCGTGTTGCTGAATTTAGGTTATATGACAGAGGAATATGGATCTTTTATATTTATGACAACAGGAGGATCAATGGACTTCAATAATTATTATTACTGTTATGTTGATCACTGCATGTTTGTTACAAACATGCTCTAAGGGAAAGAGGCTAGAATCTAAGAATCCTAAGAGTACCGTATGTATAGCAAGGATGGTGTATATGTCAAAGAGACTCACGGTCTCACGGAGATTCTTGCATTGAGTGGTGAGAAGAATGTAAATCTTGAAATCTTGTCTTTTCTTCTTTGGGTGTATTATGTACGTAACCTCGAATCATACTTGCCTGATTACTGATTTATGCTGCAATCCGTTGAAGTTGTTGGCCTCAGCGGTCTGATTTTCGTTATGAACAAGAATGCAATATCCGTGAATGATTCCACGAATTCGAGATTTGTTGTATTTTTACTCCGCTGCTTAACCTCAATTGCGACGCATTGTTTTCACTTCTGCATTTCACTTTTCATGATCTTGCTTGTATTGAACATCTCAGGTTATTGAGAGCCGTGCTGTTGGGAGCCAATGTTTGGTTCTTGATTTTGAAGTAAAGGAACTTGGTGCCTTCAATACTTTATTGCATTTGATATGTCTTAATGATGCGATATCACAACTTGATGGTGGACATGTTAGTTGCGTAACTATTTACAACAATACAAAATCATCTGGCCAATCGGTAATAGGCTTGGAAAGTGCCAACTTCAATTAATGAAATACATTTGCAAAAATTAAAAGTCTCTTCATAACAGCCACCATAAGACATGATCTCCACTGTGTTATGATGTTCATGACCGGGCGAGTTGGCTGTGCGGTTAGGAGCCCGCAGCTGTGAGCTCGCATCCAGGAGATAGTGGGTTCGAACCCCAATGTCGGCAGCCCTGAAGATGGTTTTCCGTGGTTTCCCACGGCCGCCTCCTTTCCATTCCCAGGCCTTTCCTGTCCCATCGTCGCCATAAGACCTATCTGTGTCGGTGCGACGTCAAACAACTAGCAAAAAAAAAAAATGTTCATATAATTCACTCCATCAGTTTTACGACTAGGGTGTTTAGGTTCTAAATATGCCACGTAGTGAATTTTTGTCTTCAATTACCAGATAGATTTTAAGCAAAAGATTTTTGCTAACATAGGCAAAGCCATAGGAATAACTGCAGTAGAAGTCCGTTATAGCGAGAATTTGTAACGGCGAAAAATGTACTCGCTATAGCGGATTGTCGTTATATCTGATTTTTTGTAAAAGTCGGGAAAACACCCATACACATTAAAATCAGTATGAAATAGCAATCAGTTTGTTCAAAATTTGCGTTTTTGCAGATAATATCCACACTACGGCTTACTTGTGTGTTTTTTTCGAAATCCGATACTATGTGAAAGCGTGTGTTTAATAATTTCATTCTGAAAAATATATATCACCGCATTTCTCCAAATCCAAGACGACCCCCCACTTTTTCCTTCAAAAATTTTAATCAGGCTTGAAAAGTGCTTTGTAAAATCATATGACTGTCTTTCTTATACAGTACGCATTTTAGACTATTTGTAGACGCCGAGCATTGGCTTTAGTTATGCCGTATTTTTTTGCGGCCGTACAATTATGCTTTATTTCAGCGGGTTTAATAACCATTAACTTAAAATTGGCATCATAATATCAAAGAGAATTCGTTGAAAGTTTGCCGGCAATACACATTCCACGCGTCTCTACAATACGACGATCCATCAGGAAAATATTCTTGCTTACTATAAAACTGTTACTTTCACTGAGGTGCTACACTCACGTCTTGCTTGCCAGATTCGGCGAACTTCAGCGGCTAGTGATGTACAAATAGGTCTTAACCGCGGAGTTTGAAAGTAAACGAACGAGTTTATTGCGCCGCGGTAAGGCAATTCTGCCCTTGTATTTTTGTGCACTTACCTCACAATTTCATCTTTGACTTCTTTAACCCATTTGTTTCCGCTGTTTCAAAAATGGAACATTTCTTAAAAGCTGTTGTGTAGGTATATTTCATAATTTTGAGGGAATATTTACTTCACATCGTTTAGAGTTGGCAAGACTGTGTTGCTTAGAGTGATAATCAATTGTTTCTCAGCTGTTTACAGATGTGTGCTTTTAAACATGGCTTCCCCATCAGCAGCATGCAAAGGGTAAGTTTTTTTGTTTGTTTCATAAACATGAAATGCATTCTCATCAACGTAGTTATGGAAATAGAAAGACTAGAGTTGTAGTTAACCGAACATAGCATTAAAACTCTATTACTCGAGTTAATAATAACCTTCCTGAGCTGCTATAATGTCACGTTCCATTTTTGGAACAGCGGGCATGAATGGCATGGGGTTTATCATTGCTAGCTTGTTCTATTGTTGGCACTAAGGACATGACTATTATTGATGTTTACAGTTGTTATTACATTCTTTCTAATTTTATCATCCAGAAATATTGGGATTCTCACTATTCTTTTGTGTTTCTCTGTAGACTGTCAGTTCATGAGATACAAGAATGTCTGAATGAAATGGAGACGGCAGCTGTCATTTTGGACACAGATGTGTTTATTGGGCCGCCGGAGAATTACTTAGGGTCGGATGAAGATAGTGGAGATGAAGATGCGGAAGACATTGATCACTTATCGGGCAACCAGCTCCGAGGTCATGCGGAGGCAACTGTACGGAGAATCATAGACCAAGAAGTTGTAGATATACATTTAGGTTTGGATGAGTGTAACAGTGAACAGACTAAATCAAATGAAAAGTGTGTCCATTCAGTTGACTTACAAAGTTCGGGAGTATTCGATAGTCATAGAACAAAAAAAAAGAAAGACAGCTTCTACGCCACCAAGAAAGTGGGAAGAAGTTGACATTCAGCAAAAACAAGAAAAGGAATGGTCACTTCCTGATTTCCTTTCAAAAGACTACACACCGATTGATTTATTCGAACTTTTTTATGACCAGCAAGTAATCGAAATGCTGGTTAACTATTCAAATACATACGCGGCCCAAAAAAATGACATAGGGCATAATGTCACTTGCGAGGAAATGAAAGTGTTTCTTGCTATACTGCTTGTAAGCGGATACACGAGAGTTCCTAGGTATCGTTTATATTGGGAAGAGTCTCCGGACAGCCATAATGAAGCTATTGCAACAGCCATGTCTAGAAACAGGTTTGAACAAATCATGAGATACTTACATACGTGTGATAACAATAATCTAGACAAACATGATAAATTCACTAAAGTTCGACCTCTTTGGAAGATGATGAATGAGCGGTGGCTAAAATTCTATTTCAATGATGTAAATATCTGCGTTGATGAGGTTATGGTGCCTTATTTTGGGAAACATGGAACTAAACAACATATGATGGGTAAACCAATAAGGTTTGGGTACAAAGTTTGGTGTACATGCAATCGTCTAGGTTACGTTATTCAGGCTGATCCATATCAAGGAGCCAGTACAGGAAACACAAGGACTGATATTGGAGTTGGTGTAGATGGATCCGTTGTTTTAGACATGGTATCATTATTACCTAAGGACATCAGCTATAATATTTATTTTGATAACTATTTCACCTCAATCAAACTGTTGGAGGAACTCCAGAAAAGTGGACATAATGGAACAGGAACAATACGTCAAAACAGGTTAGGGGGAGTTCAGCTGATGAATGCTAAGGAGTTAGCCAAGAAGGGAAGAGGATCACATCATCAGTTAACTGATGCTGAAGGTGGAATTACCCTTATCCGGTACAATGATAACAGCATTGTTACCGTAGCCTCGACTCAGGCAGGAGTTAGTCCTCTTGGAACAGCGAAGAGGTGGAGCAGATCACTGCAGAGAAAAATTGATGTTCCTCAGCCGGCAACAATAGTGAACTACAACACATACATGGGTGGCGTTGATCGAGTCAACGAAAATGTTGGGGGCCTTAGAGTGTCCATAAGGATGAAGAAATGGTATTGGCCATTGTTCGCATTTCCCCTAAATGTGTCTGTGAATAATGCTTGGTTGCTTTATCGCTTTTCGAGGAAGTATAAAGACCAACCACTCGATTTCCTGGCATTTACTAGGAGGATAGCTGTACCATATCTACAAAAATATAGTTCAAGAGCTTCCTTAGGCCGATCACCAAGGCAGGTCTGCCCAGTAAACAAAAGAGTTTCAGATGAAGTGCGTTTTGACAAAAAAGGTCATGCAATTGCTTCAAAGGAAAAACAGACTAGATGCGCTCAGTGCAAGAAAAACACTACAAAAATGTGCACGAAGTGTGGCATAGCACTTCACGTCAACTGTTTTGCAGTATTTCATGGCATGTGAGACAGTGACTAAAAAGAGAATGAACCGCTGTAACATAGTGCTTATCTTGTGATCCTTCCTCACTAAGCCAGCAGAGCTTGTTTGTTTGATTGATTCTTTATTTCAGTGATAATTACAATATTTCCTGTATTTAAATTGTGAATAAAGTGTGTTTTTCTTTTATTTAGTCTTCAATTGAGGGACAATAAATGCAAATGCATTAAAACTCACGTAAATGTAAAATTCGTTGTTGAAAAAAACACCCAACCCGTTCGTGCCCGCTGTTCCATTAATGGAACATTCCGAAAAACTTACTACGGATATTCGTAAGATAATTTTAACTACATTACTGTAGTTTTGGGACCCTCTATGTGCAAAAGCGTAATAAATTTTCAAACAAATAAAAAATAAAATAATTTGGGAACAAATGGGTTAAAGCGTCCTCGCTGCGGGCCACTGAATGCATTTTTTTGTGCAGTGCACATTTTTAAGCTATCTTTGCCTTCACGGCAATGCCGAATATTGACTTTAGTTAGGCCTATGGCGTATTTTCTTGCGGCTGCACAAATATTATACATTTCCGAGTGTTAATAGCCATTAACTTAAAATTGGCATCATAGCATCGACGAGAACCCGTTGAAAATTTGCCGGCAATACCTGTTCCACGTATCTTTACAATACGACGATTCATCACAAAAATATTCCTTCTGTCTATAAAACTAAATTTTACTAAGCATCAGGTACTGCAGGCGCGTTATATCTTTGCTACCGAGTAGCCGTGGCCTTGCTACGAAGTCCCGCATGTTTTGATGCCATTCTGCAGATTTGAGAAACTTTTTTTTGTAGGGGATAATAGAATGTCATTCTCTTTTCACTATTTCGTTACACAAAGGCACTGTAAAACCGGTCGCCACGGCTAGCGATGTGTGATAAAGAGGCGGTCGTTTATTGTCAAAGAGTTTTGTGTGTGTGCGGGGGGGGGGGGGGTGGGTGAAAAAACCTGCGTGGTTACTGCGGTACCAATGTTGCCAGTGGTGTTCATTACTATCAGGCAGCGAATGCAAAGCGACCCTTGCTTGATGAGATTCTGAGAAAAGAAGTCTTCTTGGATTCGGAGAAATACGGTATCACTCCAGAGGCTTCTGTGGCAAACATTTCAGTTTACTACTTCAAACGGCATCACCTCACCTGAACGTATATGTATCATGAAAACCTATTAGAAACGTATGTAGAGAAATGATAACCTCCTCGCTAAAAATTGATATGGGAATAGCTTTCCGAAATTTAACTAGACGCGAAGAAATATAAACTATCCTCTGAAATCAGTGATGTACCCTGCCATATCTTGAGGTGTATCACATTCTTACTTAATTTCAGTATACGGTATACCGTTAAAATTAAGAGATCGTTTACTTCAGCCTTTATTTTTAATGAGTTAACAACTATCGGCCATGTTATGTACGCATTTATGACGAAAACTTGTTATCCTCTTTCATTTCAAATTTTCTT
Organism: Anabrus simplex; assembly: GCF_040414725.1. Classification (NCBI taxonomy): domain Eukaryota; kingdom Metazoa; phylum Arthropoda; class Insecta; order Orthoptera; family Tettigoniidae; genus Anabrus; species Anabrus simplex. The sequence goes on along the minus strand of NC_090271.1, from coordinate 82,514,795 downwards.
AAGAGAACAGCAGTCGACGGGTATTACTAATCGACTCCACTATCGCCTTCGAATGTTGATGAGAGAGCTCGCAAATGCACATAGAGCAAAAATTATACCGTATCAAAGATGATTGATCGCATTTTGTGGCAAACGTTTCAGTTTTGGTATTCAAATAGTGTCACCTATCCCAACTTATCTGTGCTGTATGTATGATGAAAACATACTTCAAGCGCCAGTAGAGAACCTATAACCTTCTCATATTATCATTTAGACTTTCACGGCCTGTGTAACTATTCATGAGTTATATTTTTGGGCTTATGCCGTGTAAATAATTGTAAACACACTCAACGTTTCGAAGCGTTATTTACACGGCATAAGCCCAAAAATATAACTCATGAATAGTTATAACCTTCTTGCTATAAATATAAAATAAGAGTTTTGTCTGTACATTGCTCAGAATTTGAAAAGAATGGTATTTATGTATCGGTTATGTCTACAGTAACAAGGAAATGCAATTTTTACTTTTCCGTAATTTCTGTCTGTCTGTCTGTCTGTCTGTCTGTCTGTCTGTCTGTCTGTCTGTATGTATGTATGTATGTATGTACACGCATCACAAGAAAACGGCTGAAGAGAATTTGATGAAAATCAGTACGCAAAGTCGGGGAATAAGTCGCTATAATCTAGGCTATAAATAATTGTATTCATGCTGAGTGAAATGGTAGTTTAGGGGAAAGCCTAAAATTTAACTCTCAGATATTTGTCTTATCACTGGTCGTATTTTAATGAAAATCGGTAGGGAAAGTCGCGAAATAACTCGCTACAATCTGGACTATAAATGATTGTATTCGCGAAGAGACAAATGGTAGTTTAGGGGAAGACCTAAAATTTAATTCTCACATTTTTTTATTAGTGGTCGTATTGATAAATACTACATAACTAAAGTTACATAGCATTAAATTTCCGATCATTTATGTCTTATGCATTGTTACCGTACCGGCTAAGACCACAGAGATATTCAAGGATTTAGATTTTTGTTACTGAGTCCGTACTACCGCCGAGTCACGAGAAAATGGGTAAACAGAATTTAATGAAAATCGGTATGTAAAGTCGAAGAATAAGGAACTACAGTCTACGCTATAAATAATTTTATAAGACGCCCTAATATCACAGAGTCGAAAGAAAACTAAATGTGAAGGCCTACAATATAGAATGCTCATAAAACTGATCAACAATAACATTACATTGACTATTGTTTGTTGTGATGTGAGGATTACTGCTGCGTAACCAGTATTTTTAAAATTTTGCTTTACATTGCACCGACACAGATAGGTCTTACGGCGACGGTGGGAGAGGGAAGGCCTAGGAGTGTGAAGGATGCGGCCTTGGCCTTGCTTAAGGTACATAACAGCATTTGTCTGGTGTGAAAATGGGAAACCAGGGAATACCATCTTCAGGCCTGCTAACAATGGGGTTTGAATCTATTATCTCCCGGATGCAAGCTCACAGTTGCGCGCCCCTAACTACACGGCCAACTCGCCCGGGCGTACCGAGTGTAACAGCATGCCTGAATATCGGCGGGAAGTAACTCTGGAGTTGGATAACTTTCTTCTTTAGTGTGCCATTCCTCTGATACATACATTTTCTGATACTACTGGTGCGTAACACACTGGTTCATCCTGGTCATTCCAGCTGTGAAACTCTGGACTGTTACATCGGCACCGTAATACTGTTCGTTAAAAGTGACAAAATGTGAGGTTTTTCATTTGATCGAGTATTTTATATGATAACATTGCTTTTAATCGCTACATTCCCACTGACGTTTTTGTAATGATCTATGTTGATTTCAGTTAGGAAAGCCACACAAAGTCGGTCTTTCTGAGAATCCCGTAGCGAAGCACGGGTACATCAGCTAGTCTTGCTATAAATTTAACTGACGCGAGAAAATATAAACTAATGTCGTAATCAACGACGCACTCTGCCATAGCTCGAGGTGTAGGCCTATCTCATTCTTACGTAATTGCGGTATTTAGCATTAAAATTAAGCGATCGTTTATTCAGCGTTTATGTTTAATGAGTTAACAACGGTTATCGAACACGTTATTTACGCATTTATTACGAAAATATGTTCTCTTTTTTTCATTTTCCTTGCAGAAGAGCCTTCGACGGGTATTACTAATAGCCTCCGACATTGTCTTCGAATGTTGCCGAGAGAGCTCGCTGGTGGGCATAGCGAGGAAACGATACGGTACCGAAGATGATCGTCGCATGCATCGTGCAAAATCGCTCGTAATAACGGATGCGTCAGTGATTGGGCTCTCGCTGTAACCGAAGGATAATACACAGTTTAATATAGGAATTTTGAAGGGACGGACAAAAGTTACCGTTATAACGGGGTTCTCGTTATATGCCGTACTCGCTATAGAGGACTTCTACTGTATGTACAAACCCTGTATCAAGCTTAATAAACAACATTGAATTCTTCAGTAAGTATAACCTACTAGCGTAGTAATTCGAAACGTCAAGAACACTTACACATTTATGTAATTTATTTAACCCTTGAACGCCCGAATTTTTTATTTTTTGAAATGTTCAATTTTTCTTAATAAACATTCTTAGGATAGGGTATTATTCAAGGAATGTCCATTATTTTGAAGCAAACGTGTTTAGTTTCGGAAATATAGGGTATTGCTTAAATGCAACGCTAGGCGTTTAAGTAGTAGTCTGCAAGGTACCAACACATGTTGTTTTCTTCGAGAAAATACAGTGAAACCTCGATTATCCATTCCCCGAAACTACGTTTCCCCGTAATATTCGTTCAAATTACGTGGTCCCGTGAGCATCCCATTTAATACCTGTATTAAAAATCCCGCGTTATCCGTTCCTCGATGAAACGATTTCCCGCATCAACCGTCCAAAAATTTCAGTCCCATCAACGCTAAATCCTCGATCAAGCGTTTTTCAAGATTTCGAGAATGGATGGCAGGAATCGAATTTGCGAGTCTAGCGTATTTTAATTTCGTCGGATATCTTGCGCGATCATACCTACGGAACATTCTGTACCAGGCTAACAATGAAGGCCTCCGCCAACTTGCGCTTTGTTAAGAGCTTTCTATTGAATGTTTCGTTCAGTTGGCTGTGTTACTAGCTGGTGAAAACCAACAATTTACGCAGTCGAGTTTCGGTTTGCTTACACAGTACAGTACTGAAATGGCGCGACCTGTAAAGCATGTGAAAACCCTGCAAGAAAAACTTCAGATTATAGAGGAAGTTGAAAGAAATCCAACAGAAAAAAAGTTAACATCGCAAAACGTTTAGGCTTACCTGCTTCGACAGTGAATACAATAATAGGGAAAAAACAAGAGATACGTGAATAAGTAAAAAAAAAAAATGTGGATCCTCCGCAAAGAATAGAAAAACGGGGAAAGAATCGAGATATTCTAAAATGGAAGCAGTTCTCTTTTCTTGGTATCAGCAAGCTCGGGCGTCGAAAATTCCTGTGGATGGTAACATTTTGCGCGTAAAAGCTCGAAGCATCGCTGCAAGAATGGGTATCAAAAATTTTTCTGCTTTGAATGGATGGATTTCCCGGTTTAAGGAGCGTCACGGGCTGGTGTATAAAAAGCTCGCCGGCGAGAGTGCTGCAGTTGACGGTTCGGCTGTGGAAGATTGGGGGAAAAATCTCCCAGAGCTGCTTGAAGGATACGAACCGAAGAACATCTATAACGCGGATAAAACCGGCCTATTTTTCAACTGTTTACCGGATCACACGCTGGCTCTTAAAGGAGAATCTTGTCATGGAGGCAAAAATCCGAAGGACCGCATAACTGTTTTGTTGTGCTGTAACAGTGACGGGTCAGACAAATGTATCCCTATCGTTATAGGCAAAGCAGCGAAACTGAGATGCTTTAAGAACGTGAAGAAGTTACCAGTGCGATACTACGCGAACGGTAAAGCTTGGATGACCACAGACATTTTTTTGGATTTTCTTCACGGACTGGATGCTTCTATGGGTGCTCAAGCGAGAAAAATAGTTTTGTTTGTAGATAACTGTGCCGCCCACCCGCAGGAACTTTCTTTCTTACGAAATGTGAAAGTTATTTTCTATCCCCCGAACTGTACCAGTGTCCTTCAGCCTCTGGATGCGGGGGTGATAAAGTGCTTTAAAGGGTACTACCGCAAGCAGCTGGTGGAAAGGGCTGTGTGTATGTTGGACGCCGGGAAAGAAGTGAAGACCAAGTTCAGTATTCTACAGGCAATCCACTTTGTTGTATCAGCATGGTTCCACGTTTCGCCCTCCACCATTCAAAATTATTTTCATAAATGTGGCTTTGGCGAAAGCAGAGACACAAACGACACCAACACCGGCAGCGAAGAACAACTTTTCAGTGAGGACTGGGAGAAGCTCGCGCCGAGAGATGTTAACTTCGAGACGTACGCTACAGTCGATAGTGAGCTCGCCACTTGTGGTGTAAAGAGCATAGAACAGCTGTGTGATGATGCTACTGCCACAGCCAGTGCAAGCGCCGTGCATGAGATCGCAAGCGAGGGGGAAGACGAAGATGAAATTGAACCCCTGCCAACGTTTGCAGAAGCATTAGCCGCCTTTGACAAAAGTCGCGACTATATTACTGCGTATGACACAGACAGCAGCGAACTACAGAACGTTTTAAATATTGAGGGAGCACTGTACCGTGTTAAGGCACGACAAAACAAAAAACAACTGACGATTAAAGACTTTTTCACTACAAAGTGACTACTGTATTCTGTGACTGAAGAAATGACAATTTTAGGTGTTGTGTGTGCAGTGCGTAACCTATATGTGTGCGATGTGACACTTTATTTTTGTGAGTGCGAGAGTGTTTCATTACATCTTCTGGGATTTAATGTATTTGTGCGTTGTGATTAGCTTACTTGATTATGTGACTGGACGTGTTACAACCTATGCTTATTTACGTGTTTTCAGCTATCTTTCCTAACTATAATACCACAGGTATGTTCATGTGAACTGCACCAGTAATTATGCCTATCATGCAAGCCACATTTCTCGCCTGTTTATCGGTCAAAAAAAAATCATTAATGGAAAGTACCGAGGCCTAAAACATGGGTGAACTCGAAGTTAAATTTCGCGCCGTAAGTTCGTAATACAGCACGAAAACCTTTACTGATAAATAAGTTACATTGTTCTTTTTAGGTTATTAAAACAAAGTCTTCTAATTTACATGAGACTGTCGTCAGATAACGATTACTGTAAATAACTGTACCTGTTCCAGTTAGATTTATTCAAGGTGAAACAAACAGAGGTGGCTACCGTAGACGTTTTAAGTGACTGTATTATAATGTTTTCCCGATCGGCATAATAACTCCGATACACTCTCCTTGCAGCAATAGTGAAACTGGAGTCTCAGATGTGGTTTTAAATTTCTTAGATATCAATATAATTCTGATAACTTATTTAGTAGAATATTTTTCGATGAGCTTGACTGATGAAAGTTGCTGGCCTGAAAGACGTTTTCACGGGAAAGTGAAGAAGTTTCTCGGTAAAACTGAATCTATATATATAAAATAAGAGTTTTGTCTGTACATTGCTCAGAATTTGAAAATAATGGTATTTCTGTATTGGTCATGTCCATAGTAACAAGAAAATGCAGTTTTTACTTTTCCGTAATTTCTGTCTGTCTGTATGTATGTACACGCATCACGAGAAAACGGTTGAAGAGAATTTCATGAAAATCGGTATGTGAAGTCGGGGGATGAGCCTCTACAATCTAGGCTATAAATCATTTTACTCACGCTGAGTGAAATGGTATTTTAGGGGAAGGCCTAAAATTGAATTCTCAACTATTTATGTTATTAGTGGTCTAATGAAAATCGGTACGTGAAGTCGGAGGATGAGCCTCTACAATATAGGCTATGAATCATTTTACTCACGCTGAGTGAAATGGTAGTTTAGGGGAAGGTCTAAAATTAAATTCTGAACTATTTATGTTATTAGTGGTTGTATTTTAAAGAAAATGGGCATGCAAAGTTAGGGAATAAGTTGCTACAATCTAGGCTATCAATAATTGTATTCACGCTGAGAAAAATGGTAGTTTAGGGGAAGGCCTAAAATTTAATTCTCAAATATTGTTGTTATTAGTAGTCCTATCTTGATGAAAATCGGTATGCAAAGTCAGGAAATAAGTCGCTATAGTCTAGGCTGTAAATTATTTTATTCACGCTGAGTGAAATGGTAGTTTAGGGGAAGGCCTAAAATGTAATTCTCAAATATTTCTTATTAGAGGTATAATCGATGAATGCTACATAACTAAGGTTATATAGTATTAAATTTCCTATTATTCATGTCTTATACATTGTTACCGTACTGGCTATGATCACAAAGATATTCATGAATTAGGATTTTTGTTACTAAGTCCATATCAGCGCCGAGTAACGAGAAAATGGGTAAACAGTATTTAATGAAAATCGGTATGTAAAGTCGAAGAATAAGAAACTACAGTTTACGGTATAAAATATTTTACAAATCACAGAGTCGAAAGAAAACTAAATGTGAAGGGCTACAATATAGAAAGCTCATAACATTGATCGACAATAACATTACATTGACCATTGTTTGTCGTGATGTGCTTTGTGTCTTCTGTTGCCCCTCATCTCTGGTAGGATTACTGCTGCGTACAGAGTATTTTTATTTCATTTACGTCGCACCGACATAGATAGGTTTTATGGCGACGATGGGATAGGAAAGGGCTAGGAGTGCCTTAGGCCTTAATTAAGGAACAGACCCAGCATTTGACTGGTGTGAAAGTGGGAAACCACGGAATACCATCGACAGCGCTGCCGACATTGGGGTTCGAACCCACTATCTCCTGGATGCGAGCTCACAGCTGCGGGCTCCTAACCGCACAGCCAACTCGCCCGGTTATGAACATCATAACACAGTGGAGATCATGTTTTATGGTGGCATTACAGAGAAAACCAGTATCATCTTTGACAAAGTCATTCCTGCAATAAAAAATGACTATCTCAAATTAGTAAACACACGTCATAACAAACCGACGAATCACAAACCTAACCCCGCCCCTACCTTCACAACAGCCACTCCTTCATCCCCTCCACCAACACCCCTCCACACAGCTCACATGAGCCCCAGACGTACTCGTAGCAGAACACAACAAATCTCCAAACATATCGGTACACAACCTCCACAGCAACAACAGTAAGTACTTTTTTCATTTCACACATACATCCCAGGCATTCCTTCATACACACGCCATACTCATATTAGCTTTTCTTTACAGATAACAACCATATAATGTGCATAGACGAGAGAAGTGTCACCACCAACTGCTCTAAAATTAAACCCTATCTTACTGTATATATAAATCTTACCTGACTACATCAACAGTTGAATTGCACAGTACTCAATTTTCAAATTTTAATGATAAAGAGTTCTTATAACATACATCAGCCATAGAACACTCTCGATATTCACCTATACAACTTAATCAACACAAGAACTACAAGAGGATTGAAGAATGAATGCAACGCAACATGAACTCAAATTTCATAGACTTTTTTAAAATATACCATGTTTTAATGTGTTTAATGTGCTATAGTTTTTAGTATCTTATGATGTGGCACATATATTTTAATGTGTTTATGTACTCATGTCCATGCTCAATCAATAGGTTTTAGTTTATTCTAACCATCACCACTTTTAATCAGAGATATTTTAACGCAACATACTGCAATACATTTTACTTCCATTTTTCATTAGACATCCGGATGCTCTTACGTAACATTTTTGTAATTTTGTCCAATGACTGTAAATTTGTGTGCTAGCTGATGATGGCCAAGATAGGTCGAAACCGGTACTAGTGCAATCATTCATTCACAATAAATGTATTGATCGGTGGAACATTTTTCTTGTCTATTACATTGAATCCAATCAATACGGAATATGAAACTTATAAATAATAAAAAAGGTTAAGTAGAGGCGACAGAACACAGCCCTGTCACACACCTCTGTGTATAGCTGTATCAAAAGCTGTGTCTCCCTCTATTTGACCTCTGCTGTTTGGTTCCAGTAGAGCCGAGTGATAATACGTAGGCTCAGCAATTTTTGTACGAGACATGCCATTGAATACTGTTTCATAAAGCATGTGCACATGTCGACATTTCTTGGTTAGGAAGAGACAGTTTTTCAAACTTGTGATATTGAGCTTGTGCATTGTTTCACTGACATATAAGGATTTTAATAACAATAAAAATAATAGTAATAATTTCTTAGCTTGTATAATAAAATCAGTGATCTAAGTCATAATTGGAGTATGTAAGTAAATCAGTGATATGAATATTTCATGTTAATTTTGATCAATCCTATTGCCATTAGTTTGATTTTTAAGATTGACTGATTTTTTTTTTTTTAGCCATCCAGATTTTCCATTACCTAGAAGAAGTAGATCGCCAATAAGGGAATCTAAGAGGAGATCGTTTTCACCGAAGAGAAAATTGTCGCCCAAGAGGGAGCGTGAGAGAGAGCGCGTTCGTGATCCTGAGCGTGAGCGACCACCCAGGGGTGCCATGAGCCGGAAACGATCCAGGTAGGCTCATTTCTTTCTGTACCCTAGCAGATGTTATTAAGGGAACAAAATGGTCGACTCGTTGTGGATATTGTACCTTTTTATCTTCCTTATCACATTAGTAATATTGATTTTGGGTTGGATATTCCACACCACCTTGTAAGTGTGGTTGTAATTAGCAATTTATGCACTTTGTTACCTTGTTGATTGTGACAGGAAGTATCCGATCCCTTTCTCTTTACAGTTTTGTGATCCTGAGTGTGCACAGTATGTTTGAATTACACAAAATGATGCATGTGTGCTTGATGCACATTTTGTTTTCATTCTTAAGGCAGCCAGACACAGAATTCTAAGCTAGGCTGCACTATGCTACGCATCTCAAGGAAAGGATTCCCTCCAAGAAGTTATATGGAATGGCACACACAGACTGTTATGTGAAGCTAAATTTTACAGATCGCCAAGGAGGCGATTTTCATAGCTCTGCTTACTCGCTGTTGTCTTCGGCTCATCTAGCAGACGTGTTGTGTGTTGATATCGTGAATTACTTCAATACAGTAACTACTCATATTGTTACTGTGTTTGTTAATTATTATGGTAGGCAGATGAAAAGGAAGCAAGTCCGAGGAGATAGAGAAATATCCATGTGTGTATGATATGTTAATTTTTCTTAGAGACATAACTATGAAAAATGTTTGGCAAAAAAATAAGTGAAACTTTGGAAATTGATTGCACGTATCTTTTATTGTCCTTGCATACATTTTTACCATATATTCTATAATTTGCATACTTCATATTATATTTTTCTTAATGAATGAAAACCTTCAACCTGATTTCAAGTCATTGACCGGGTCAGGGATGTAATGAATGAATCATATATAGGCTATTAGTACGATAGGGTTGCCACTCCCAAAGTGATTTATTAATGACTGATAGATTCTATGAAATGAGAATGGAGTGTGTTGCTGGAATGAAAGATGACAGGGAAAACCGGAGTACCTGTTGAAAAACCTGTCCCGCCTCCGCTTTGTCCAGCACAAATCTCGCATGGAGTGACTGGGATTTGAACCACAGTATCCAGCGGTGACAGGCTGATGCGCTGCTGTCTGAGCAACGGAGGCTCCCTATATATTTTTTGTTTCTTAATATCTTAAATACATATATTTTTACAATTGCTTTAATCGCACCGACACAGATAGGTCTTATGACGGCGATGGTTTAGGAGAGGGCTAGGGGTGGGAAGGAAGTGGCTGTGGCCTTAATGAAGATACAGCCTCAGCACTTGCTTGATATGAAAATGGGAATCCATGGAAAACCATCTTCAGGGCTGCTGACAGTGCGGTTTGAATCCACTATCTTCCGAATGCAAGCTCACAGCTGCACGTCTCTAACTGCACAGCCAACTTGCTCGGTAATATCTTCAATAACAGAATTTCATGTAACTGTTCCTGATTTAAATTTATTTATTCATATCAGAAGCATACATTTTACATAACATAATGGTACTTAATAACATACATATCGAATAGTGTCTGTCCAGAATTTTGCCAAATCATGGATATTAGATGTCGCAGCCATCAAGTCCTCCATTGTGCAACTTAAAAGACACTTACAACAGTTCATGAAATGGGCTGTTATTTGGTCTTCACCACATTCACATAGCCTGAATGTGCCAGGAACGCCCCACTTTATCATATTGATTCTTGATCTACCAACTCCAGTGCGAAGCCTGTTCAACGATTTCCAAGTTCCTCATGTCCTGAAGGGAGATGTTCAATTGGCAGCATCCAACCAGCAAGTTGAGGATTTCTAGTTCTCCATAATCTCAACCTTGTGGATTGAGCAGATTCGTCTAGATCTTCGGTTGTATTCAGGAAACTCCTCCTAGACTTCAATCTTCGGTTGGCGGGTTCAAATTCGTACAATGGGTTTGCACATGAGGTAAGTGCTTTAGTTCTCACATTCATGGATGCAACTTCTCTTCTAATATCTGGTGGGGCGATTCCAGCCAAACAGTAGATTCTACCTCGTGGTGTTGGTCTCAAACAGCCAGTAATAAGTCGACATGTTTCATTTAGAGAAATGTTAACTTGTTTAGCATGACTGGATCTGTGATGATGATAGCAAACACTCGTAATTAAGTAGGTTTGTCTTCCAGGAAGGATACCTCTTCATCGATGCGTTCGGAGATGACTATACAGTCCAATGCGGGAGTTACACATTTTGCCACAGTGATGACAGGTAGTCAGTCCCAGGTGGAGCAGTCATGTTATTTCTGTTTCTCCTCAGCACTTCTTTTTCTTTCCTACGTTGCTCTTTGTCATTTACTGTACTTCATCGGTTTTCTTCAAAAGATAGTGTGCCATTATGGACTAGTGATCTCCAGGGCTAAGTTCTCCCAGTTATCAACATCAATGTTACTTCTCTTGAAGTTAGCCTTGATTACATCTTTAAATCGCTTCCTCTTACCGCCTACACAACGTTTACCTACTGATAGCGCAGAGTAAAACACTGGTTTGGGAACGCGATTATTGGACATGCGAACTACTGCCCTGTCCATCGTAGCTGGTGTCTTAACACGTTCCCTGCGGCAGTGAATTTCGATGACTTAATGTTACGTCGTATCGGCCCACCGGTGACCCGATGCTGCCTTTAGTTATTATCGGTTCGGGTGACCGGTGACCTGACGAAATTGACTTTGTTTACTCCCTAGTATGAAATCCTAAACAATGCATGTGCACTTGTTGTGTACGTCATTATTGAGGAGACATTCCAGCGTATTTACCTGTGCGACAGTGTTCCGATTCAACAATTGCATGAAACAGAAATGACCCCAGAATTAATTGTTAGATCCTCGTTCATTGATCTGTTTTTATTGGAATATGAGAGGCCTATGTTAATTATTTTCATACTGTCGTCACTTTATTCCAAATAATGAACAATTCGTCCGGGATCCAGTGCTGTCCTAACCCTCTTTCTTTTCCGTGCCACCGGTGTGTCAGAATGTGAAAGATACATGCCTAAAAAAGGATGTGAAATTGCTTGTAAATATTATCTACGGAAGATAACAAATAAATGACGTGAAATTGCTTGTAAATATTATCTACGGAGGATAACAAATATGTCAATAACTACTCCAGTAACCTCTATTCGCTTACCTAAGAGCAATGTAGAGAGCAGATATCAGAAGGGTGGTACTCCTTAACCAACAATCTACCATCTGCGGGCAGCAACACTCGAGGCTTCATTCACCGTAATCGCGCCGAGCGATTCCCGCGTAAAAATATCGGTCAGACAACAATCGGGATTCAGAGTGACCCGAAGCTATATGAATGGAAGTTAAAAAAAAGTTCCTTCGGGTCACCGGTGGGCCGATCAAAACTAGCAGTATGCCTCGATCCTTTACTTCACTTGGAACACTATGTTGCCATTAGTTAACGGAAATTCGTAACTAGTACGTAGTTACTTACTTCGCAGTTTTGGGAAGTTCACGCCGACAGATAAGAGTAACATGTTTCGGGGCACATGGTGACCCGAACCGCACGGAACGTGTTAAAACCATCAGTTCTATATTGGTGGTGTGTGCCTCTTCAAGAACGCTGGTATTTGTGCGCCTGTCTTGCAAGTCATTTGCAGTATTCTCCTCAAGCAACACTGATAATACTGTTCCAGCTTCTTAAGGTGTCGACCGTAGCATGTCCAGAATTCAGATCCATAGAGTAAGGTTGGAACTACAACAGAATTGTACACAAGAATCTTTGTTGCGATATTGAGATCATGATTGTCAAAAACTCAAGATCTTAACTTAGCAAAGGATGCTTCTGCACGGTTACTTCTGTGTTGGATTTCTGAATCTATATTTGCGTTCGATGAGGGGGTGCTGCCAAGGTATGGGAAGGTGTTTACAACTTGAAGGCTCACTCCATCAATTGTGACATTGATATCTCTTTGACCTTCCCCAGGGGCTGATTGGTATGGGATCTGTGTTTTGGTGGTATTCAGTTTGAGTCCGATCTTGTTGTACGCAGCGTAAAAAGAATTCAGAATTATCACAAGCTCTTCTTGTGTCTGAGCTACTACAGCATTATCATCAGCGTACTGTAACTCAACTAATGCTGCAGAGGATGTCAGAGTTCCTGCCTTTAAATGGCTCAAATTAAAAAGCTTACCATCCATCCTGTAAATTATATCTATTCCTAGAGGAAGATCATCTCTGACAAGTTCCATGTCAGCGGCAACATACCAGGAAAACAAAGTGGGGGCTATCACACAGCCTTGCTTACCACCGGTATTGATATGGAATGTCTCTCCAATAGAGCCGTTGCCAATGACAGCTGCCATCATATCAGTGTAGACCAGATCAGAGCAGTGTAGATCTGTACCAAACAGGGCAAGCGTATTCTGCAGCAGAGCCAGGGCTGTAGTTCTCCTCGTCTTTGGATATGTACTCCAATTGGTTCCAGACAATTTGCGAAGGATGTTGTTTCTAGCTGACAATTTCTGCTTGATGTTCATGCAGTGTTGTTTGTAGGGGATAGCACGATCCAATGTTACACCGAGATACTTAGGTGTTGAGCAGTGATGTAGTTTAGTATCTTCCTTACTACCTGCAGTTTCCTTGATGCCTACTTGTTCTTTAAATGGAAGGCACATACCTGAGTTTTACATGGGTTAGGCTTCAATTGGTTTCCTCTGTAGTAGTAGGATAGTTCAGAAAGAGCCTCTGATAACTTATCGTCTACAACCTCTCCGACTTCTTCATGATTTTTAGAACTATCGACACGCAGTCCTGATCCTTAAAATTATATTTTTTATCTTGAACTGAAACTGTAGAATATATATTTGATTTTAGACTACTTCTTAGCATTGAAAACAACTAACAGTGCTCCATAGTGTGTTATAGTGCTTTGTTAACTGCATCTGATGGTTTCATCTTAACTTCACATTTTTACTTGTGCTTCTTATTTGTGTTTGACTAAACTTCAACACACAGTGCTCCATAAAGATTTTAGTGCTTCACTAACAGCAACTAACAGACTTATTTTAACTTTGCATTTTATTTTCTGTGCATTATTTTACACTTACTTGTGATTGGCTCATGATGGCCAAGAATACTGGTCGAAACCGGTACCAGTTTTAATTAAATAGTAATGTAAACTTACATTTCTTATTTTAATAGTATTGAAAGGTTGAACTATTTTATATATTCTTTTAACTTAATAGGGAACACACATTAGTTCTCATGTCTTTTTTTTTTTTTCCTCAGACTTCCACCATTTATGATACTATGCCATACAACCAAGGCTATACCATCATTCAACTTTACTTCAATAACAATATCAGTCGGCAGTTTCAACAAAAAAGCAGATGTTATATAACGGGTGGCCACTAACTTTAATTTTGGGACCAGAAAATTTAGGAGACAAAATTGGGAGCATGTTTAGAAAATGAACACACGTTTTTCATTTTATAACAAATGAAGGAATATTTAGTTTCTACACTACACCAAACTTTATTGTTCAGGTACCCATCAAGGAATTGGATTTTACTTTTGAGTGCTCATTTTTGCTGTTAATTTCTTTAAATCTGGCTGATAATTGGTAAGCGCAGTCCGCACAAGTTCACTTAAATCAGTTCAGATCTATATTTAGATTGAATGAATTTAAGCATTGAGTACAGTGATTCACACACATAAGTAGTCTGAAAGATTGAGTTAAGTCTCTTACCACACTCTTTTGTTAGTGGGTAATTTTCTTCTGGAACATTCTTCCAAATTCTATGGTAGAAACGCTACATTGTTGAGTTCTTTTATCCCTCAAAAGGTCTATTTATACGACTGTTACGGTCACACGATTTTCAGGAATTTTGCATACAGTAAAACCTCGTTAATTCGAAGTTGTTGGGACTCAAAAATCGGACTTTGAATTACGTGATTTTGAATTAACCGCCAATTTGCAATTCAGAAGTACCAACCCTTGCCGCGTTACAAAATATTCTAAGGCCCGTTACTGCATGCAGTTAACCTTGCTTCACGGTTTATACCTTTCAAATGCCATGAAAAAAGAACTATTTCCAAAATGTATCCAAGAAGGTGCATTTACAGTATTCAAATAATGCACTCGGATATCTCACTGGTAAACATAACCTCGCGCAACGAAAGAAAGAAAAAAAGTACGATTCGAAGACGAGGAAAAATCTATGCTGGCTCCCATATGCAAGTGCTTTATTAATTGGATTGCTATACTGTATCCATTTTAGATGCCTTGTATTTACACAGAAAGTACCCGATGTCCTTAAAATCGAACTTTCCTATGACTCTATCATTGTACGATTTCCCGCCATGGCACTTCTTTCGTACTTCAGAAATGTAAACACTTGCCGTGTCACAAAGTATTCTAAGACCCATTAATACATGCAATCACATCGATTCACAGTTTAAACCTTTCAAATGCCATGGAAAAAACTATTTCAGAAATGTATCCAGCAAAGTGCATTTACAATTTTCAAATAATGCACTTTGATAAATCACTGACAAACATAACCTCACTCAATGAAAGAAAGAAAGAAAGAAAAAAAATCGCACAATTCAAAGACGAGGATAAATTATGCCGGTTCCCGTGTGCAAATGCATTATTTTTTGGATTTCTGTACTGTTTGCATTTTTAGATGCTTTGTACTGGCATGGAAAGTGCCCGACGCCCTTAAAACATTGCAGCTTATCGAACTTTCCTATGACGAGGGGATAAAGTATTTCGCTTCCATGTGCATTGCAACGCACTACTATGACCCCCATCCCTCACCATTGTACATTTTCTGGCTGGCAATTTCTCCTTTAAAACCATAAGACAGTTTGGGCTCGCATAAACATAAAGCAATGCAGTTTCTCCGGCAATGACAATATTGTTCGGTGCCTACGAATTTATTATATGAGCCACGTTTTTTCGTCAACTGTCGGCATCGCCAGTGTTTGCGGATTCTGTTTTCCCGCACACTGCTTGTTTGTGGGATATTACGGCGTTCCTTAAAAGGTTGAATACAAAAGAATTCCGATTTCATTCAACTTAGCAATCATGAAGCGCACTGTAGACCAACCGAAGTGAGTGTAGGTGCGGAAAGCTACCCCTCCATGTTCCGGAATGCGCGTTCTCTTATGACGCGGAACGGTTAAATTTCGAGTTGAAATTACTCTAACATACTATTGTTTTTAAATGTAAAGGCAGTTTCGAATTAAAAGTCTGAATTTCGGTAATGGGGCCGACATTGTACTTCGAATTACGAATTATCCGTATTTCGAATTAAACAATTGAAATAACATGCAAAACTATATCTCATGTTTCCGGGAACGAGAGTTTCTTCGAATTAGGTGGGATTTTGAATTAACCGATTTCGAATTATCGAGGTTCTACTGTACTTTCACTAAAAATTCTTAAGAATAGGTTTTAAAAGGAAACCATGCATTGTAATACATTTTATTAAATCATAATTTCATAGGCTATTAAATTAAAAATATTTTTGTTTTGTACCTTTCATTATATCTTTACAGCCATCCTGAGTTTCCTAAAAAGTGTTCCAAAATTATATTATCAAAATGTTTGCGCCCATACCAGACACTAAAATACTCGACTTAGCCGAGAAAGTCAAATCACAATGTTGTTCACAATTTTATGCCCTTCAAAAAAATATAAACACTTTAGATGTTATATACACAAATAAAGATATATATACACAAGCACTAGAACGCCGCCAGAAAGTCACTCAGAGGGGCTACCAGATATAGACTGCTCTCTCCTTTTTCTTCCTCCCTTTTCAGGCCTCCAAAAGTGCTGTAAATTGTGGTAATACCCCCTGTGAACTGCAGAGTTACAACCAGGGCACAAATATCAGGTCCTTCCTCTTTTTTTGTTGGTCCACAGATTACGCATAAATGTTCCAGTTTTCCAGGAAGTTTGTCAATATCACTGTCATTATCACTCATATCACTCGCGTCACTAATTTCTTCATCCAACATCTTCCAAATGGGACTTGAACCTAAATTACTTGCCATTTCTGCAAAACACTGATAAAAACAGCGCGTACAACAGAATGACACCGTGACGCGGCAAGGCGCCATATTGTACTGCGCAGTTAAGGTAGTGAGCCTAATGACTGAATTTTAAGATTGCGCAGTTCATTTAAACGGCAGTCTACAGCCTAGAAACTAGAGTAAAAAGAGAGACTGTAATCTGCTGTTTAAAATGATACTACAGTAGAACCTCGATTATACGTTCCCGGAAACTACGTTTTCCCGTATTGTGCGTTCAAATTAAGTGGTCCCGCGAGCATCCTAATTAAATAACGTTGTAAAAATCCCGTATTATCCGTTTTTCGAAGAAACGATGTCCCGGATCAACCGTCTAGAAATTTCAGTCCCTTCAACGCTAAATCCTCGATCACGCGTTTTCCAGGAAACTGTATCTTACGAAAGGATGGCTACGGCACGGATCTTGGTGTTGACGTCCTTTCATTGTGGTAATTTGAAGAAGTACCGGTACCGTACTGGAAAAGCGATCGGCGGTGAAATTGTATAAGGGATCATCTTAGCATCACATTCGGGTAGTAGGTATTGTTTAGAAAATCCTCGGAAATCATGAAGCAGAGAGTGCCCTCGACAATTGGAAGGAGTTGCACGTTATAAATTTCATATTAGAGCTCGTATTGTCAAAGTATTTTCACAAATTGGAAGGAGACAGAGCACTTTTCGACAGCTCTATTAGAACAGTTAAAATTGAAATAATAAATAAAGAGGTTCAACCTATTCAATACAAAAGAATAAGAAATGCAGTGATTACATTCTTATTTAATAATAAGTAGAAGTGGTACCGGTTTCGACCCTAGTCCAGGTCATCATCAGCCGATTAAAGCATGATAAACAATGCGTAGGAAAAAGAAAATAAAAGATCAAGTTCACTCCGGATCAGTAGAAGAGGCGAAAATGACGGGGGTATACACTGTAAAATTGAGAAGAAGTAAAATGTAAGTCACTTAAAAGAAACAGTGCGTAATTTTCTGAACGGCAGCATGGCACACGCAGTGTTAGGCAAAGTCTTATAATGTTTATGAAAAGCAAAGAACGGTTAAATGAGCTAGTTTGTATACACTGTCAGGCACAAAGTCATAACACAATCGAACACATATGAAGATCCATAATCGTGCTGAAGCTGAAGAAGAGTAGATCAATTGAAGTAACTTGCCAGCTCCCGGTGATCGGCGCGATATATTCAACATCAGGCACTGTGATTTCAAACGCCAACGTAAAATGAAGAATAGCTTAATGATCCAGTACTTGCTTTGGTTGCGGGAATGTAAGTATATATAGGTGCATTTAATATAATTCAATATAATTGAATAAGTAATTGTGATCCTGTAGAATTTTTGGAACAGTTATGTAATCACTGCATTTCTTATTCTTTTGTATTGAATAGGTTGAACCTCTTTATTTATTATTTCAATTTTAACTGTGATACTTTTCAATACGGAACAATGAAATTTTTATCTTTAAAAGCTCTATTTGAAGACGGAGTGAGTTTCGTCAAATGGTCGTACTTGGACATCTACATGATGTCCAGGGTTAAATGTTTAATTTTTTTAACTTTTTTAGAGTGTGTCGCCGAACAGGTTTTCGGCATTTCCCTCAGCATCTGTATAGTCACTGGGCTTTCAGGCAGGAGTCGAAACTACACAAATTTAGTATTTTAATGTTATCGAATACGATTATGTTATCGAGACCAGAACAGGTGTTGCACCTTACATACGTACTAAAGGCCATGGGAGGTTTTTCGATTGCCTATTACTATTTTGGTCCTAATATAAGACTGGGAATTTCACGTTTTTGTGTTAAAACGTTATAGAAGCCGCAGTCATTTTATTTGCGCACGTTACATTTTAAAACTTTGTATCTCGCACTCGTACCGACTTGTACAGCGAGCGTGCTTTCCAGCCGAGTTCAAGGTCGCGATTAGTCGTAATTTCGGAGGTGCTAATGATATATTTTTTTCTTTTTTTACAATTTCATTGTGATTAGCGATGGACAGAACTAAATATAATGCATTCGAAAACTTGAGGATTGATAGTTTTGAAACCATATTCTCGTGTTCACATAACCTTTAAAAGTCGATATAGCCTATGCCTAATTTACGCGGTACAAGATTTCCAATAAGCTGACTAGGAACAGTATACCGGTGACCAAATTACAATGGAAGATTAAAAAAAAAAGGATTTTGCCACCGTGATGGACGCTTTTTAATCTATTGCTTGGCTTGGTGTTACGGGTATTAGATTTTTCGAAGAGTTTAGCTGATCAAAGTTGCTGAACTGAAAGAAGTTTTTGAAGGAATATGATGAAGTTTTCAGAGGAAACTGACGAAGATTCCCCAGCAAAACTGAACGTTAAGTTTCGAGATTTTAAATATCGCGTACCGGAATTAACGTTTGAAGCCAGCCCCGCGGTCTAACTTGCCTGCCTCTCACCCGGAGGGCCCGAGTTCGATTACTGGCCAGGTCAGGCATTTTTACTTGGATATGAGGGCTGGTTCCAGGTTCAGTCATTCTACGATTACCTTTAATTGAGGAGCTATTTAATAGTGATATGGCGATTCCGGTGTAGGGAGCCAGAAATAACGGCCGAGAGTATTCGTCACACTGACCATGCCTCACCTCGTATCTGCAGGTTTTCGGACTGAGACCGGTCGCTTGGTAGGCGGAAGGCCCGTTGGGGCTGTAGTTTGGTTTGGTTTAGGGGCGTTTGTAAGATTATAAGTATACATATTTCATTTTTGTGATAGTTTAGCCAAATTGTTGATGGTTCATTCGTTCCCGGATTTTCTGTTTTCCTGTGTTGTACATTTTTTTCCGTGGTCCCGTGAAAAACGGAGAATCGAGGTTCCACGTACATAGAGCACATTTGTGTGTTACTATGGTCAACGAGAGCGTGTCTAATGAACGGCTGAAAAATAGTCGATGTATTGTCGTTGATCACGACGACGTGTACAAAAAGGGCGATGCATCGTCGTTTAACCATTTGAGGGTTAGTCATTCATTATAGTAGCTCCAACTCTACAGCTGCTGTATCCTTTGTTATTGGTGATGAAACAGGACAGCCATCGCCCACATCAACATCAAAAGGATTTTCCAGGAATGAAGAGGAAGGTTTAAGCGATCTCAAATAATTAAATCTGCCATTGATTTCTTCAGCAAGGCCAGACATTTTACTCATGTAATCTTCAGTTTCCACCTGAATGTCAGGAAGGCTTTCAGTAATTTTCTTCAAACATTTGAAGTGAGTGAATGTTTTAGTCTGAAGGTCTTTCCCAGAAAGCTTTAACTTGTTAGGAAATCTAAATGCAGTCTGGGCCAAATTAGAAATAAGCTTTTCTCTTCCTTGTAAAAAATATGTGTAGCATTTTTAAATGCTGGATCACATCTGTTAAAAAAAATCCAAATCTAACAACCACCGGGGGTCATTACGTTCAGGGAAGAATTTTCCTTTTTCTCCATAAACTGTTTGATTAGATCAAGTAATTCAAAAAATCTGCCAAGAACATTGCTTACTGATAGCCATTTTACTAAGCAGTACCAAGATACATAATCAGGAAGCTCATCATTATTCATACCTTCCATAGAAGATTTGAACAGTCTGTGTCTTTTGGCACTTGGGCGAATAGAGTTCACAATTTGTAGAACTACCTGCATAATATGTGGGTACTGAAAATATTTTGCTGCTAAATGTTCTCTGTAAATAATACAATGTACAGGTAGAAAATCAGGAAAATATGTGTCGGCATTTAAAAGCCCAATAAGCTCTTGTTTCTTGCCAGTCATAGATGGTGCACCATCGGTGGCAATGCTGAATATTACTGATAGGCACAGAGTTTTTCATAAAACACTATTCACTTCTTCTTCAATGTCACAACCACGAGTAGTATCCTTCAATGTAACTATGTCTAAAATTTCATCCACCACTTCCAAGTTCTTTGATATATACCTCACAAATATGTCTAGTTGTGGTTTATCTTTGATTAGACTTGGCCAGAGCCAGACTTACTTCTGAGCACTCGCTTAGTTTTTTTTGTAAACTATTTAAAATATCTGCACTAATAACAGAAACTCACCTCTCTATTGTGTGTTTCTACATTTTCTTATTTTCAGGTTCTGAAACATAAATAACTTGTGATCCATTTTCTTCTCAATAAACACCCCCTCTGTGTAAGGTTTTTCTGCCATGCAATATTAAAAGCCAACTTCGTTTGTCAAATCTGCTTATTTGGTAAAATTTGACATAACCGTACTGTGGCTATGAACTTTTCCCTTTAGTGATTTCAGTTTGGATTTCCTTAACTTAGAACCAACAGGAATATCTTTATTGAAACTGCTGTGGTTAGTGTCATGATGGCATTTTAGATTACTGGCCTTGAACTGTGACCACGTTATTTGACACAAAAGAAACATTGGTTTACCGTTTCTTTCTACAAAAACGAATTCTTCTTCCCAGTAGGTAATAAAAGCTTGATTCTCGTCTGGATATTTACACTTCTTACATAGCATCGTAACTGTTCGGACACCAGGCCACAACTGTACTGAAACAGCACACAACAACTGCACACAGAAAAGTATCGGCACTCGCTACTGCCTACACGTGAATGTGACTGGTTTCACCTCACGGCACTGACTCACTGACACACACTCACGCTCAAATCACTATCTAACGGAAGGCCCGGAACTATCTTCACCTCTCACCTTTGACCTACAGTGCTAATAACGTAAAGCCGCACATCGCTGCTACTGACTGCCACCGGCATTTAGATGTTGTTAGTTTCAATTAATTATATCAATTAATTTTACTTTAAGCTTGCTGTCAAGAACCGCACGGGATTGACTCAAGAGCCGCATGTGGCTCGCGAGCCTCATTTTCAACCCGGTTATATAACAACGAAGGATGTTCCCCAAACCCCTTAGCTAATCGTTTCAACTGCAAGCATCGGCACTTCACAAGACCGTCAAATTTAATACATGTTTTTACCATCCACCAATGTTTCAACTAAGAATATCTGAACATTTTAACATATGTCTTCTATATACCCACTGTAATATATAAGAACTTCACAGTATTCTGCAACTTCAAGTTTTTACACATTTTCCTAAAGCTCTGTTCAACACTGTACAAACGCACTGCAATTATCTGTGACCTAAATCTAAGGACTTTCTGTAAATACAAATGTGTTTTTTGTCATATGTGTCTGCAGTTATCTGTGACCTGTTCCAGGAACTTTCTGTAAATAGCAAATGTTTTATGGTAATTTTTATCTCAACCATTGTAAATATATTTAAGGCAGTTTTGATGTTGATTGTTATTAGGATCCTTTGATTTTTTATTTATCACGAACTGATGATGATTCCAAGGGAATGTAAGCCAGTTTTCGCTCAATAAATGTCATGTTTTATACATTGTGTTGGATGGTGGAACATCCTTCAATTATCCCGTTATATAGTTTGATACCCTGTCAGGAGGATAGACGTTTACTGAGTTAGACCTTGTATGTAGTTTATTCTAAATCCTGTGATTGTAGCTCTTGAGCACTCCCGCATGATATTATTTTACTGTTATGCTTCTGGAATTGGATTGAGTGGTTTGATCTTCTTATCTAGTAAGTTGGTGAATCTTTCCCAGTTGGCTTTTTAACACGTTCATTACCTGCTTCTGAGCGGGACACTTGAATGCCTGGACCAGCCATTTTCATGCCCGGCCCTCTTAACATGCATCACTTAATAAAATTTACTATTACTCCTGAACTATAATGTTAGAAACATGATACTTTGTGCTTACCTCTCAGAAATATCGAGGGTGTGATATCTGCAGTCTAATTTTATACAGCCTATCTGTACTTTCGGCATAATGATTACTGTCACTGAAGTGATGAAATGAAAGAATATAAAGGAAGCGTGTTCGGGACACATTTTTAGAAAATATCGGAGTCTGAAGAGCCTCCGTGGCTCAGACGGCAGCGTGTCGGCCTCTCACCGCTGGATACCGTGGTTCAAATCCCGGCCGTTCCATGTGAGATTTGTGCTGGACAAAGCGGAGGCGGGACAGGTTTTTCTCCGGGTACTCCGGTTTTCCCTGTCATCTTTCATTCCAGCAACACACTCCATTCTCATTTCATAGCATCTATCAGTCATTAATAATTCACTTTGGGAGTGGCGACCCCATCGTACTAATAGCCAATATCTGCTTCATTCATTCCATCCCTGACCCGGTCAATGACTGGAAAACAGGTTGTAGGTTTTCATTTTCATCGGAGTCTGAAAAGACTGTCTTCGGACCAGTACATTCTTATATCAGGATTTTGGACTATACCTGTGATGAACATCAACCCTAAAAACTTTTTCTACTCGGAGACATCAACCAGTTTTGAGGATTGCATGATCGAATTCTTTTTGAAAGGCCGGGGCGCAGCACTTATCACTTGACTTGCGTATAGATTGGTCTGCTCACACACGTACTGATAAAATTCGTCATTCATGAGGATACTCACGTAACTTATAATATCCTGCTCATTTTCTATTTGAACGTTTATACCTGAAATCCTTGTAAATGGTGGAACAGGTGGACAATAACAGGGATGATATGTATCAGGCACTTCACTTTCTTCTATAGGCCTATCGCATTCAGGAATCGGAATTTCCTCGTCACTCTCACTTTCACTATCTGAGTCTATTTCAGGAATAAGTTCATCACCAGAGTCATAATTGTGAACAATATCTAATCTTTCTTAATCCATAAGAAACTTTGTTTTATAAGCCATTATACTACACTCAGTAAGAACGACACACACTGCATTGGAATCTCAAGCACCGATTTGACGCGCCAGGGGATGCTGAGATTTTCCCGCCAAAACAGCGGAGATAAACATGGGCCCACTAAACGCGAGGGTTATCTCAACAAGGTCAACCAACTTCCTGCTACAACCAGTACCGCTGGCTAAGGTGTAAGAATATATAGATGAAGAATATAAGCAGCATTGCTTCATGCGGAACATTAAACGTCTTCCGCCGTCCACGGCCCGCAGCATAGGAGCAAGCTTAAACATCTTACGCCGTCCAGGTCCGCAAGGAGTTAAATTAGACCTCCTGAGGTCTAATGGCAGCCACCAATTGACACATTATTGAGTGATGCTGTGTATTCGGAATAGGAACACATACAGATTTAACACACTGATGTGGTATCTTCTTGCTCACAAATATTAGGCCTGAATTATAGCCCCGCTTCCATCTACCACTGTTAAAAGAAGAAGGTAGCTTGCTAACATGGATAAGAGACAGATGGTGTTCCTCAGCCCATTCTAAAACATTCTCACCACTCTCGTCTTGTGCATAGGCCCGAATACTGCTATGGCTGGAATTCACCAGTGAAGAAAGATACTTTCCGGTCATTGAGATTGTTAGGTGTGAATGAGAATGTTACATTAGGAGGTTTAAAGATGGAAACTATAACCAAATTGCTCAATTCCACTGCGATTAATTCTATATCATTTTCTTCTGTAATTGATGTGGAGAGTATCTGGAGATCTGGTTTGACGAAGATTGCACTACCATATTGTCCATGCGGTCTCTCTACTGCCAATTTCTTACCTGTTATTCTAGGACGTGGTTGGTGAACATCCCTGTGAGTTTCCTGTACACATATTGCATCACAGTTTGTTGTTTGGGAAAGTTCTTGTAAGAGCTGCTGTTTACAAGTTGTTATATCTTCTATGTTTTTAGATATGATGGTCTTTTTTGGTTCTTTGCTTCCTGATTTAAATGAAGCAAATTCTTCATCATCTCTCTACAAGGTTTGAATAAGATGATGGAATTCACCAAGTATTGTTCGACTTCCACCGGGCTGAGTGGCTCAGACATTTGAGATGCTGGCCCTCTGACCCGAGCTTGGCAGGTTTGATCCTGGCTCAGTCCGGTTGTATTTGAAGGTGCTCAAATATGTCAGCCTCACGTCTAGATTTACTGGCATGTAAAAGAATCCTGTGGGACAAAATTCTGGCACTTTGGCATCTCCAAAAACCTTCAAAAGTAGTTGGTAGGATTTAAAAACTGTAACAGTATTATTATTTCTTTGTTTCGGCCAACTAGCGACCATGTCAGTTCAACTGTCTCCTTTTTCGAGCTTTAACTGCCACCCAATGGTCTTGCATTCGTCTCCATTGTTCTTTTCTCTCTTGGGTGTTTGCCATCCCTGTCTTCAGGTTCAGCTTTTCCTGGAAACCTTTGTGCATATGTAGTTTTTTCTTAAGCAGAACACGTTCCTGGATATCTTTAGGAGAAATTTATATTTCTCATAGATCTTTCTCAACTTCTGTGAACCATGCCCCTTTGGTTTTATTCTCTTGAAAGTACGTTAATATCCGTATAGATATCCTGCCTGGGCCCGTTCGTTTCACGTGGCTATGAAAGGCAATCCTTCTTTTTTGAATCGTGTCACTTATCTTCTCCACGTGCTTGTATAATTCGTAGTTGTGACGTCTTCTGTACTTGCTGTTTTCTTTGATGGGACCCAGGATTTTTCTCAGAATCTTGCTTTCTTTAGCTTCTAGTTTTTCCATTAGACCTTTCTTGTTCATTGTAAGAGTCTCTGCTGCATACCGAGCCTTGGGTCGAATAACAGTGCAGTAATGTCTAATTTTGGTGTTTAAGGATATCGATCCCTTACTGTAGGTGTCTAGTTCGTTGGTAGGCCATTTCCAATTTGTTAATGCCTGACACGAAGGCTTCTTTCTCTGATAGGTTAGGTTCTATCCATTCACCAAGGTATTTAAACTTACCTGCTGCTTAATTTTTCCTAGTCCGACCTTTAGTTCCGTTGTGCTGCTTTTGATTTTGTTTTTGTCGTGAAGTGCGTCTTCTCAAAGGAGGTTTGAAGCCCAGCCTTTAGTGCTTGAGTCTTCAGTTGGTTAAGTTGTTCTTCTGCCGTATCAGAGGAGTCTGAAAAGATTACGAGATCACCTTCGATGGCTAGACAGTCGATTGTAGGATTCATATTCTTGTAGCCTAACCTTACCCCATTTTCTACCCCTGAACTTTTCACTTCTTTCCGCCATACTCGGATGACCTTTTCTAAAACACAGTTGAAGAGAAGAGGCGATAGCCTGTCTCCTTGTCTCACTCCTGTCCTGATCTCAAAGGCATCAGACATCTCTCCTTTGAACTTCACTTTGGAGGTGGTGTTAGTCAGGGTTTGCTGGATAATTTGCTTTTGTCTTGTTTTTTTTTTTTGCTTTACGTCGCACTGACACAGATAGGTCTTATGGTGACGATGGGACAGGGAATGGCTAGGAGTGCGAAGGAAGTGGCCGTGGCCTTAATTAAGGTACAGCCCCAGCATTTGCCTGGTGAGAAAATGGGGAAACCATGGAAAACCATTTTCAGGGCTGCCGACAGTGGGGTTTGAACCTACTATCTCCCGAATACTGGATACTGGTGTCTTGTTTTCTAAGCCAAACTCTTCAAGGATTTGCAATAGGGTGGTTCGATCAATTGAGTCATACGCTTTCCTAAAATCAACAAAGGTCATCACGAATTCCCTGTTCCTGAGTTTCAGAAATGAAAGGATCGACTGCAGATTCATAATCTGCTCAGCGCATGATCGTCCCTTTCTGAAACCTCTTTGGTATTCCCCCAGTTGTGGATCGATTTGTTGTTCCACTCTATTCTGTACAGCTTTTGAGAGGATCTTGTAGGTATTGACAGAAGAGAGATGCCAAGGTAGTTGTTCACGTTTGTTATCTCCCCTTTCTTATGTAGTGGATGAATTACGACAGAAGTCCATCCACTTGGGAGTTTTTTTTTGCTTTCCCAGATAGCTTGAATAATTGCAACAAGCTTGTTGATTGCCTTATCCCCTGCATGCTTCTACAGTTCAGCAGTTATCAAATCTTCACCTGCCTTGTTGTCCTTCAGCTCTTGAATGATCTTCCTGATTTCTGCTTTCGAAGGTGGGGACGAATCTGGGTGGATGTTTGAATTTTTTTCTGAAACAAATGTGGTCTCTGGAGCCTCACAGTTGAGAAGGCTTTCAAAATAACTTGCTAGAATCTGACAATTATCTTCATCATTGTGAGTTAGTTTCCCATTGGAATCTTTAAACTGTTGGGGGGTTGTATTTGTTCAGATTGTGCTTGAAGGTTTTATAGAAGTTACATGTGTTATTTTTCTGGAAGTCTTGCTCAATCTGTACCAACTGTTTCTTATTAAACATATGTTTCACGTCACGGATGGTTTTTGCTGCATATTTTCTTGCGTTTAGGAAGTTGATCCTGTTCGCTTCATTTTTGTGGCAATTTCATTCCTGCCATGCAACCTTTCTTAGCTGTACTGCTGTGTTGCATTCATTATCCCATCAAGCATGCTTTTTTGATTTCGTGAGTGGAACAGTCTCTTTAGCTGTTCTGACTATAGCTTCCTGTAATTGTTCCCAATTCTCTGGATTTAAAGTTTCCAACTTATGGGTGAATTCTTGGTTGCTCCTTAGCTTGTCTCTGTCGAACTTATAAGTTTTTCTTGAAGTAATCTTCTTGGTACTTCTTGGAATAAGTGCATCTTTGATCTTTGAAAGGTAGTGATCCGAGTCTAAGTTGACATTTCTCAGAACCTTTACGTTCTAGATCTCTCGTTGCACTTTCTGTGCAGTGGCGGCATGGTCAATTTGGAACTCGCCAAGGTTGGAGTTTGGAGAAATGCAGGTCTTCTGTTTTCTGGGCAAGTGTTTGAACCAGTTGACTTTAGGACCAGATCTGCATATCTCCACAAGCCTTTCTCCATTACGATTGGTTCTCCTATGAGCCGGGTAGTTTCCAATAATCTTCTGATATTTTTGTTCCTTGCCAAGCTGGGCATTGAAATCGCCAAGCAGAATGATGGCATGTTTGTCAGGTACCTTTGAGAGGATACCTTTTAACTCCTCTCAGAATGCGTCTATTCCTTCTGGGTCCTTTTGATTCGCCTGATTGATTGGCGCATGTACGTTCACCGTTGTGGAAACTATTTGTACACTGACAAGAAAGAGTAGAAACTCAGCTGTTAGGGGAACTCCTCAGAATTCAAAGGCCTGTATGCTTCACTTGAGATAAAGGTGGAATGGTTACCACCTGGGTTAGAAGCTTCTGCTGAATTTTCCTCCATGCTTTGGGCAGGTGAAAAACTGTAGATTGTGGTGAGTGACATTTCGCACTGACCAAAATGCTACCAAGGTTGTGAGTTTTAGAGGGCCTCATGATGTTTTCTGGCTTAGAGCAGGCATTTCCTCCTACTCTAAATAGGTATGGTATTATTATTATGTCCGACTCGGCTGAATGGTCAGCGTACTGGCCTTTGGTTCAGAGGGTCCCGGGTTCGATTCCCGGCTGGGTCGGGGATTTTAACCTTCATTAGTTAATTCCATTGGCCCTGGGGGCTGGGTGTTTGTGCTGTCCCCAACTTCCCTGCAACTTGCACACCACACATAACACTATCCTCCACCAGAATAACACGCAGTTACCTACACATGGCAGATGCCTCCCACCCTCATTGGAGGGTCTGCCTTTCAAGGGCTGCACTCGGCTAGAAATAGCCACATGAAATTATTATATTATTATTATTATTATTATTATTATTATTATTATTATTGTTATTGTTGTTATTATTATTAATGCACATATCCATAATTGTCTCCTCTTTCTGTGTCTCTTTCTTCATTTTCCATGACAGTAGTCAATAAAAAATCCTTCTCTTCAATAATTAATAATTAATCCAGCCATCTGTAAACAACTGCCTAGCATATTTTAGTTTAGCTTTATATTAGCGTCATTGCAAAACATAGCTTGGCATTGCCTAGCATAACATAGCTTATCTTAGCTTTCTGTGTGTGGTGCCCTTTAACCCTAGAACACAGTTCCATTTTGCTCAGAAATTATAGTTCATATATGAAATGATAAAAGTAATTTGGAAGTAGAAGAAACTGGACCATCCGTTCTCCATATAGAGAGATTTATCTGGTTTTCACATTGATGGGTTAGATTTCTCAAGTTGTTGTGTTGTTTATTATTTATTATTATAGTAATAGTAGTTGCTCACCACCTTCCATTCCTTTTAAGACCAACAGTTCAGTCCTATCTTTTCTCCTCAAGTCCTAGTGATTTGCTTCCATTATAAATTATAAAACCATTGACGCGATTAATCCCTCCAACCAGTAATTTAATCCAGAGCTGCTCACTTCTCAGGTGGTATTTAAATTGAAGCTCAGCAGAGGTTTAGACACCATCAAGTTAAAAAATTCATAATGTTAAATGTACGAAATACCATATTTGCGCGAATAATCCTCGCATATTTTTTTAAAAAGAATGAGCACGAAATTGGGTTGCGGAATTTATTTGCGTCAAATTTTGGCATATTTTTCAAAATGAACCTTCCTCAATTAGGGTGCGGGGATATTCAGAGGTGGGGATTATTCGTGTAAATACGGTGTAACATAATGAACATTTTAGGGCCACTTACTGAGATCAAGTCCAATGTATTTGAGCAATATATGTGATGGCTGCTGTTCAGGGTTGTGCATAATCACGTGCAATATTTACAAAAATATATAATTTGTGTAAGTTCCAATTTTGAAATTTCTTCCTAGTACATTTACAAAGAAAGCAAGATATTTACATGATAATCCTCAATCTACTTACATACACAGATACTAAAAGGGCATTTCTTTTGCATTTACAGGCTTATTATTGTATGAAACTCTTTGAAACAAATCTCAAGACACAGCTCAACTTCATAGTCCGGACACTAGTAACTGTGTCTTCCCGTGCCATACATACAGCACATTTCCGTTGGGGCCTAGCTTTTGATCCAGTTGGCGGAATTTTCTCAGTAAAATGCCTTTCCACTAGCCTTGCTGGAGGGGAGGTTTATTGAGGGACGTCCAGAATTACGGGCATATATTTGTGGCCTGTGGGTCAGTATTAAAAGATTTTACCAAATTCAGTCTGTTTGCCAGTATGAATTGTGTATTGACACATTCAAGAAATGCTTAAACAATTCTATATACCACTTTAGTGATCTTTTTGCTTTCCACTAGATACGGCTGTGTCATTTGGTCCTTCTTGTCTACTCCCATACAGGAATTATATTCACAAATGCATTTAGGTTTCTCAATTTCCTTTCTCCTAATTGTTCTGCGGACCATTTCATTGCTATGAAATGTTTAAAATGAAGGAGACATCCCTGTTATTTTTCAATTTCAACACCATTATCCGTTGCTTTCCGCGGCAGTGTCTTTACTTTTTTACGGTTCACTGAATCCGGAACATTCTTTCTATTCAGTCCGAGGGTGCCAGCAACATTTATGCCCTTTTCCTTCAGAAGAATAGAAAGTGTTGGAGAATTATGATAATTGACCATCCACAGTGTGTACTCCTTTTGCATTCGACTCACAAAGTGTGACCACAATTTTAGAGCTCTTCAAGTCATCAGGTACCTCAATATCTGCGTAGTATTTGCTTTCGGTGCTTCCCCTTCATAAGTGGCAAGAATTTCAAGTTGGATATAGTTCACAAAATACCGAGCTCGATAGCTGCAGTCGCTTAAGTGTGGCCAGTATCCAGTATTCAGGAGATAGTAGGTTCGAACACCACTGTCGACAGCCCTGAAGACGGTTTTCCGTGGTGTCCCATTTTCACATCAGGCAAATGCTGGGGCTGTACCTTAATTAAGGCCATGGCTGCTTCCTTCCCAGTCCTAGCCCTTTCCTGTCCCATCGTCGCCATCAGACATATCTGTGTCAGTGCGACGTAAAGCCAATAGGAAAAAAAAATAGTAGTTCACAAAATATTCTTGAAATGGCAGGAAAAGATGCGATACTTTTTAGAGCAAATACCTTGAGCACGTCTCATGTTCTATCCCTTACCAATATGATTAAAAGCAATAGATATAGATGAATTTCGTATTAGTTTGGATTATGAAACAGAGATGGCATGAAGGTACGTAAATTCTCGATTCGTAATGTGAAGACAAATCCCGTGAAGCAGCAGTGGTACATGAGTGATAGGCTTTCTAAATTCCACCTGCACCGGCCGTTTGTGGTACATCGAACTGGCTAAATGAGTAGAGTACCACGAACGTAATATGTACGTCAAACCGGCCTGAGTGGTTGAAACAAAATTTCATTGGCATTTGTGGCTGTGATGGTGCCATCCAACTTTGCCTGACGCTTTCAATATCAAACTTCTAATCTATTTTCCCTATAAATATCAGAATTTTTCTGTTGTAACATTGGTCTATAATTATGTTAAATTTTAACTTGTTTCAGTCATACAATTTTGATATCCATATGTACACACTAGATCTTTCCATGTTAAGGAAACAGTACTGCTCCTGTGAACCTACAAGGAGCAAACACTCTCCCTCTTAGACACCCTTATGTCCTCGTAATTAAGGAATATTATAATGTCTTTTTATTGTACCAGGTGTCCACAATTAACTGGTGGTGTTCAGTGCGCCAAGCACGGGCTGTAATGATTGTAGGAGTCTGAAATTTCGTAGATATGCTAACTAAGCAATGCGCTCGCAAATTATACCACAAAAATTATCAATCAGTACTGATCTCCATTTAGGGCAGTCGCCCAGGTGGCAGATTCCCTATCTGTTGTTTTCGTAGCCTTTTCTTAAATGATTTCAATGACATTGGAAATTTGTTGAACATCTCCCTTAGCAAGTTATTCCAATTCCTAACTCCCCTTCCTATAAATGAATATTTGCCCCAATTTGTCCTCTTGTATTCCAACTTTATCTTCATATTGTGATCTTTCCTACTTTTAAAGACACCACTCAAACTTATTTGTCTACTCATGTCATTCCGCGCCATTTCTCCGCTGACAGCACGGAGCATACCACTCATTACACGTAATAAATATAATTTTTGGTCCGTATTGATGATATTTGATTGAAATAATAACATTAAGTTATTTATTAGACCACCTAATCAATACAAAATCGTCTTGGATGATTTACATAAATTTGTTAACTAATAGTGGTACATGTTTTGCCTTCCCTGAAGGCATCGTCAGCCATAGTCTTAACCTTAAATTAAAAATAAGCGTCTAAATAACATGTAATAATGAAATGAATTTTAAATTCTTGAAGAGATTTGAAGTAAAATAACATTAAAAATAACAATGTTGGTTTAAAAATACATTGTGATGAGATATAATAGTGGAAGTATTAACAAAATTATCATTAGAAGGCTGCTAAAATAAGTGCAATGGATAAAACAACAGATTGTTATACTACAAGTAGTAAGATTGCATAAAAATAAAGTTGATAGTCTGGCGGTTTTAATTAGATGATGGCGAAAAATCGTATATAATCAAAGTAAAGAAGAGAGAATAAAAGTCAAAGTTAGTCGAGAGATCCGAAGTTAATCATGATCTTGAAGATAAAAGACGAAAGTCGGAGGCATATGGTGAAGTTGTAGAACACGTTGAGGATATGAAGTTGTAGAATAGAAGTTGAAGAACAGTTTCAAATAGGATCTCTATGGACCATCTCAAAATTTGAAGTAATGCTCAAATGTTGTAAATTGTGAGTTTGTAGATATTCTAGTTGAAAAAGCATATAATAGTGGAATCTGTAAAAGGAAGCAAGAAACATGGAGTTAATTGTGTGAAAAGATATTTGAAAATATTGAAGTAGAATCGTGTGCACTTACCATTTGACGGTGACAAAGATAGCTTGTAACGTTATGAGTTAGAAGTATTTGCAACAGTAGACTTCTTGCTACGTGTGTTATAGCTGAAGGTTTGTGCTGGAGGGGGATCTGTTTGCGTTGACGTAACTATTGGAGGGGGGCTGCTATTGGTGGGAGGGAAGGAAGAGAGCGTATTACTGCGCGTGTTGTATCGGTGTAAGGCTATTGGAGGGAGCGATGTTACGGTGGGTGTGGCTATGGGTTTATTGGTTGTATTCGAATTAGAGGTACTAGCGGCGGGGGGAAGGGAGGGGCGTATATTAGCTGTAGGGGAGGTGGGAACGCTAATTGATGTGAGGTTGAAGATTTTTAAGAATATGTTGGTGAGGGGAGTTGATTCTCGTAATAAAATAAGAATCTGTTCATACAAGGGGCTTTTTTTATCAATAGTGTCATTTAGGTTCTTATCTTTATTAAAATGTTGGTCAAGGAAAATAAATTTTTCATATTCTGTCATGAGTTTACTTTTATCGACTCTTTTTAGGATATGGAGGTCTTGTTCTATTGTGGTGAATTTATGCCCTGTGTCCATGTGGTTGGCCATTGCGGAAAATTTGTTGTGTCTTTGGGCATTGTAATGCTCGGCGTATCTGGTGGAGAAGCTGCGGCCAGTTTGGCCAACATAAGAAAAATTACATGTAGAGCATTTCAATCTGTATATTCCTGATCCAGAGTAACTATTGTCTGTGATGTTAACAAGAGTTGTGATTGAAGAATAAATTACAATTAGTGTTTTTTGTTGTGTAGGCTATTTTTATTTCGTGCTTCGTTAATGAATTGGTTATGGGATGAATGCTATGGTTAGTGAACGTGAATTTAGCATATTTTGGTTTGACGGGTTTCAATGGAGTTAAATTTGTAGCTAGTTTCAGTTTGGTTTTACTAATGATTTTATCAATCATACTCGTGTTAAATCCATTGAAATTAGCTATTTCCTTAATGAATAGTAATTCTTTCTTTAAATTAATAGAGGACATCGGGATCTTTAATGCTCTATATATTAAACTGTGATAAGTGGCTTTTTTATGTGAGTTGGGATGTAAAGAATAATTTTTTATGGTTGTTGGAGAAAAGCTGGGTTTTCTGTATATTTGGAAGTCGAATTTGTTCAATGTTCTTGTGATTTTGATGTCTAAGAAGTTCAAAGAGTTATTGAACTCATCTTCTTTAGTGAATTTAATATTATTATCTAAGTTGTTGAGAAATGATAGTATGTTGATTTGTTTATCAATGATAGCTATGGTATCATCAACATAGCGATGCCAAAGACACAGTCCGTTGATGTTATTAATAATCTTACTATGTTCGAGATTATCTAAGTATATATCGGCTAGGATTCCAGATAACGGGTCTCCCATCGCTAGACCTTCTTGTTTGTAAATTTTCTTATTGAAGGTAAAATAGTTGTTGTCTAAGACTAAATTAAGTAATTTTAACCATTCATCAATTTCGATTTTACTCAATGTGCTATGTTTCAACAGATTGTTTTTTATGATGTTAATAGTATTGTTGATAGGGATATTAGTATACATGTTGGTGATGTCAAAAGAACATAAAACGTGGTTTGGTTGTAGACTGAACTTATTTAGGGAATTACAAAGTTCGATCGAGTTCTTTATGGGGTTGGAGTTGTGAAATTTGAAGTGTTTTTTCAGGAATTTGTGTAGGAATTGAGAGGTTTTATAGGTAGGACTATTAATACTATTAATTATAGGCCGAATGGGGACATCCTTTTTATGAATTTTGGGCATTGATCTGACTGTAGGTAATTTTGGGTTCATTACAGTTAATTTCTGATAATCTTGATCATTTAAAATGAAGTTAGAATTTTTAAGGTTCTTTAAGTTACCTTCTTCGACATTAAAGACATGTATACGAACATTCCTATAAAAGACACTATCAAGATTATAAAAACTAATTTATTAGACCACAAACGCATCAGTAAACCTGACATAGAAAACTTCATAACTATCCTGGAATTCGTATTGAACCATAATTTATTTTCTTTTAATAATAAAATTTATCAGCAAGACGGACTACCTATGGGAGCACCGGCCTCCGGAATTTCAGCTAACATATACCTCGATCACTTGGAATACACTCAGATAGTAGGCCACATTAAAGGACTAGATTTCTGGGTACGCTTTGTTGACGATACTTTTGTCATTATAAACAAAGAACTTAATGACAGTCAAAGTATTCTAAATACCTTGAATACTTTAGACCCAAACATTAAATTTGGAGCGGAAGAAGAAGAAGGTACACTCAATTTTCTAGATATTCAAACAATTCGGATAAACAACCATTTCCAGTTTAAAATACACAGAAAAACCACTTTTACACCTACTACAATTAAAAGCGATTCTTTACATCCCACTTCACAAAAGAAATCCGCCTACTACAGTTTCGTCAACAGGGCCTTTGAAATCCCGTTAACAGATACAGACAGAAAGAAGGAACTATCTTTCATTCGTCAACAAGCCTTACATAACGGTTTCAGTTTGAAATTCATTAACAAAATCATTACTAAGTGCAAATATCAACAACAAATTAAACTAAAGCAACAATCGGAGAATGCAAAGAAATACGTCAAATTCACCTTTAATAACCCGAGGATTTATGAAATCACGAATTTGTTTAAGAAGCACAATACCAAAATAGCTTTCTCAACCAACAACAATACAAAACACAGATTTTTTAATCACAATAAAGTCAATAAACTTAAAGATGACGAATTCCAGGAATCTGGCATTTACAGATTGACATGTACCCAGTGCAAAAAAAACCGTACGTGGGGCAATCTGGGAGGAGCTTTTTAATTAGATATCAGGAACATGTTAGGCTCATTCTACACGAGCAGGTAAAACGCCACTGTTCGCCCGCTACAAACCCGCTTGCGGAACAGAACTATGGGGTATTTGTAGGGCTGTCTACACGGGCGGTTTGCACGCCGCGGGCAGACGCGTCCATGAGCGGGCAGGCGGGTATAACGCCAGCAGAGGCGTCATTCCCGCTAGCGGTAGAACAGCGAATCATACTCCACATGGCGGCAGTTGAGCAGTTCACCCGCCTCTGTCGCACGATAGGAACTGCCTGAAGTGTAGTATATTCTTTACTAGCTGATGTACCTGTGCTTCGCTACGGAATTCTACATTGTATACAGAATTCTAGGTTGGGTAGTGTACATGTTGTGAGCAAGATTGTATTAAGTTCCATAGCTCTTAACGTTACCCTAGAAATGCGACGGGGAAGTCACCGAACGTCTTTTCTAATATGAAGACTGCATTAGGGAATATCCATTGTAACAATAGGCCCGCTTGTCTACCGTCAGTCAAAATCAAGTTCGGGAGCATTATAATGGCAGACACTCAATCTCCACCTGCCTTTTTTACATCCTCAGAAAGACTGTCTTAGTCATTTTCCCAGCTGAGATGAACATAGATCATTACAATGATGTCAGTAGGAATAACACGATTAAAAGCAATCTTTTAATATGAAATACTCGATCAAATGAAAAACCACGCATTTTCTCACTTTTAATGACCAGTATTACGCTTGCGATCTAACAATCCAAATTTTCAGAGCTGGAGTGACCAAGCCGCAGACAATCGTGATCCGTGAACACTCTTCGTCTTTTTTTTCGGGAGGGGGGGGGGGGTTGCAGGGTCGAATAGTGGAGAGTCCCAGGGCAAAAACTACTACTCTGTTTTCTAGCAATACACAATGAATCGGAAAATCTCAATTCACTA
The DNA here is from genome assembly GCF_040414725.1 of Anabrus simplex. Lineage (NCBI taxonomy): Eukaryota > Metazoa > Arthropoda > Insecta > Orthoptera > Tettigoniidae > Anabrus > Anabrus simplex. Next base: position 82,478,688 of record NC_090271.1, on the reverse strand, counting down.
CACTGGCGGGGGAAGAAACTATCTGACTTGGAGGCAAATTCTTCCTCAAAGCCAGAGGAGAAAGCCCCTCTTCACGGCTAATTTGGAATAAAATGAATATAGATTTAATAAAAGTGAAGCGGAAGAAGCTTTTCTTAAGAAACGGCTCTTTTCAGGGTTGAATTTTGAATTATTTAGTGAATTGTGGTGCTATAATTTGGAGTAGACCTAAATTGTAATTCTAGACCAGGTCATATTACTACTACTACTACTACTACTACTACTACTACTACTACTACTACTACTACTAAGTGAGCCTCTGCCTTAAATGTGCACACTGCTCATTCAAAACAGCGTGTCAGAGTAGGGATCGAATAACTGGAATACTATGATGAACCAATGTGTTACGTACTAGTAGTATCAGGAAATGTATGAACCATAGGAATGGAATGCTAAAGATGAACGTTTTCTAATTCCCCAGCTATTTCCCGCCAATATTCAGTCAGGCTGTTATACTCTGTACGCAGCAGTAATCCCATATATCGGAGTTAAGCGGCAGCATAAGAGACAAAGAGCATCACAACAAACAATGGTCAATATAATGTTATTATTGATTAATGTTATGCGCTTTCGATATTGTAGGCCTTCACATTTAGTTTTCTTCCGACTCTGAAATACCACTCTTATCATAGTCGGTGTGGTGAAACTGAATAAAACATAAAGGTAAGGGTGTATTCTGCTCGAAGGCAGGTCCGAACCAATGTTGCTTAACTTCGGAGATCTCACGGGATCCGGTGTTTCAACACGGCGGCGGTCTTTGGCAATAACACATAAATGATCGGAAACTGCATTATCTCTAACTTTTGTTATGCAGTACTTTTCGATAGGAGCAATAACTTATTGTAGGTATTAAAATATACATTTTAGGTGCCTTTTCCTAAACCGCAGTTTCATCCAGGGTGAATAAAATTGTTTATAACTTAGACTGTAGTTTCTTATTCCCCGACTCTATGTACCAGTTTTCATCATATTCTGTTAACCCATTTTCTCCTGGTTCGGCGTTGATATGGACTTAGCAACAAAAATATAAATTCATGAATGTCTCTGTTATCATAGCCGGTACGGTAAATATGCAAGAGACATAAATGATCGGAAATTTAATTCTATATAATTTGATTTATGTAATATTTATTGATAAGACCACTAAAAATATAAATATTTGAGAATTAAATTTCAGGACTCCCCCTAAACTACCACTTCACTCGTTTAGTAATACGCAACTTAATAAGTTCAAACAGGTCATCGAATGAAGCAACTGACATTCTATAATATTGAAAAAAACATTTCCGGATAGTTCCTGTGTTCGCACAACTTTAAATGAAATTGTCCAGTGGTGAGCCGATTCGATAACGCAGGGTGAGTCCATCAACGTCTTTTCTTACCAGGTTTACTTTTTAATATTGCTAATAACTGTAGTTTAACAGCTCCGACAACCCAACCTATTTCTACGACATCCTTCATTGCAGTATGGCGGGTTTATCGCTGGTGGAGAATGGCTGCGCGTGTCGCCGGCGTTTTTGGCGCTGTTTACAGGCGTAAATTCAACCGCTCGTGTAGAATAGGCAAAAAGTTTGAGCGTTCAGGCGGGCGAACAGCGGCGTTTTACCTGCTCGTGGAGAATCAGCCTTAACACAGAGAAATACAGAAGATACTCTGCTGTGGGAGCTCATATGAAGGAGGCAAATCACAATTTCACTAACATCAGACACGATCTCCAAATTATCAGTGGGATTAATAAAGGAAGTTTAATGAATAACCTAGAAAACATCCACATTACTCTCGATAAACTAGAGAACAGGGAACGGAATCGAAGCGAACGAAAAAAACCTATACGAACAATTCAGTAAATACGTGGAAATGGTAAACAGTAAACAAACAAGACAAACAAATGAAATACTCGAACACGACGTCACTGAAACACAACCAGTAATCCCTCCCCCTCACAAGACGTACTAGATGCCGACACAACTCTACTTTACCTTTTTCCGGAATATTCCACGAACAATCAGACCATGTCACACCGCTATCACACTAGGTCGTGCACGAAGGCAGTTCTCCAAGGCAACGCGGATTAAACATTTGCCAGATAAGGTAAGTCAAGGCCACGCAATCTCGAATACAAATATCTTCCCTCTATTTATTTAGAATTCGGAGCTTTTTACTTTTATCATATGTCATATTTTAATATATTACGATCTCCTGCTGGTTACAGATCGCGAGGCAAGCTGCCCGAATCAGATCGCCATTTTATATAACAGAAGCCACCACAGGGTTTTAGCAAGTTAAACGACTAACACAATTTCTTTTATCACATTCCGAAGAGCAATTCTCGGAACAGTCAACACGGCCTTTTAACCACAAGAATATCACTCAAGGAAGTTATTAAATATAAACAATAAATACCTGAAGACTGGTGCATATGACATAAACTTTCATTCAAGCACAAGTGTTTTTGAATAAGTGCCTTACCATAGACACTTTAGAATATTTTAAAGTATGTTTATTAAAAACAAAGTGTTTAACATCACCACAGACGCGAATTTTAATTAAGTTATTATTTTCTCACAAATGCCTGAAGATTATTACAAACACGAACTTTTTATTCACGCCACCTAATGTTATCAAAAAGAATTTTACCATAGACGCTTTTAAATATTTTAAATATGTTTTTCATCATTTCAGTTTTTAAACACAATTGTAAACGATACTGTAATTTAAGTATCATTCACATAAATCTCCTTACCCCCAACCCCCCCCCCCATCTTCCATTTCATTTAAAGCATCTAGAACAATAGTTTTTGGATTCCCATGGGATATAGTTTCAAGATCCAATGTGTTTGCTTTTAAATGTTATCATCTAAGATTTTTTATATACAGCTGAAGATGACCACTAAGTGGTCGAAACATGTACTGTGTTTGTTAATGTATTTCTAAGTTTGCCAAAGGCAAAAGAAATAAAGTATCGATTAGGTGGCTTTTTAGATTAATTTGTTGATTAGTGAAATGAGACGGAATGGATACACTTATAGTTAGCCTATTTTAAAAACTACTTCTTTTCATTTGAATAGTTGTTCTGAAATGATATAAAAATAAAATGGGGATTTGCTTTTGTTGAAAGTATGTGTCTGTACAAGGAAACTTGGTATATGAAAATGGTTTCATACATTGCCTTCATATCTTCGCCTTCTAATGTCGAGCAGATAGCTAGCAAATGTACATAGCTAAAAAACGATACAGTACCAAAGATGATTGATAGCTTTTTATGGGAAATGTTTAAGTTTTCTTATTCAAACAGCGTCACCTAACCTGTGTTAACCATACTATATGTATCATGCAAACGTATTCCAAGTGCTAGTAGAGAAATTATAACATTCTCGCTATAGATGTATATGGGAATAGCCCCTCTGAAATATAAACCGATGCGAGAAAATATAAACTAATTTCTGAAATCAGTGATGCTCTCTGCCATATCTTGAGATTTATCACATTCTTACTTAATTTCAGTGTAGAGAATTAAAATTAAGTGATCATCTACGTAGCCTTTCTTTCGAACAAGTTAACAAGTGCTATAGATTACCTGGGAGATAAGAATAGCAAGTCCGTTGCAGTACTAGTAGCATAAAAACATCAGTCAAGAAACTGCAAGATCGATAACTAGTTTAAATAATCTGTAACTAACACGTTATAAGAAGAATACAACGTTTATACAAACACCAAAGTGAATCAAGATGATATTCAATACAGTTCCGAAGGTTAATGTACTCACCGATGTTGCCTATGGAAGAAAGATAGGTTACTCAGTCCCCTCCATATCGTCGTCGTCTTCATCAGTGTCGGGAGTCGTTTACATTTATCACTATCCGTTCAATGGTATCATCAACTAACTGGTTTATACCCCACATTCATTTTTCTTCCATCTCGATGTTGTGTTTCACACACATTTCCCAATGTTGAGGGGGTCACTAGTTCAATCCCTTCCAGCAGCAGTTTTCTTACTTCCTGAAGGGTGAAAGTTTTGTTGTTCCTAGCCACATGGCTCTTAACTTGGCTCCACACACTTTCAATTGGATTTGAAGAACAATGGTACGGAGGTAACCTTAAAACTTCCCTTCCCGATTGCACTGCTATGTCATCTACTCGATATGCGCCACATGAGTCCGCAATATGCTGTGGGATGACATTAAGAAGTTCCAACTGAACACTGTTCGGTTCGTAAGGGATTCCCTTCCCGTCCTGAAACTTAATTATATCTCCTTTTCTCCAGGATTGGTTGGGCAGTCCTCAATTCTCAATTCTAACCAACTGGTAAGACACATTGTTCATAACAGTTACTGCATTGGCTTCAAGACGAGTAAGAACATTCACAAACCAGTTTTTGAATACATCTCCATTCATTTTGTCGTCATAGTCTTTCGTGGAGTTAGATTCAAAACACAGTAATTCTCCTACCACAAAATATTTCTCGTTGCCAATATGTGTAATTATTCAGCGCTTCCCCTTCCCTGAAAGATTCTTTAAACCACTTGATAATCCCTTCAAGAGTGCGTCCTTTCTGGGTGTGATAGTTTTATCACTCCATACTTCCGCACAGGTATGTCCTGAATTCACCCACGTCTTATCCAAGAAATAAATTGGTATTCTACCTCCCAAAACTTTCTTATCTGATGTGTCTTTGCCACAAAACTATTTTCTTCCTGACAATAAGCAACTTAAATTTGAAATTTTTAATGTTTTTAAAAGCCTATGAAGTGTTGTTCATGAAAGTAAAGGCAAGGTTTTGTCACTCTTTACAGACTCTAAGACAGGGATGGCGAACCTTTTCAGACTAGTGTGCCATTTTTAGTCTGGTTTATTATTCTCAAGTGTCTACTGTGTCAGTTGTTATTTTCGTTTGTAATGGCTACAAACCACCACCACCAACATCACTAACTTTCATTCCTAATTCAAAATTATGTTTCATAATGTGTTGTATGCATGTTCGGTCCTCAGCTCTAAGGGCTGGTTGGATCTTCAACAGTTCCGCCACCAGCTGTCATAGATGGGCTAGGCATCACAGAAGAGGTGTACCAGGTAAATGAGGAGTGAGGTAGTTTCCCGTTGCTTTCCTCAACGAGCCAGAAGTTGCTATTACATATCAGTCTCCCAAGCCCATCCGACCCTATGAGCAACATTTTTACACCATTCTTAGCAGGGACTGGCTGCATAAGGAATGGTATTTCTAGCATCGATCATACCTCAGTCACTTTCACATTGCCAAAGCCATGTATAAGACTGAGACAGGTCAATGAATGTAACAAAATTGCTCTAGCCTAAACCAGAAGACACATTGCACTGTAAACACTAGGTCCCTCCAGCAAAGGCATTCATATGTTGTACATTGTAAAAATAATACATTTCATTGCATGTTTCATGGTCGTATATTGTCAATACCGCAAAAATACTTAGTAGCATGTCATTTATGTTAGGTTCATAACTTCCTGTCTTCAATAACACACGAGTAATACTTTTATATGAACCAAAATGGTTTCTAACTGTTGACTGCATGTCGTTCATTGTAGGAAACAGCTGCTCGCAGGCGTATGATGGCCCAAACAAATTAAGTAGCGCTGTAGCAAGTTTCTTCAAGGCTGAAAACTTTATTTGTTGGAGGCTGTCCCACTGTTCTAGTATTAAGTTCTCCGGCTTCTGGAGAGAGAATTCATCAACAGCACACTCGATTTTCATGAATGCTTCAACAAGTTGTACGAATTTGTTCATCCATGTACTCCTTCGTTAAAATTCAGTCAACTCCATTTCTAAACTGTCAATATCTAACCGCTCAAAAAATTGACCTTAATATTAGTCATTTGTGTAATATGAGTTTTTGAAATAAAGTGCGATAGTTTCTCCAAATATCGAAACTGGGATTTTCTTTTGGCAACTATTTGTCTTACAAAATTCGAAACAGTACACAGTTAATCGCTAAGAAAAATTTTGCGATGCTGGCAACCAAAAACAAGCTAAACTTCACTAATTGACTGATGTGAGTGAGCGAATGGCTCGTCGGCCACATCTGACTTTTATCTCACTTGACTTCCAGGCGTATCACTTTTGCCATAATGCACTGCCGAATGGAACAAGAATTTAGATTTTCGGTATTTATTTCTTAAATCTGAAACAATGACTGTACAGTGCACGAGATATGCTTAGTCAATAGTACAAGACATACATAAAAACGTTGTTTTGTGCATGTGTTGTGCCACCAAAATCGTGTTCGCGTGGCACCTAGTGGCATGCGTGGCATAGGTTCACCATCCCTGCTCTAAGATCTTGTCAATTGTTGGTGTTTCACTTCTAAAGAAAAACTCGTGAGCTTTTTGCCAAATTGCGTCCATAGTGAAACAATCGTACTTGTCCACTAACTTGTATTCAGAATTTTTTTCGTTGAAACAACTGTTCCTACAGTTTTAAGTTCCTTTCTAGTACGATAAATACCAAAAGTAGCAGCTACCAACCTCGTCACATTTTCTTGAGTACTACCAGGATTTGCGTCACTAAACTTCTTAAACTACTTCTTGTCTGATGTAGAACAAGCACTGACTTGCTGGACATCAGGCATTAGAGATTTACTTCTTTGCCTGAGGTCCTAAGTGAACTTAAAGACATCATATCATGACAAGAAGATCATAACCATACATTTTGGTATTATATGCAATTTATTGTTATAATTATTCCTGCAATATTGTCTTTGTCTGTTATACATATGCTTTAGTTACCACATAATCTGTTTAATTTTTATTTAGCTGAAGATGGCCACTAAGTGGCTGACACTAGTCCCAAGATTGATTAAATATCACTTACTTGATATATTGTATTGGGAATTTATTTCTTATAATTGCACTTCAATACGGAACAAAAATGAATTTATAGCTTATCATATAAAGGTTATGTAAACATAAATTAAAACAACGAAATCCTAAACACCAAGACAAAGACTGACTACCAACTTAATTTGTAATTATATATCACTAAACATTAACACGAAAGAAATTCATAATAAAATGCAATTTCACTAGCGCACCAGTAACACCCGGAACACAGCAGTAAACAGAAAGCACGTGGGTTGTATGTTACCTAAATGAGTCGCTTCTGAATACTGCAATAGCTTTTCCGCTGATGACACCGCCCCTCTCAAACAGTACTTTAATGCACAAGTATCAATTATAAAATGAAACCAAACAGCTTTTTAAAAGTGAAAAGTGAAGAGAAACGGATTTAGGTGATGTACATAACTTTTTTGCAGAAATACCATTATGTAACGCATGTAAAGTATTTTTAATGCCTTGCCAGAAGATAGACAGTACCACCACATTTAACACGTGCGTTTGGTATTTAATTTGTTTCACAGGTTATTTGAGATAGGTTATAATCGACTCTGACATCTCCTACGAATGTTGATAGGAGAGCTCGCAAGTGCACATAACGAGAAAACAATATCGAAGGTCGCATTTTGTGGCAAACTTTTCAGTTTTTTTATTCAAACAGTGTCACCTAACCTAACTTAAATGCATATGTACAATGAAAACATATATCAAGCCCCGGTAGAGAAGTTATAACTTTCTCACTATAAATTTAGATGGGAGTAGCCTTACCGAAATTTAACCAGACGCGAGAAAATATAATCTAACCTTAGAAATCGGTGATGCGCTTAGCCATATCTTGCAGTGTATTGCATTATTACTTAATTTTAGAGTATAAAAATTAAGCTATCGTTTACTCAGCCTTTATTACTAATGAGAAAATTACTGCTATCGATCACGTTATTTACTTATTTATTACGAAAACGTATTCTCTTTCATTTATTATTTTCTTTACGGAACAACAGTTGACATGTACTACGAATCGACTTCAACATCCCCTTTGAATGTTGCAAGTGCACATAGCAAGAAAACTGTACCGTACGGAAGATGATGAAAGTTTTTGCCGGTTTTTGTGTTAAAAGGAAACACGTAATTTTGAAGGGAAATACACATTTTGTTTAAAAAATATTGGCTATCGGCTCCTGTACACTTTGCTCATCTTTCAGGTAAGTTATGAATATCATGCCAGAAAAATCGCTCGTCTTTTGTAACAAACCATTCATCGAGACATATTCCAACTTCCTCAAAATTGCTGAAGTGCTGCTCTGCGAGTGCGTGCCCCATTGATGCAAAGAGGTGATAGATGGCGCCAGGTTGGGGGAGTACGTCGGGTGCGGAAGGATGTCTCATGTAAGCGATTTCACAGTGTCTTTCATTGGTTTTGCTGTGTGGAGATGGCGCATTGTTGTGTAACAAAATCACTTTGCCATGTCTTCTGGCCCATTCCAGTCATCTTTCGATCAATGCGTGATTTGAACGAATAATTTTTTGGCAATAGCGTTGTGCATTAACGGTTTCGCCGGGCTTCGAGAGTTCATAATACACAGTACCACTCTAGTTCCTCCAGACACAGCGCATAGTCCTCTTGCCAAAGCAATTTGGCCTTGGTGTTGAAGGACTAGCTTTGCCAGGTGACAGCCATGATTTTCTCTGCTTCAGGTTTTCAAAATAAATCCATTTTTTGTCACCCGTCACAATTTGGTACAGAAATGATTTTCTTTCATGGCGCTGAAGCAGCATTTCACAAGTGACTTTTGCGATTTTTTTATTGATCTTCCCTATTGCTTGCAAACGTCTGCTGATTGTTTCTTGTGACACATTTAATGCTTGTGCCAATTGCTGTTGAGGTTGAGTTCGGTCATCATGCAGTAACGCCTGCAATTGCTTATCTTGCCATGTTTGTGGTCTACCAGAGCTTGCACTGTCTTTCAAATTGAAATCGCATTTAAATTGTTGAAACATGTGTCTCATGTTCTAATCAATGGAGTGTGTTCACCATATGTTTCTACCAGCAAATGATGACTTCCCACAGCCTTCTTCCTTTAATTAAATAAGAAAAGCAATGCATGCTGCAAATGTTCCTTTTCAGGCATAAACGTTGACATGATCACTAAACGATACAGCACAGACACTAGTGTTTGTTGGACTCAGTTTGTGTGTGTTGGTAGGTTAATGTCACATGTACAGACTGACATAGGTATCATATCCATACGCTTCGTACTGTTCACTGTACCTGGTACGGACTTTTCCATCTCTCAAAAGTTGGGGTCAAACACTTCACATTTCTGGCTATCAATCTGTTATTGGCACATTCCTTGCTGTCAAGAACCGATAACTGTCTGTATGTCAGACGTGTCTGGCCGCTCGATTGTCATATTGAGTTCCATTGCACACTATGAAGCAACAACACAGTACCAGCATGGTAACCAGCTTGTGTTTATCTGTGATGAATGCTGTGAGTCGGTGTGCATGCAGGATTTGAAAGTTATGGACAACCAGTTGTTAATTAAAAATTAGTCTTCATAGATCATTAGAAATTTACTGTATCTGCAAGATCATTAGAAATTTACTGTATCTGCAGAACGAATTGGCTATGTGGTTAGAGTCGCAGAGCTGTGAGCTTGCATTCAGGAGATGGTGGGTTGAATCCCACCCTTGGCAATCCTGAAGATGGGTTTTGTGGTTTCCCATTTTCACATCAGGCAAATGCTGGGGCTGCACCTTATTTAAGGCAATGGTCAATACCTTCCTAATCCTGTCCCTTTTCCATCCTTGCATCACCAAAAGACTTTGATGTGTTAGTGTGATGTTAGACCACTAGGAAAAAAATGGAAAAACTGCTAAAAAATTCTGCTGTTCTGCTAATATTAGCAGACTGTTAGTGTTGTGCATTTATGCTGAAGTTAATAATATCATTGACTTGCATGAGTTCCAGCACTGGAAGATCAATTACCCTACAACTGTAGTACTACTCGCAATAATGTTATCGATAGTGGTTTGTCGGCACCACGACTCGTACACCTTTGCTAGTTTTTATGCATTGTTATTTTTCATTGTCGCTTTATGGGGGTTTAAGTAATTGTTAAAGTCCGTATTGTAATGGTTGTATATAATGGTAGTATCAATGATATGTTATATACTGGATTACAATAACAAGTACATCTCAGATTTAGTGAGGTATACGAGTAGGAGCGGAGGAGCAGTATAACATTGACACTAAACATTTTGTAATAGACAGTGAATAATAGTGCATGACACATTATTCAATTATAATGTTGGTCGTAATTATGTTATCTTCATCTTTCTCTGTGTCCTGCTCCGTGGCTCCTTTGGTCACAGGAGTCGCGGGTTTGATTCCTAGCAGGGTCCGGAATTTTAAGCATAATTGGTTAATTCCGCTGGCATGGGGGCTGAGTGTATGTGTCGTCTTCTTCATCATTTCATCCTCATCGCGACTCGCAGGTCGCCTCCGAGTGCTAAAGCAAAAGACTTACATCTGGCGAGCCGAACTTGTTCTCAGATACCCACAGCACTGAAAGTGATACGCCATTTCTTTTCCATCTTTCTCTGTATCAAACAACTGTCCATCGGGTTTAAAGTCCGGATCTAGGTCACTTTCTTCATCTTCAAAATCATCTTATTCAACATAGTCTATTTCTCCTGAAGGTTCAATGGGAATAGTCTTGATTTCTTTTTCAGACAGTTGACCTATACGAAAAAACTAAAAAATATAGGCACAGAATCCCAGTGTATTTTTCCACACAGCTACTAAGTGAAATATTCCACTTTATGTAATTAAATGTAAACTGTATGGTGATCATTAGTAGCAGTTCGTCTTGGGGACTAAAGAAATAGTAAGCGTGTACATGTAGCGCCTCATATCGGCAATGACTACTATTTTAGAAACTGATCCTAAACAATTCCGCAACTTTCCTTCCACTCCCTCGGTTAGCATCAAGGAGGCTAAACATTGCACTGCCAGACATAACTGGGGGTAGAATAAAAATGGAGAATAGGGGAAAGGTTAAGTGTATCACGTTTTTATGGCGGAGGCGAGCACTACCCCTGTAGGGTTAAGTTTGAATTTAAGGTTTATTAAGAAAAGTTCAAAATTTACAAATGATTCGAGTTTCTGAACTGTTTTGAATAATGATGGTGCTAATAATAACAATAATTCTACTGCAATTCCAATGAAGCTGAAGTATTATTTGGACTGCACTCAGTAATATAAATATTTTCAATGTTATGTATGAAATTGGATACTAGCAGTTACATACCTACCAAGTATTTCGTACTTTTTTGTAAAATGTACGGATTTTGAGTGTGCTTTACGGTTGTACGGGTGAACAACGTCGTACAGATTTTAAATATCCGCACTTGTTTTTGGTCTCTGCTAATATGAGATGCAGTGTTTTGAGGGATAAGAATTTCATATTGGTCCGTATTGAACTGAGATTACGTTAAAATTAAGTATATTTTATGGTTCCACCTTTTCAATACATGGTACTAGTTTCGACTCCAGATCTGGGTCATTATCAGCCGATGACACAAATAGTGCAAGGTTCTGAGAATCACAAAACCAATGTACAAGCACATAACATAAAACATGGAAGAAATAAATTGCTTAGTTAAGAAGATGAGCTTGTCTGTGATATGAGTTCAAATTGATGCTAAAACTTTTGAGCATTTGTATAATACAATAGAATGGGGCATTTAAAAGTCTTAAAAATTGTGTAGGTATTTATCTTGGTGCGAAGAGAATTGAAATCAATCACCAGTATGATTCAAAAAAGGCTTGCAGTTCCACAACAGATACAAATACAATTGATACTCGATGATGTCTTTGAAATTTATGTTGAAGTGCTGGCGGAGTTTTCATGTGAAGGTCAAAATGTTCTAAAACATAGTTGATGTGAGTTCCCAGTTCAATGCGAAACCATGGTTGACCTGATTATTGAGAAGCAAAATTAGTGCTAAGAAAATTTATAGGCAAGGGAACGAAAGAAAAAAAAAAATGTATGACTCACCTTGCGTAGTGAAATGAAAAGCTTGACATGCAGTGAGGAATTGAACTTGGAGATGTATACAGGAGTGGATAGGAAGAGAGGCAGGTAGAGGGGCGGCGAGAGGGGAGGAGGAGGTGCAATATTAAGGCGGGGCTGAAGGGCGAGGCAGTAGGGGTAAATGACGCTGAAAGGTACTGTGCACGGAATGAAAGATCAGACTCAGGTTTGCTGACTTAAAATTTTAAAAATTAATAAAGTGAAAGTCAGATAGAATATTTGGTTTCTCTAAAATATCATTAACTCGTTGAAGACGATGTCACCCCGTATGGGGTGACGGAGCTTTATACAAAATATAGTATGTTCCCTCTCATGGGGTGACACGGTAGTGTGTCCAGGCCTCTCAACTTTAGGCTGTCGCACGAAACTGGCGCTACCATTCGCTGTTGTATTGCATTGCCTGTTCACGTAAGGTGTTCATAGAGTGCAGCGCAGTGCCCATTCCTTTCTCAGCACGCTGTGCATTGCACAACAGACAGTGGTATTTCTCTGACATTGCTGGAGGAGGGGCAATATTAAGGGGTGACATACGCTACCATCAGAATTCAATTATTAATGCCAAGGAAAATAATGTGGATTGAAGTCTATTATTGCTTTATTCTTACATACTGGTTGAGATTCAGCACTCAGATGAAACTGTAAACCGGGGCTACACGTGAATAAAAAAATGTTTCTGCAAACCTGAGAATGTTCCCCTGTAATTGTCACTGGCTGGTGATTTGGTTGAATCATCACCCAATACAGCACCGGAATCTTTGCTAGTGTCCTCGCTACACTACACAAACTACTGTCGAATTCCGACGTGGAAAAGGTGGCAGCACATTGCAAATCCTAAATATCAACATCTCTTGATTCAATACTCGAACCCTTTTCAAGTTGTTCTTTTATCTCTCTATCTGTAATCATAGCTTACTCAACACAGAAACTCTTGTCACAAAACTGTAAATTACAAGGAACTCGTTGAAAGGCACGTAAACCAACAGCTCACAACACAGAGCACAGTGTTCCACAACAAACAAAGGTAAAAAGGCTGTCATCCCTGTGTGACATACGCTTTGTCTCTTGCATAGCCAACCTAATAACCATGTCACCCCAATCGGGGGGCACAAAAATAGTAACTTTGAACACAAATTATGTCTTTGATTATCATCTACGAATGAAATTACGAACATCCGTAGCCTGCAACAACCTGAAAAAATGTATATCGCTTTTCAGCAGTTTGTAATTTCGTTTGTTATGCCAATTTTTCAGATATTTATCCGTTTCAGGTCAACTAAAGACCAAATCGGTGTTTTTTAATTTTTCGTATCTGTTTGTCTGTTCCACCATCACGGCGAAACGGCTGGTAGATCTCGACCAAACTTCATATTGGGTGCACACTCATCCCAGGGAAGGTTTTGATATGCATATCATTTTAAAATCTTTGAATAGACCAAAATGGTTTTCCTCCATTTTCTATTATACTATTCATTTTCTGTAAATTCCGTGGACTGTATGTGAAACGTCTCTTCATTATACATTATACATCATGATTCGTCGTCTTATCTGTTTACCTAAGAATCCCTGCGCCTAAATTTCTCATCCGTTAGCTCTTTCTTATATCCATAACTCATGCCACCATTATTTGTTGAGGGTCATTTGATTTCCCATACATTCCCTTGGTATTTACATATTTGTCCTCATCCGGCTGTTCTCGGTTATAATCCTATTTTCTATTAATTTCAACTTTCTTAACTGTATATTTTCTTCCTTAATTACTCCGTATATATGCGAGTGCTAATCCCGAAGCCTGGACACTCATTTCTTTGAGGAAATATTCTAAGCTTTGCAGATGTATAACTTTCGGCTGCAGAAAATGTCGAAATACGGATGCAATTTTAACGACGTTGCAGACCATTGTTTTGGGATATTTGGTGGCTGAACGGTAAGTCGTATCACAAAACAGAAAGCACACTTATCTTTCAATTTGGAGAGATCTACAACTTTGGGCCTATTACGTTTTGTCGTATCCCTATCCCTTATACGTTGAACAGAACTGCATTTCTCGAGTCCAAGTTAATTTTGTACTTTTTCATGTATATGTTATCAGTTGGCACACTTATAGGAAAGATGCAGTCATGACATTGGGCACGCACTGTAACAGTAAAATGTTGATTACGTCGGCTAGCTGAACGTGAGACTCGACACAGGGGTGTCCGGTCTCTATCTGATTTGTTACAGAGGAGAGAGAAGTAAAATAAGTATAATGGAATGTTTCTAATTTTGCTGAAAATTTTCACAAAATTTTCATAAAATAAAATCAGAATTCAACATCACCTCGGCACAATAGTTACGAGTATTTCTCCCGGGATTGAGCTGGTCCTGGTACACTGCAGGATCGTAATGTTCGTGCATAGTGGCACCATCTTCCGAGAAGGTCACGAATATCTCGAATTTCTAGAAGATCTTGAATATCAAGAAGATCTAGATGATCTAGGAGCACTCGTGGTATTGGTTGTAACACTGCACTAGGATTCGAAATGGACTCGTAAAGTATTTGATTTGCACAAACCAAGTTATTGTTAATGGCGATTTTAAACAAATCACAAGTGATGATAAACTGTCCTCACAGTTTGATTGCACTGGATAATTGTGATGTAATATCACTGAACTTGATGTACACAGTCATTACTACTGGATTGAGTTAAGTAATAAATTAAATTGAACTCATAATTAATCTGTGATGTATCCGCCACGGAAAATAAATAAGTCACTTTATCAAAGTGAAATATAAGAACTTCGGCTGAATAATGACGTAGAAAATAAGATATTCCACTTCCAAACTTTACACAGTTCAAATTCGAATTAAATCTTGAAATAAAAATGAAACTACAGAATTTTTCTGTGAAGTTAGTCCCATTCACGATTGAATAATGGCGAACTGTCCTTTCTTCACAAGTCCTATCTGGATAATTAAGAAATGTTAACTGCACCAGTTTTTTAACCACAGTTCTAAGAATCTGGTCACTTGGAAAATAAATCTTAAGTTCGATAGCACTGTTAAATTCAACTACTTGTGTCAGTAGCTTGCAACATAAACGTATAGTTTGACGAAATGTTCTAACACTTTGGTAGAGTAATCGTGCACTTTGATGTTATATTATCACAAAATTCAGTCACCTGTTCAGTTTGACATACTGAATTACGTTTTCTATTAGCACAGTTTTATCACTTGTTAGGGTTAAATACAAAATTATGTACTGTTTTGACGTTTCACTAACGACAAAGTTTTATCACTTTTAGCATTTAATGTTAAATCACTTTGTAAAGTTTAAACACTCATTCAAATCCTATCATCACTTGTAATTCGAATATCAAATTACGTTTAATTACTTGGTAGCGTAGTATCTTACTAGTGAGGAAATATAAGTTCGGATCACGCTGTTCCTGTAAATAGTTAAAAACCTTAACGGTTCATGTCTCAGCTCATACCCAACTTCTATTACCACACATAAATGATACTGTAATTCTTCTAAGTCTTGTAGATGCGTTGTAGAATCAGAGTTCAATAGTATGCAGACTTACACTTTCATCGGAGAGTCGAACTGGCGACTTGCATCACGGCAGCAGAATGACCCACAATCAACCGTCCGGCCTCGACGATACTGTAATTCTTCTAAGTCTTGTAGATGCGTTGTAGAATCAGAGTTCAATAGTATGCAGACTTACACTTACATCGGAGAGTCGAACTGGCGACTTACATCACGGCAGCAGAATGACCTACAATCAACCGTCCGGCCTCGACTGTGGTACAAAGTAGACTGGCTTGACAGGCAAAATGCCTGCCTTTTTATGTGGGATCCCCAAGAAATTATGACTGTTTCATTTCTTCTAATATCTCCATTAATTCTTAACATATTGCTTTCAAACTTGGGAGTCATAATCATAAAAAATTGGGCTACACAACGACGTAGTTCATCTCTTCGTACCTTAATCCACTCAAAAGATATTAACGATGGAAAGAATCGATTCTATCGGCTGACGCAACGTGGTCTTGACATCCCAACGTCACAATTCCTCGTCGCTCTCAGCTGCCATGTTTGTAGGCTGCCCGATGAGCTCGCTCGGTGGGCAACATAACTTCACACATCGGGGACTCTTAACTTAGAACAGTATTCCCGGTATAGCACATTGGCATGACCAGTGGCCATATGTTTGCCAAATTTTATGATTCCAGTGTCACATGAGTATCAAAATAATAAAGTAGTATGTAAAAACTGTACCAAATTTCACCCCATTCATTGACTAACTGAATCTAACCCATAAACCTAGGAGATACGAGAAAATGTCGTAGGGCCAACCATGTAGAACACTCAGTGTGGCATCTGATGGTGAAGTCCGTTTGTAGATGCAATTTAACATAATCTTACTAGCTGCCTTTACAGTAATTTACGAAGTCGGTATACAATGTTGAATACCGTAGCAAAGCACAGGTACATTTGCTGATCTTTATTTTTTTTTTAAATTAAAAATATGGCGGACAAGACTAAAACACGTCTTGAAAGAGCTCTAAGATGCTTAGTGAATATCGCTGAAGAAGGCGGTTATCTGAAGAAGGAAGCTAAAGAAACCATGCATAAATCCGTACGTGATATTAGAAATCTTTTCATGGAACTGCAGTTCGCCCTAGAGAAAAAATGTTAGTCGAATAACAATCAACAGAATGAGGTTGAAATAGACAAATCACCGAATACAGAGGGAGAAGATAGTCTACCTACGGAACAGGTGGCGACATCTACCGGCCCAGCGCAGGAAGTTAATGAAACTCAAATAATATCGACAATGTCTATTGGACAGTAATGTAATCATGACGTTCAGGCGACATCTCTCGACCAAACACACGAAGTCTGTGTAGATTCCTAGATGGAAGACATAATTACACAAAATTTAACACAGAGGTTACAAAGTATGGTGGAAAGCCTCTCGAATAAAGACATATGGTCAGAGAAGAAATTATAAATATAACTAAGCCAAAAATGGCAGAGCAACAAATTGTCTTGGAACCTATACCCCAAGAAAATCCAAGAAATAACAATGACCTATGGTCAGATATCACTGCCAAACCATCCACGTCAAAACTATGGAATAACAGTAAGAGAAATTGACCACAACAATCGTGGGCACAAGAAAGTCCGAATGTGGGAATGATAAATTGCAGACAGATAAACTGCATGCCGCAGATCGTAGAGCTTGGTTATATGTAGAGAAATTGCACCAAAATACAACCGAAGAAGCAGTTAAAAAGCACATCTCCAACGTACATGTAGCCAACATATTAGAATGTGAAGAACTCCAAACTAAAAGCACACTTAAAGCCTTTAAAGTGGTGATCCCACTGCAAGATTTACCAAAACTCAACATAGCGGAAGTGTGGCCAGAGGGGAGTCATCGTACGACGCTACCGTACTTTTTGTTCCCAAGGAACAGGAGCCAGACTCGCAGCTCAATCTGCTTTTGTGGAACGTGGAAGGACTGAAAAGCACTCTAGCGCTATCTAACAACAATCTTTTGCATACACAAGACATATTAGTCTTCGTAGAAACTCTAGCAACTAAAGCCTTGGAAATAAACGGATTCTACTCACAACATATACCAGCGATGCAAGGACCAAGAGGACGCCCAAAACATGGAATCTCCTGCTTCTTCAAACCAAAAATGGGAAAAGTGCTAAGCACACATCAGGATCAAGACACACTTGTGATAAATTTCGAGAACCTTTCTATAATAGCCATAACCGTTATGATTGCCTTAAGACAGGTGACACCGGAACGAAACGTTATTATAGCTGGAGATCTGAACTGCAGATTAGACGTTCCAAATCACAGAACAAATGAACTGTTAGATATGATGATAGAGGAAGGATTCATCCTTGTCAATCAGGTGGATGAACGAATGTACTTCTTACACTCAGGATGTAGTACTATTGACTTAATATTCTATAAAGGACCTAATATTACATTTATTACACTTAAAGCCTTTAAAGTGGTGATCCCACTGCAAGATTTACCAAAACTCAACATAGCGGAAGTGTGGCCAGAGGGGAGTCATCGTACGACGGTACCGTACTTTTTGTTCCCAAGGAACAGGAGCCAGACTCGCAGCTCAATTACATTGAATAATTATATAGTATGTTAATCAGCAGATGAGACACCCCTAAAGAAGCATTCCAAATGTGATGAACAGAATTAAAACCACAGAAATCAAAGTCTCACGACAGCTAAGAAACTGCGTATTAAGCCAGAAGAAAGAAGAATGGGAAGAATTCAATAATCACATAGAGAGAAATGACATTTGATTTGGCTGTTATTACACTGGAAAAAACGATTCAGTCTGCTATGGTATACAGTCAAAAGAGAAGAGCTCGCAAATGGTTTGACGCAGAATGTTATGAAAAGAGACAGATTACCCTTCTTGCACTACATACAGCCAAATCCAGCCATAGTTTAGAGGATATAAAATCCTACAGTCAAATCAGAAAATATAAGATCTACTGAAGATTTAAAAAAAAAAGGATTACATGGAAAAGGAAGCAACAAATATGGTGGAAGAAGCCAGAAAGGACCCGTACATGGCATTGAGGCCACGGACATCTCGGAGCAATAGCAAAATAGATAACAGTTTTGGAAGAACATTTCAACAACATTGATAAAACCAACACCGCATATGAACCGATCAATGTGAAGACATGTCTAGTGGAAACTGAACCCTTCACGAGAGAAGAGGCATACGAGACAATAACATCTCTAAAAGACAAGAAGGCGCCAGGTCCCGGCGGCATATATAATGAACATATCAAAGGCTCAGTTAGCTTATTACTTCAAGCAGTCACAGATATGTTAAACCTATGCTTAAAAGAGGGCAACATCCCAGCAATATGGAGGATCTCGACAATTAAGATACTATTTAAGGGGAAAGGCAATTAGTTGGACCCAAACTCTTTCAGGGGAATTGCCCTGGAAAAATTCATATTGAAGATACTCGCAAGCATTATCACAATGTGAATTTCTAAGGAAGTAGAACACAGGATTCTGGAAGAACAGTTCGGTTTCCGAAAAGGCAGGAGCACTCTCCACGCCATTAACAACTTAATTGATGATATAGAAGATGCATTAAGGCATCCTCAAGGAAAATTCCATGTAGTCTTCGTAGATTATACCAAAGCTTTCGATACAGTAAACAGACGTATCCTAATCTCGAAGCTGGAAACAATAACAGGAAAAAAATAAGCTCACTGTACTGATCCATAACATGACAGCCAATTTCATTCAGATCACAGATGGCGTAACCATATCAAAAACAATAACTCAGACCAACGGCGTCCTACAGGGAGAACCATTAAGCCCCCTACTCTTTAATGTCGCCACATACGATGTTGTACAGATGATTAGACAAGAGATGGAAGATATAAAAATCTACATATATGCGGACGACATGGTCATTGGATCGAATTCCACCTACAACCTGCAACCAACCAACCAACCAACTTGAGAAGTGGGTGCAAGAAAACAAAATGGAAATTAACGCCCAAAAAACTGTATAGATGACATTCAGTAACGGAGGCCGAGAAGCTGTGGAGGACAGGATATATGTAGGACTGAAATCTCTTGTGACAGTCAACAGCTTCAAATACCTGGGAGTGACTGCAAACCGCCACCAGATCTTTCAGAATACACGTGAAATCCCGTGCAGCATCTGCCACAAAAGCAATTTTTGACATCAAAGAATTGTCCAGATTATCATTAACAACCGCTATGGCCTTATTCAACGCAAAATTAGTTCCCATCGCAACATACGAAATAGATATTATTTGGGATAAGCAGTTAAACCAAGAGTTTTGAAAGCCGCTCTAGGTGTTTCGAAACACACAAAGTCGAGGCTAGTATATAAGCTCGCGAGAACCGTTCTTTATAGAAGAACTGTGTTTGAGACTCCCATCTACCGACAGCTCGAATAAACTGCTTGTTGAAAGACAAAAGAAACGAAAAAAAATTTGGCTGGACTTCTATATACTACAGAAGCCATGGTAAATAGATCTTGGGCCACCACGAATCAAGACCTCTGACACCTGGTGACCTCAATAGCTGTTCATGGGTACCACCACGAAGTATGCAAGAACAAGTGTTTTCATGATCCCGGGAATAACTGTGTATGTGAGTTGTGCGATCAACCTGGTGATCGTTACCACATTACCACTTGTAAAAAACGAGTAATACCCCTGGTAGACTATTGTGCTTAATTAAAATGTGTACAATCAAAATGCGGGGTAAAATGTATCGCCAAAACTTATGTAACATATATACACAACTTGTGTGCATTTCTTAATAATAATTTAAAGTAGAAATAGAAAATGCGGAGTCGTTGGGTTTTTCTTTCGTTAGTGTGGTTTTTTTGTTGCTATTTTTCTTTACGTCGCACCGACACAGATAGGTCTTATGGCAACGATGGAATAGGAAAGGAATGGGAAGGTAGCGGCCGTGGCCTTAATTAAGGTACAGCTCCAGCATTTGCTTGGTGTGAAAATGGGAAACCACGAAAACCATCTTCAGGGCTGCCGACCGTCGGATTCGAACCTACTATCTCCCGGATGCAAGCTCACAGCTGCACGCTCCTAACCGCACGGCCAACTCGCCCGGTGAGTGTGGTTTTAGGGTGGTGTTTATATTTGTTAATTATCCGTTCTATGAAAGAATTACTGTAACCGTTAAATTTAGCAATTGCGCGAAATGTTCAATTCGTTTTTTATGTCTTAGACATCAGTATCTTGAAGGCACAATAAACGAAGCTTTTGTAAGTTACGCGTTGATGTACTTGTGGATGCAAAGAGTCTTGGCGAATAGTAGACACTGTTTGCATGGGTTTTCTGAAAATCTTGTAGGATAAAAGGGTTGGGTGTCTATTTATGGTCAAATCTAAGAAATTTCTTATTTTCTTAATTTCAGATTCGAGAGTTAAACTTGACGTGAGGGTCAATGTTATTGAGGTCGAGAGGAGTGGAAACCGCGTTCGTAAATTCTTTGTCCATAATTACCAGAGTATCATCAACATATCCGTCCCAAAAGACGTTATATTTAAAGTTATTATTATTGATTTTAGAGTATTCTAAGAAATCCGGATAAATCTCCGTTAAGATGCCTGAGGCCAGTGAGCCCATTGCTAAAATGTCTTGCTGATATATAGTATTGTTGAAAGTAAAAAAGTTATTATTAACAACCAATTTTAGAATAGACAAGACCAACTACAATATCTCAGACCTTAACTGACCTATCAAAACTGTCCATAATGGCGGCAGCTGGAGTGCTAGCATGCGTTTGTTTTGATTTGTGTAAGTCGTGCTGTTACCAAATATTTATGGAAATTTGAATATTATTAATCGTATATTATATTTATTTATAGAAGAAGGTTGCAGATCATCTTTCAGTGCCGTAAGAAGCCATTTGTTCTCAAAGAGCTTATTTATTCCAACAATATCGGTGGTGATAAGGTTAATATTGATTCTCATGTTCTTTGAAAGTTTTTTCCTTCATTTTTAGTTACCTATGCAATATGTTTATAGTTTAATGTGCTGTGTGCCTGGATGTAAGTAAGAACTTCAGTGTTCCCGTTTCCAAAAGACCTAGTATTAAGACAAAATTGGGTTAAGAGCATTCGTAAGGGAAACTTCGAACCGAATCATAGGACTAATAATGTTGTGTGGATTAATTATTTTATCATTTTTGAAATCAAATGTATTGTCAGGGAAGACATTATATACCCATAGAAGGTGGTGATCTAATTCGAGTGCCGTGCAAACCTCCGAAGTTTAAACTAATGATGCCTATCCTAGCATTTGCCTTATCAGCCAACGTACCTTACTACAAAGAACATTAAATCAGTCCCTGAAATCATGACTAAAATTTATGATTTAGAGACTAAATTATTCTTAAACGGTGGTGCAAGAATGATGTAATTAATTTTCAACGTTTTACAATGAACATGCATAAACTAAACCTAACCCCATTTCCCGTGGAGTGAACATGATTATGTTTTTTAATATATAAAATACAATATGCCATCAATTCTGGTGTGTTTTAAGCTGACGAAAGCTTTAGATGGTCAAGTGTATCATACAAATATCGCTTGTACCTACTCAACAATACAGGTGGAATTTGGAGGGTTGAAATTTTGTTGGAGAAATTTGTTTGCGTGTTTTACATAATGGGCTGTGGTTAATGGTGGTGTTACATAGTATTTCATGTAAGGTTAATAATGTTCTTTGTTGACATCTATATATCGTATTTGCTGACCGGAGATTCATATGTGAAATAATTTTATACTCTGTGTCTGTTTTAACCTGACGTTGATACAATAATTCTCCCTTCGTTATTTTCCCCTCTGAAATTTCATTTAGACTTACAATACGCTATAACGCTACTTTTGGTGTTTAATTATTCATATTTTGAGTTAGTGAGTTCCATTTCATGACGTTCGACTTGTGATATTTTCTTTAGGTGACTCGAAATAAACATGCATAACCTTTCCCTCAACCTCTCATATCGCACACCGATGTCCGCCATGTTTATTCTGGATTACGGTCTGATGTAATTGTAGTTGGTCTTGGAATAGAAATGAAGTCCTGGATTTCGTGTTTCCTTAAGTGTGTTTATTTAAGTTATTTTCGATAATAGGGAATAATTTTGTGGTCGGTATGCTGGGGTA
Organism: Anabrus simplex; assembly: GCF_040414725.1. NCBI lineage: Eukaryota > Metazoa > Arthropoda > Insecta > Orthoptera > Tettigoniidae > Anabrus > Anabrus simplex. The sequence continues at coordinate 82,455,953 of NC_090271.1, read as the reverse complement.
CATGTTCACGATGTCAAACGAGTGGAGAGAATGATTTTGTTGGATGTCAAGATTTTTTAGGTTTTTTGTTTTTCTGATAAATTTATTTGATAAAAATTGATCATTTTTCTTTAGAACTGGGAACTCACATCATCTATGTTTTAGAACATTTTGACCTTCACATGAAAATTCCGCTAGCACTTCAACAAATTTCAAATACATCGTCTAATGTATTTATATGTGTTGCTGAACTGCAAGCCTTTTTATTCATCATGCTGGTGATTGACTTCAAATCTCTTCGCTCGAAGATAAATATCTACAACATTTTTATGACAAATGCCCCATTCTATTGTATTATATGTATGTTCATAAGTTTTAGCATCAGTTTGAACTCGCATCACAGACAAGCTTTTCTTTTTATCTAAGCATTTTATTTCTTCCATGTTTCATGTCATATGTTTGTACATTTGCATACCTGCCAACCCTTCCGATTTACTCGGAAACTTTCTGGTTTTTAACTCGTCATCCGATTTTCCTTTTTATTTTTACTTCTTCCGATTTTTGACTAAAATAACCTCTAGTACGGCCAATACTCTTCCCCTAGAATAAAGGATAAATTCTTATGTGCTTGTGTAATTTACGAAACCTCATTTTCAAGTGTATTTATTTGATACTTTATTTCGTGAGTGTTTCGTCTGCCGCCTTCGTGTATCGTGTTTCCCGCGCACCACAGCAGCGTGTGCGCTTGATACAGTTGGGGATTCGGGGCGGCGATCGTCCTGCAAACAAGAGGCCAGCGCGCGCTAACGACTCTGTTAATCGGGACGAAAGAATGAGTTTGTTATTGTGGTGTTCGTGCGCTGTTAACATCGTTTCTGTGCGTAGTTTTGTCGGAGTTGTAGGCCACGTGTTTTTTCTTGCATTTCTATGCTTTCCCCCTCTGTCAAGGTCGCATGTTAATAATGTATGGGGCATATTGAATTGTTTTGTATGTGGTAGTTTTGCGTATTTAAGTGCATAATTTTAATGAGTTGAATCGGTGACAGTTTCTGGCATTTTTTTTCTCGTTATAGTCACAAAATATAACGAACGTTATCTCCAAGTGTTCAGAGATAACTGTAAATTTCCGTTCATTTTACCATCTGTCGAAGGAAACTACCGTATTTTCTCGCGTAATTAACGCCCTTGCATTTTTTACGCATCTTATTATTTTTTGGTCCAAAGTGGGGAAAAAGAAATGTTATGTATTTGACGCATCCACAACTTCAAACATCCATCACTCAGTTCCGGATGCATTTCGAAATAAAGATGTCAATACTCGTAGCAGGCTTCCTATTGCGAAAGCGGGCATTTCAAACACGGGGCAACGTGCTGTTATTAGCCGTCAGGAAATCCCACTGCACTAGTTTTACGAGTGTTTTGGGTACGGGTCATTCTGTGATCTCAAAGTTGCCAGTCCACAGTATTGGAGTATTACTGCTTCGTACAAACTCGTCGTGATTAGTTACGCCGAAACATACTGGAATAGAGCAGCGGCCAACAAGTCTCGCAAAGCATTTCGCGGACCAAACCGGCAAGTTTCTGCAAGTAGAGGATAATCTGCTCAAATATATGATTTTGTTACGCAATGTTGGGTAAGCTGTTTCTCACGAAATGCTGTATTTTAAAGAATGAGAAATAGCAGCGGCACATGGAATCGGTGTCTCGAATTTGAATGTTAGCCGAGGCTTGATTAATTTTATGAAGAGAAATGGACTTTCTCGTCGACGAAGAGCAACATTATGCCAAAATATGATGAATTATTTCAACAAGTTGCATCGCTTTGTGATTGAGAAGCGTAAAGTGAAGGAATATTTGATCGCCCCTATAGGAACCGTAGGTCAGACTCCAATCAGTTTCCATATGCCACAAAATCGAACAATCGATAAGAAAGGAACATGCAGTGTTATCGTGCGTGCTACCGGAAGCAAGAAACAATGATGTACCCGTACTGCAATGCTTGCTGTAACAGTTGATGGCAGAAAGCTTGCACCTTACGGTACATTGTTCTAAAATGAAAAACAATGATTAAAGCAAAATTTCCACGAGTGATTCCACGTTTGTATTCAAGCAAAAGGGTGGATGGACACGTTACTCGTACAAGATTGGATACGAAAGGTTTGGGGTAATGTAACAGGGTCTCTCCTTCGATGCCCGGCCCATCTCGTGTTGGACTTTTTTCTTTTTTGCCGGTATGTCATTTAGGTTGTATTGTCAGCTCGTAATGAGAAGAATATTTTCTAGTGTCAGTACTTGAAACCCATGTGTCTAACTTTCCTGATGTACCCTATTTGACTTTTCAGAAAAAATCTCACGTCGGAATTTTACGCCAAATGATGATAACTGCAAATGAGTTGAACCAATTGTGTTTATATTATATTTGATGTATCTTTTAAATGTAAATGAATTGTAAATAATTTGTAAACTGAAGTCCTTGAATAATTTACGCATCTGAAGTTTTCGCCTGTATTTTTCTTCAAAAATGTGCGTTAATTACCTGAGAAAATACTGTATTATGCATTTTGTTGTGTGTGTCGGTGTGACATAAATAATATTATTCGTATATAAGTGTAAAAAATGAGAGTTATTAGTTACATTTTCTTGTGACCATTTTTATATTTTCTTTGTTGAAGTTTTTAAATTTAATGGTCAATTCGCATTGTAACTGTAGATGTGTGTGCCTTTTATCCTGACCTTTTTTCACATAGACTGTGGTGGAATATTATGCGATGAAATCCAAGAATTAAAAAATCTTCCTATTTTTGGTTTCTAAAAGTTGGCAGGTATGCTTTTGTGATTTTTAGTACCTTGCATTATTTGTGTCATCGGCTGATGATGACCTAGATCTGGAGTCGAAACTAGTACCATGTGTTAACAGCTTGTATTTAACTCACATTACAAAATAATTTGTATTGAAAGTGAAATCATAAATGTACTTAATTTTAATGCAGTGTTTGAAATTCGGCCGGTAAAGTATCGATAATCACATTATCGATTATCATCATGCTTTTGTCAGCTGTTTGACCTTAACTGCTATTTCATTCACTGAGATGTGTCCAAACAAGTAGCAGGCTGTTATTTTGAATTTATATATAACAACTTTAGTAATTCTGTTGTGCTTTGTAGCAGCCGAAATGCTTTTTTTATGTATGGGTGTAACGTTGGCGGTAGTTCTGAAACTCTTGGAATTGTGTGACAAATTCATAAGTGATTTAGTGTTTTTAGTGTTCATAATGAGTTCAACTAAGAAACGATATTATCAGTCTTTTAGGGAAGCATATTCTGCTGAATTTCCTTATTGTATACAATCGCGGAAAGGCAAAACATTTGCATTCTGTTCCATGTGCTCGTGTGATATAAACATTTCTCACGAGGGAAGAACAGAATGAGTAAATCACATTAAATCTGTTATACTCGTTTCCAATACAAAATTTAAGGATGGCGGTCAGAAAATTAATTTTTTTTTAATCTCTTCTGAAGCCGACCTTGATGTAGTAAGAGTGGAATGCTTGTTCACTTCATTTTTAATTGAACATAATATCCCATTAGCTTCTGCCAATTATGCTGGTGGTCTGTTTAGGAAAACGTTTCCTGGTTCAGAAATTGCAAAAATGTATGTCTGTGGTCGTATGTGAACCATACATTTGGAAGAAATGGTTACAGGTTCAAGAAGTGAACCATTTTCTTTAGCTACACGAGGCAATGATAGTAATGCTAAACCTCACCCTATTGTTGTCACCTGTTTTGTGGCAAAGCAGGAAAAGATAGTTAGCTCAGTGTGTCTGTCACAGCTTTGGTGGGTGATACAGCATGATGTAATATTGGTAACTTGGTAATTTCACAGTTAGAGTGTTACAAAATGCCAATTCAAAATTGTGTAGCGTTCTGTTCAGATAATGCTTGAGTCGTCATTGGAAAGAAGAATGGAGTTGCTGCTGTTTTAAGGGAAGCACAGTCATTTGTCTTCAGACTGGATTGCTCATGCCATTTGATTAACTTGGTTGCTGAGAAAGGTGCAAGCAGTTTGTCTGTTTAGATGGACTATAAATCAACATCTTTTATTATGTAGAAAAGAGTTGGAAGAGGAAGGAATGCCTTAGGAAATTCCAAGAGCTTCACAACAAGGAAACGAAGAAGATACAGAAACATATTTGCACAAGATGGCTATCGTTATGAAGGTGTCTGCAGAGGCTGTTAGAGCAATGGGATCCACTACTTGGTTTCTTTAAACTTCATTTACAATCCCAAAAGCCGAGCCTGGTAGTTCCAAAGACCATTGGAAAGAGGTACGCTACTGAGTCGTCAGAATTGGTCGCTCACAAAAGATTTGCATGTGTCTCAAAATCTGCCACACCTGTGCTAAAGAATAAGAACATTATTCAAAATTGTGAAGAATTTTTTTAATGGTTTTGTCATCAGAATTTAATAAGGCATACTGTGCTTACTGTATTCTATCTCAATTCTACACTTCAGAGTGCTTACCCTCACATTCATAAACTACTAGAACTAATGACAAACCTGTTAAAGCAGCTGCTTTCCAGATTTATTAAACCAAAAGTGATCAGATGTTCCCTTGAAAGTTCCATACCGTTCTATTGAGAATCAGAGAGACAGTAATGAGCTAGTCATTGTCGTTAAGACAATGAACTTGGTGAAGGAACTAAATGATATAGATAAATCAACATTCTTTTCATCTGCCAGTGGTTACTTCTGCACAGCATGCGATTATATTATTAACAAGTTCCCTCTGAATGTTGGAAGTACTGAAACATGCAAAGGTTGCAGATGTTTCTCAAAAGATTTTCATCATTGCTGCTGAGGAAAGACAGTGAGTAGGTTGAGGATGCAATGAATGTGCTTCAGAACCAATTTGTAACTCTTCAGATTGATGACTGTGCTACTGTTGAGAGTGCGAATCTGACAGATGACACCAAATGGGCTCGCTTGGTGAACCAAGAATATCCGTGCTAATGCTTTCTGTTCTGACTCTACCGCACAGTAACGCTGAGTGTAAACGTGTGTTCAGCTTGGCAAAAAAGAACCATAATCAGTTTAGGTCCTGAATCATCATCATCATCATCAGTTTGCCCTGCCAGCGAGCCGGGTAAGATGTTTGAAAATGAGCGTCTTCCAAAGTTGCTTATTCAAAAAGATTTTGTTGTCCATGACGGATTCCCAATTCCATCCTCTTCTCTCCAAGTCTTCCCTCAGTTCGTCCATCCATCTTCTCCTTGGTCTTCCATCTGGTCTTCTACCTGTTATTCTCTTTTCTGAATAAGCACATGGTAACCCTGTGCTATTCATTCGTTTAACATGCCCTTTTCTCCATGGATTCATTTAGACCTGGGTTAGATCGAATCTCATCATTTTTCACGTGATCAAGTTGTGTCTTTTGGAGGGTAGTTCTAAGAAATTTCATTTCACAGGCTTGAATCGTACTACAATCCTTTGATGTTAGTTTGCAGGTTTCCTGAGAATATGTATGGATGGGAATGAAATATGACTTGTACAGGATCATTTTTGTTCTTTGTGGGACCTTCTCATCCCATAGTGTCTTAACGATACTGTAAACGTTGGGGCCTTTGGTTACTCTGTTTGTTATTTCTATCTCAGCTCTCTTATTACTAGCCATTACGCTTCCTAAATATCTGAATTGGTGTACTACTTTAACTTGGTGGTCCTGTATTTTTATGTTGCATTCTCTATTATGTCTGCTGATTTTCATTGCTACTGTTTTTGATGGGTTCATTTTCTTTCCATAATCATCAAACTTCTTACACCATGCATTCAGATTTTTTTGCACTCCCTCATCTGTTTCATCCCATATTGCCACATCGTCTGCAAACACCAGAGCCTGAAGATCTTCATTACCTTTTCCTTTTAGTTCCTTTAAAATGGTACGCATAACTGCTGTGAATAGAGGACATGATAAGGCACTTTGCTGTTGTACTCCTTTGATTGTATTGAACCTTTCCGAGTTTTCACGTACTCTCACCGCTGCATTCTACAATTTTGGACTCTGCCTTTCTTTGCCTACCTTGCATATTTCGTCATCCAGCTGTTCTACATTCTGCGAACCGCCTGCTGCTTTTTGACGCATCTGGTCAGCTGCTTCGTCTCCTCGCCCAGCCGGCTCTGTGCTTACTGTGCATGATTTTGCTTCCCTCCTCCGCTCACGTCACCGTTCTGCACTCGCTACCTCCTGCCTATAAAAGCTCGCGTTGGCGTTATCAGCGCTGAGTTGGGTTATGGAGTGATATTTGTGGGGAGGTATTTTATGTCCTTGTACAGCTGGACTGTACTGCTTGTCATCAACGGGACTTATTTCTACATGGAAGTGGGTGAGCAACCAACATGCACACAATTTTTTTTTGTTACAACCTATTGGTCTCGCCCCTCTGGCCTGACATTAAAAACTTCATCCCGTCAAAACTTATTTTGAAGGGGATTTCACCATTTTTGAGGCACTTATCGCCGCATGATTGATAAATTTTGAAATGTATTTCGGCTGTATCTCCAACGTAGGATGCTAAAAGGTTTTAATGTATCATCTATTCAATACATATAAATGTTTAAACATTAGGAATTTATTATTAATTCCATTTGAGACATATTTCGCCCTTCATTGAGGGCATCTTCAGTCAAATTAGTTCCTCAAGGCAAAAATCAGGTATCTGATTAGTGATTAAACTATAAACATTAAGATACATTACAATGGGGAAAAATTAAGCAACCAAGAAAAATTGTTTTTGTTCACTGGTGATACAGTTAAACAATGTAAGTTTATATAGACATAGTAGTCAGCACCAATGCGTAAAATCACTGGGTATTTTAGCAGAGTCCAGCAGGGGTGTTCCGAAGAATAATTGACGCACTCGTTAGAAAATCATAGGAGATTATAAAGTTTATACAAATATTTACATTGAAACAGTCGGGGGAGAAAGGGTATAGTATCTGGCGTCAATGTTCGTAACATTAATTACTGCCGTTGGTTGAACGATTACAGGTTGACAGGGTAATTATACAGTAAATTTGCATCCAAATGAACAGTTGAGAAATCACAGCTTATATACATATTTACAAGAGAGCAGCTTGGTGAAAAAGGGCATAAAGATGTTTAGCATCAAGTGCGTCCCGTTGTCTTAGTTGTTGTGGACATTTAACTTTCAACTTAACTATGGGTGTCTCGTAGATTTTGGGACTGTCGTGCCTATTTTTTGGTACGAATTAAGCTAAACATCAAGGATTTGAGTGAGCAGACTTTCCCATCCTCTCTCCCCATCCTTCTCATGTGTCTTCCTTTCCGTTTCTCGTTAAAAAAAGAAAAAGGTGGATTGTAAAAATTGTTCCTTATGGACATTCTATTTTGAGTGGTTGGGAAATTAGGAGAAGTGGCTTACTATTCCATTTTATGACTTAAACTTTCTTCTATTTCTTATTAATGTTAGTACAAACCTAGTGGCTGTTCCATTCAAAATGTTTTTTTTTACCACGACTTATTCTTTTAATTGTGAGAAGTGCTTGTTACTCTGCTTTCAGATTTGAAATTACCCTTGTTCTTCAGTAATATCTCGTACAACCCTGGTGGTTTATGTCATTGTAGAATAACTCACACCACATGTTTACTCTAAATAAAATTACGAAGGGTGGGTGTTGTTCAAATTTTGCACTTTGTTTCGTGCCATGCCCTTCGACTTTTTGTGTATCGTCTATTGTATTACAAATGATGTTTGTTCCAATAACACGTGATGCGTGCATAAATTCTAGTCAGACTCATTGTAATGCCTAAGCATTGTGTGGCTACCTTTTTATGACAGACTTGTTGGTCTTGGGTGTTGTGAAAAAACTGTTTTCGAGCATTATACAGAGAAAAATATTGTAAGTATTTTCTTTTAGTCCTAATTGTTTTAAATTTCTTAATAAGTATTTTCAAAATATATATTGTTGTTGCCTTTTGGTTGTCCAAAGAAAAAAAAGGCCTTTTTCTTTTCCTTTTTTATCCAGATGTCCATGTACTTACCATGGTCTGGCCTCTTGGGTCTGTCCCATAGCATTGCTTCTTACGCATAATGAACTCTGCTGGAAAATTGTGTCGTAATGACTACTTGGTTCGATTCTCGATCCATACGTCCTGCTGAGGCTTATGAGTTTCTTGGATTGTATCGCACGGTTATTAGCTTTACCGCGAGTGTATTTAAAATATGTTGTGACTTCTCTGACTTTGAAGGTTGCGTTCTACTGGCATGAAGCCTTCCCTTCATATGCTCACCACCTTAGCAGGCGTAAATAAATACAAACAGTACTGACACAGCTTTTGCAATTTGTATATAGCATTTGGATCTTCCTAATAAGGTACACCAAGTTTTCTAAGACTTTCCCATCCTCTCTCTCCGCCCTTCTCATGTGTCTATTCCTTTCCGTTTCTTGTTTAAAAAAAAAAAGAACCTTATACGCCTTTTCAAGGTCCATAAACACAATAATTAGGTTTTTTCCTTTTTCCCAGTGTTTCTCTGCCAACATCCTCAAAGCAAATATCAGATCTGTTGTGCTTCTTTCTGCGCTAAAGCCATGTTGTTCCTATTCTAAGATAGGCTATAGTATATCCCTTACTCTGGCTTCAGTGATTTTCTCCAGAATTTAAGGCCATGTGATAGGAGGGTAATGCCTCTGTAATTTTCACATTTCCTTCTACTCCCTTTCTTAAAGATAGGAACTATCATTCCTCAGAGTCAACAACTGAAATTCTGGATTCTATTTCTGTTTTGAAAACCAGAAGTACTGGTCTATGCTACTCGAGTAGTTTTCCTGCAGAATTTCTGAAGAAAGCAAAGAAGGCTACTCATCTCCATCTGTCATCTCCCTCCTGTAATGGATAATATTCTGCATACTGTGAACTTGACAGAATTTTGTAAATAAGTGTACATTTTTAGTTTATTTTGAAGGTGACATATTGTAAATAAGTGTACATTTTTAGTTTAATTTTGACGGTGACATATTGTGACCCGCAAGTTTAAAGTGCAGAGTAACACTCCGTACTGTGTGAACTGTTCCCATTGTTAGTAAAAACAGATGAGCGCTCATCAAGATGTAACTTTGTGTAAGTATTTAATTTCAAGGGTGATCATAACATGTATTTGACTTGTATTAGTGTTGTATGTAATCTCCCCTCCTTGCCATCCCTTTTCACTATGTCTCAAGACTTTGCAACACTGCGCATGGTGTTAACATTTTCCTGCTTTAGGATCTTCTGGATTCCTCTTTTTGAAAGTTGACAGGTATGCAGTTCTTTTTGGTAGATTGTCAACATTTTACTCTATCCCTTTGTGAAAATTGCTAGGATGCTTTGCTTTTCACATAATTTCAGCAAATTGTTAGACTTGTTTGGCAGATGTAGTGTTCTGGTGCCAGTTTCCTTTGTAATTGATTCTTTGTTCTAGGTCAAAAACACCACCAGGGGCTGTAGGACCTGTGAGGGAAGGACCCCGTATGGGCCCTTACAATGTAGGCCCTGGTGAAGTGTCTCCTGGACGAGTATATCAGGGTCCGCCTGATCCTTACCCTGGAGCAGTGCCTGTATTAGATGTCCAGCATAGGACTTTGGGTTCACTTGGGGAAAGGTAATGTTAGCTTCAGTTTTATAAGGTGTTGACCATTGTTGTTTATGCACTGTAATCCTCCTCTTGCATGGTCATGATTTAGAGAAAACCTGCATTTAACACAAGAAATTTCATGTCCAGGAAATTATTTCAAAAGAGTAGTTTTATATTCAATTTAATATAATTCGCGTGGAGGTTAAACACAGTTTTTTAATATCAGGAAATTTTGAAAACCTCAGTTATTTGTTTCTGCTTGTTAGGTTATGCAACCTTAAGTTCAGTGCAAGAGATGTCATTAGCTTACTGAGGATGATTGAAGCCACAAGAGGAATTTGTCGAGCACCAATGCTTAGATAGTGCTAAAGTGAGATGTGAGGCTCACGTATTAATCGGACCTTAGCTATGTAGGGTGGTGATCTCGCACAGCAACTGTCGTGGACTGAGCAAAGCTTAAGACTGACTATGTCCCACGAATTTTGACCATTCAAACAAACACTCCGCTACACTCGCACCTATCTATATGCATTACGTTTTGCCTTGTTGGAAATAACATCTTGATTAATTCATTTCATTATGTTCTGTATTGATAATTACCATATTTAGAATATAATTAGAATTTTAGAATAAGGTAATTATCAATACGGAACATAATGAAATAAATTAATCAATCAAATCAATCAAATCTCTTTATTTGCAAATGAGGTGTCTACCTCGGTGGCAAATGGTACACTAAAATACATTATTGTCAAGCACTAAATTAACAAGAGAAGAAAATTTTTCTATAATACAATATTATACAATTTACGGTAACAATGTTTTCTATTAAACACACAGCTCATCCTTAATAAATTTATATTGTTTACAAAATTCTACTTATAATATCTCCTGTACTACTTACAAATATAGTCAACTGATATACAGTATGTGGAATTACTTCAAATGATACTATACAACTGGTATAAGATTAATATTTACATTGCATTTATTTATTTACTTTTTTTTTACCCGTTCTGGATCCTAAGTAGCATAACGACCTGCTGCGTCTTAACCAGAGCCCCTTTTGCCACCACTTTTCAGAGTTCCTGAAGGGCCTTCACAGCTACCGTAGCGGTCCCAGGGCCCTCGAAGTCCCAACTGTACTTCACCCCTACAGGCAGTCCCCTACTTTGGCTGTCCAAACTCCTTAGACCAGGGGATGGAATTAATTTATTCACACACATTTTTTTATTTACAATAACCTGCACTGGTCGAATGCCATCTAACACTTCATTTATTTTCTCTGTTGCTGTTTATTCTCTTCTTGAATATCTGTACAGATTTTGGAAAAGGATCAAACACCACCTCTCGTAAACTGTTCCACTCCTTCACACCCTTCCCAGTGAATGAAAATTTACCCCAATCGCTTCTGCTAAAATTCCTTCTAATTTTATATTTGTGGTCAGTCCTGCCGATATAATTATTTTCCACCTGAAGCCTCTCACGGATATCTCCCCGTGCTTCTTCTCCTGTATAGGCTCTATATAATCCTATAAGTCTAGTTTTCTCCCTTCTCTTACTTAAAGTTTCCCACCCAAGTTCCTTTAACATTTCTGATACACTACTCTTTCTCCTGAAATCCCCTGTTACAAATCTTGCTGCTTTCCTCTGCACACTATCTATTTCTTTTATTAGGTATTCTTGGTGAGGATCCCAAACACTGTTTGCATATTCCAATAATGGACGAACCATACTCAAGTAACTTTTTTCTTTTAATTCTTTGTTGCATCCTTTAAGTAGCCTCATTATGACATGTAACGATCTGTATGCTTTCCCAACAATGTCATCAATATGACCCTTCCAGTGCAAATTACTTTCAAATCTCACACCTCAGTATTTGCACTTGCCATCTTTTGGGATAAGTACCTCATCCGAAGTATATTCAAATTCAGTTTTAAAGCTCCTGTTTGTAAAAGTTGTAACAGTTGATTTGCCTCCATTAACCTTCATATTATTTTCTTCAACCCATTGTTGGTTACTTTCAAGGTCCCTTTGTAATTCTGAACAATCCTCAATGTTGTTTATTCCCCTATAAACAATTATGTCATCTGCATACAATCTTATTTTTGATGTTATATTGTTCCCTAAATCATTTGTGTATATTAAGAGAAGTAACGGACCGATTATACTACCCTGTGCAATTCCCTTCCAAACTTTCTCTTCCTGCGATACATTATTTCCTACTTTGACTTTCTGAACCCTTGAATTTAGAAATGTTTTTATCCAACATGTAACCCTTATGTCCAATCCTATTCCCTCCAATTTCTTTAATAATATTCCATGTTCCACTCTATCAAAGGCTTTGGAAAGATCTATGGCTATGCAATCTAACTGACCTCCTGAATCCAACTGATCTGATATGTCCTGCTGAAATCCCACCAGTTGTGCCTCACAAGAAAATTTCTTTCTAAATCCATATTGGCTCCTCATGAACCAATTTTTATCATCACATATGCACCCTACGGGTCAGGGTAACCACAGTAATTCCCAACTAGTCAGTTAAATATATCTCAGGGTATCCTTGCCTCCAGAAAAATGGTTAATTTCTCTATGTTTGGTTTTACGTGTGTCCGAAGAGAAATAACGGTACCATACGCGGTTCAGAGAAGGTAACGATATCATACGCGGTTCAGAGAAAGTAACGATACCATACGCTCAGTAGTTATTTTGTGAACGCAAACTTCAGTCATCCTTTTAGAAAAAATATATATATATGCGCACAACGAGAACCTTACACACTAAGTAAAACTATTAACTACCAATATGAATGAAAACTCACTTCATTATATAAGAAACTAATCAAGAAATACATTTATTAAATTGTCAAGTATCGCAAAAGAAATGGTTAATATCAGGTATGACTCATAAGCTTCAATTATCAACTTAATAAATAAATATTTTAATCAGTGAATCAAATATGTTAGGTCAGCGCTGCCTAATTCCTAAACTAAGCTTTCATCTTAATACACTGAGTAACGTATTCCTGAAATGAATTATCTTCCCTTTAAAAATTACATTTGGTTACTTAAATATATTACATCACAGTCTTTTGGCCACGGTCGAAATTCGTTATATCAATAAATTATTCCATCAGTCATGGTATAATTATATACCTCATTGAAAATACAACCATCACGTTGTTCAAGTTTCTGCGAAAATGAATTGAATTTGAATAATATGTCCTGAATATAAATATCAGTGACCTAAGTTATGTTGAAAATTATCTGAGTTCGTTGGTGCAGGTTAGCGTGAAGAAAATGAAATATTGAATGACGCATTAAGTTCCTCGGTCCGATTGCCATTTAAATTACGGCTCCTAACTAAGTATTCGCTCTAATAATATTCCATATTAACAAAACATCAATGATATCCTACGTAAATGTCAAATAATTTCCCTATTCTAGCTAAATAATTTCTTATGTATCGTATTCCAGCTCGATATACATACAGCCAGTAAGCATTTATCATATATAGGTGTGCTAATGCCAACACAAAGATATTTTGACACTACATTATGATACTACTTGCATACAAGCTTATTCTTCCATGCAATATCCATTCATTCGGAATATGACATAATCATGTATTCATTTATCCATCACTGGTTGTTATTATTGTCAAACCACTTTCACACATCATTAAAATATACGTAATATTATAGTTCATACCTTGCTATAGTTCCTCACTGGGGCATACTTATACTCTGTAATCGCACTACATGTGCTCCAACATCACATATAAAATATATCAAATACGCTTTACTTCCTATTACTCTGCGCAATATATCATTTAAAATACTCTACACACTTCCATTATCTCACTACTAACCTTCAATTCAATTCATATTTGATTCATTTATCATCCATAACTACCGCGTTTAACCTCCAATATTTAATTACACAACGATACGTATCTCATCAATAGCGCAGAATTCGTTCCTCAAAACGCATTTTAATCTTGCAATTCCATATATAACCCCAAATTCAGTATCTTTCCTTTCAATAAAATCATATAGCAAAGAGTATGGTAACTTGTCTTAACCAATTCAACATGCGTCACTCTGTGACGTAACTGGGTTTGACTAGTACTACATCACTTATGGGCCTTTCTAACTAACCGGGATTCTTTGAAAACAGCTGTTGCACTATGTCATACTTTTAAATCGTATTCCTTCATCCTTGGATAAAATAATGTAGTAATACGTTGTCACTCCGTAACGAGATATCGTCTTAAATATTTCACACTGCACTTTCTTATATTCACAAGCACACTTAATTATCTCACGCTTAGGCTATTCAGATCTACTGTATATACTGGTAATACTCCACATAAGAAATTATATTACTTAATACTATTACTTAGCTCGCCATTCAATATCTCGGGCCTTAGTTGCTCCTCGGTGTGGTCGTAGTCCTTGGATCGGGAACTGGGCAGGATTTCCACCAGTGGTATCTCAGGTAGTGTGACCTCCTCCACACGGGTCGGGTGGTTTCAACGGCCAGGATGACATCTCCCTCCAGGTTGGTCTATGCCGATTTAGCAAGCCATCATCTGTTCAGCAACACAGTAGACAAAATGCGATGATTCTGAAAAATATAAGCTCATCATAGTTCTGCGTAGAATATATATATTTTTATGGTGATTGCTTCTTTATTTGGTTTTCCTTGCGATTATTTTCACTAAGAGTGGCTTAATCTCGAGCTCTCACGTCTCAAACAAGTTCCTATTTTCAAACGGCTTTGCGTCTAAGTATCTGGACGTATTATTCAAAGCTTCAGGATTTTACTCCCTCTTTCCAGTATTTTAACGCTTATCTATTCAATTCGCTCAATATTTCCTTCTTCTCAGCGTAATACTTCTCGCTAAATATTGCCAATCTCGCTTATTTTCGAGTGCGAAGTTCGGAACGTCTTGTTCTCACCACGTCAATTTTTCAAGTCAGTTTTTTATAATAATCTGTTTTATCCTTCTTATTTTTTTAAAAACAATTCTATCGATTCTACACCATTGTACACCGCCTTCATAGTGGTAGGTTTAAGTTAGTCATGGCCTCCTAGCATACATCAATATCGATATCTTATTATACATTTCTTTGCCTTGGCTGGCCTCTACCTTCCGTAGGCGCCATTTTGAATACGTCCAGTAAATGCATCGGGTACACATATCCCTCTGATGTACTTTGATATTAAACTCTCCAGTATTTTACAAACAAGACACTTGCACCTATGCATAGGGACATTGTGAGACCTCATTTGATATGATATTCTTTTATCAATACTGAATTCTCAAAAATATTGATGAAAACACTATGCAGTAAGTTTTCACTTTTTCTTTGTGACTGTTTGCTGTGTGTGGATTTCTTCATTTTGTCTTAAAATGAAGGAAATCAATTTTAAAATGGTCCCGATTTACTTTTGCAGTCAGGGCATTGATCTTATATTCTTTTAATTTTACTGTTGATTTTCAACCATTACGATGAACACAGACATAACAAGGCAATTACATAAAAGGGGAAAAGACAACAAAACACAGTTACTTACCACGAGGGCAGTAGCACAAACTTACAACGCGTGAAGGGCCAACACATCGAGGAGAAAGGAGGAGATCTTAAAATTAACATTTGAAAGGTTGCCAGGTCAATATTACTAGTTACTAAAAAAGAAGCAAGATTAAAATTAAATTAAAGAATTTTACTTAATAAGTTAAATATAGAATTCATGTATCATATATACAGTTAAATATATATACAGTGGAACCTTGGATTGCGAGCATAATTCGTTCTGTCAACATGCTTGTAATCCAAAGCGCTCGTATATCAAAGCCAGTTTTCCCATAAGAAACCATTGAAACGCAGATGATTCGTCCACAACACAAAAATATTTATTCGCATGCCATTTCTAAAACATAATATAACATAAAACAAATTAAAGTGCACTTTTCCTTACAACAGAATCATTGTTGATGTAAGGGAGACGAGAGATGACATGAGAAGAGTTACTGTGTAGCATGAATTTCACTAACGGAATCACTGCTATCTGTTGGCTCACTGGAATGGTTTTCTTTTCGCGCAACTTTAACGAGGAACCTGTCCGATAACTGTTGCTTTTGCCTCTTTTTGAGGATATCACAAAAATGTGACATTGCATTGTCACTGAACTGATTAATCGCTCGCACTGCTACAGCCTTATTCGGGTGGTGATTTTCTACAAAATTTTGCACCGTTTCCCACATTTTTCACTTCTCCCGAATCTCAGTTGAAATGAGAGATTCCATTGACTTTTCCTCCTCCTCTTCCCTGGACGAGATCTCCATAACCTCCTCCTGTTGTTCGCAATGCAGGTCCATCAGTTCGTTGGTGGTCAGTTCTTATGTTCTTCCACCAGCTCTTGAATATCCACGTCATTCACCTCCAGCCCCATAGTCTTCCCTAAGGACACAATTTCATCGACAATCGGCGGCTCATTGTCACCTCAATGCCCTCAAAGTCACGTCCAAGAACAGTCAGGCCACAGCTTTCCCCAAGCGGAAGTGAAAGTTCTCTTGGTGTCTCTATCCCAGGCTTTATCGATGATCTTCAGGCAGTTCATGATGGGGAAATGATTTCTCCCAAACTCTAGGAGGGTAAGGTTTGTTTCTTTGGTCACTTCGAAGCATCGCTGAAATTGTGCTTTGGTGTATATCTTATTGAAGTTCGAAATGACTTGCTGATACATAGGCTGGAGCATTGTTGGGAAGAAAGAACTTAAACTTAACGAACTTGAATTCCTCCAGTAAGTCGTTCTCAAGGCCTCAAGGCCTGGAGGATAAGCAGGAGCATTGTCCATAACCATCAAGACTTTGAGCGGCAGATTATGTTCTCAAAGGTATTTCTTCACTACAGGACCAAAGACCTCGTTCATCCATTCAACAAGCAAACAGGGAGGGGGAAACGTAGGCACACATCACGGTAGCTCTTCTAGCTACTGTGGCACACGTGACGCTCGTATTGTGGAACCTCACTCGCTTATCAAGTTACAATTTATTTAAAACGTTTGCTTGTCTTGCAAAACACTCTTAGACCAAGTTACTTGCATTCCGAGGTTTCACTGTATTTAAAAACCATAACGCAAAGAAAATTAAAATGTGTAACAATATTTCATAATGAATTTTAAATTGGGATTAATGAAGCTGATATCAACATAGGCTTCTTCAAAAAATCAACTATTGGAAGACTTAAAACTCATATCGTTAAATAATATTGTAAATAATGTTTACTTAAGGTATAGAAAGATTAAAATATTAAAAAGGGAATTTTGAACAAAAAACACTAGATAACACTAGCCTGCAAAAAAACTTTTTTTGTGCAGTAAAGACGAAAATATGTGGGTTTTATGAATTTCTTAACGCAGAATTCGAGAGAAAAAATTAGTTTTGGCGTATCATGTCTGGTTTAGTGGCAATTTTACAAAATGTTATTTTGTTCTTAAGTAAAATTGTTGATACTTAGTATTGATTAAATTTGATGTATTAATGTAAATTTCAGCTTGCAAAACGCAATCATATTTTGCATGCATTAAATTCACATAAATGCTGCTTTGTAAGCAAGTAGATGGTTTGTATTATATTTTTAATGTGTATTGAAATTCGTGAAACTGAAGCATAAAGCGCCTATTTAGTTTCGGCTGTACAGTTGCTTTTAAATTAATATATCCGTACCTTGAACAAAAATTACGTGGTTAAACATACATAGTTTTGTTACGTCATGTCCAGGTTATATTCACACCTCTGTCTTTTCCTGTTTTCCGTGGATTTTCCGGATTTTTCAAGTTCTTGAATGATCTCTAGAAGGATCGTCTCGTGCAATCGACCAACAGTAATCGGCCATCATATTCACATCTCATGTCCCTGTTAGCGTCATTCTGCATCTTTGAGATCCTGGTGAAACCTTTCACCTTGTTCTTCACTGCCAGCTCCTAAATTTGGAGCCAGGCTGAGTGGCTCAGACGGTTAAGGCACTGGCCTTCTAACCCCAACTTGGCAGGTTCGATCCTGGATCAGTCCGGTGGTATTTGAAGGTGCTCAAATACGACAGCCCCGTGTCGGTAGATTTACTGGCACGTTAAAGAAATCCTGCGGGACTTAATTCCGGCACCTCAGCGTCTCCGAAGACCTTAAAAAGTAGTTAGTGGGACGTAAAGCAAATAACATCATTATTATTATTATTATTATTATTATTATTATTATTATTATTATTATTATTATTCCTAAATTTGGAGGGAAATAATCCATATGCGAAGCTAAGAAATGAAGCTTAAGGTTCATATTACAACCGAGTTCCTTAAACTTTACCAACATTTTCCTTACAATTTCTTTGTATTGAGGGTCATTAATGTTGCCAAGGAATTTAGTCACTACATCTTTGAATGTGTTCCATGCCTCTTTCTCAATTTTGGTTATCGTGTCTGTGAAATTTTTATCCTTCATCAGTTTACGAATCTATGGTCCATCAAATACGCCTTCTTTGATTTTTGCATCTGATGATGGGGCATATTTAGTGGATAAATATTGGAAGCATAGGCTACTTTTATCTAATGCCTTGGCATACTGTTTTATCAATCGTAATTTGATGTGCAAGGGTGGAGGTATAATTTTTTCAGGGTCAATAAGGCTTACATTCAAGACATTTTTAGATCCTGGTTGTCGTTGTTTTCTTTCAAGCCATTTCACTGTATCCCAATGTTTATCGCGTGCTCTGCTGTCCCATTCGCATAGGAAACAGAGAAATTTTGTATAGCCTTTTTGTTGTCCCAGCAACAGTACAATGATCTTCAAATCACCGCAAAATTGCCATGCATGCTCATGGTATTTAATTTTTTCAAGCAGCAACTTTAAGGTCTCGTATGTTTCAGACATTTTTGTGGAGTGTGCAAGTGGTATGGATGCCAGAACATTTGTACTATGAAGCAAAACAGCCTTTGAACTTCTTTTGGAAGAGTCAATAAAAACAAGCCAGTTACTAGGATCATACTCTTTCTCTCTCAATTAACATAGATGATTTGAAACATCCATACAAAATACAAGTTCATCTTCTTGAGTATAATACTTTAAGACTGTTATCTTTGAAAGGAAACTGCTTTATCAGTCCATCATAAACATTGCATGAGGGCTGTGGCTTTTAACACGTCTTTTTATTCAAGTGGTCTAAGATGAAAGACAAACACTCAACTGCCTTATCTTCAATCCTACATACCTCGCGGTCTATTGCGTATCTGGGGGAGTTTGTTATGAATTTACCAGGAAACCCCCATCCACAAAATGAAAATTTAGACAGCAATAAACCTGTAATAAAATGCAAACAATAACAAATCAAGTCACATAATTGTATTCTAAAAAACGTTGCGAACATCTCTCCACATTACATCTTATGAATTCATGCAGATACTAAAACACTGAATTGTGTCAAAACTAGATGTGATAGGAAAAAGTAGCATCCTTTTCAGAATCAGGGCAGCGATTTCCATACGAATTACATATTTTCTATTTTACCACAAAATCATGTTGGCTAGTGTAATTAGTCTACGGGAAATTCATGAATAAGTTAAATCGATACTAATACTGCTTAAAATTGAAATTTGCTACACTACCTACACAAATAATTACAAGTCACACGCAAAGTCACGCACACAAAGAAGATCGTGGCACCAACCCTGAATAAAAATTACACAAATAAATGGAACAAGATTAAGTTATAATAAAATTATGGCAGAAAGCAATCCCAACAAAATCAAGTATATCAAGGGAAAAATAATATAAACGTTCCACACTTAATAACAGAACATGAAAGCGCACAACAGAAGTTAGCCATTACCGATGCCAAGCCATCATCCCATAATAATTATCGACGCCACTAAAATTAAAACGTGTCCACCAGGATAAGATGAGATGACACATTACGTAATAATCAACAAAGCAAGGACCCCAAACAGTGGGTAGTATGAGACAAGAAAATGTTAAGAGAATGGCATATATTAAATGTCGACCAGCAAATTTCAATTTTTCACAGACACGATCTTATTAAAAATTATAGTAATAATAATAATGATTATAATTATAATTACTTCCATGTGTGATAGTACGAAATTACATTTGCTTTTGTTAAACAGTACGCCAATAGCTTAGATAATTTAGAATGGAGGGAGCCTTGGATAACGCTAAGATGCGTACATGAGGTGTCATTTAATTATCGTCCCGAACAATGCAAATAACGATCCCATACAAATAGTCAGCCAGCAAACGCAATAGCAACATAGTTAGAAGGCAAATCCAAACAACGAAGAAAAATTAGAGAGGAAAGACATATCGAAATAAAATAATAATAATGATAATAATAATAATAATAACCAAGCACGAACGACAAGACAGTAAGTTTAAACAACACTCACAAAATACAACCTCATAGACGCATAACTAGCGATTCCAAATTCCCTCATAATTTAGTTACATTTATGAATTTAGTCCATAACCCATACATGAAAATTTTGTTTACTAATGTTTATACAGTTGTTTAACAGACGTTCCCAAAAGGGTGCATTTTGATGTTGGTCAAATCCACGATAAGATCACTCACTATTAATCCATAGCTGTACGAGGTCACCAGAATTAGTTATAATTTCCAGTACTTACTTGAGTGGGGTATCCAATATTAGGACTTACAACACATTATAACTTCCCATGCTGGTAAACGGTTAACACTCACATGAAGTTTACTTCCTACACTAGTAATTTAAAAATAGGTTGGAGCACACAGAGATATGTACAAAAGAACAAAGGGCATAGCCCTAGCATTCATTCAAATTGACCCGGAGTGCCCTCCTGCATTATCCACACACTCCAAGATGTCTTTCACGAGCACAGGGCAAAGCAGCCATACTGGACAATGGCACTCAAGTTACTGCATTCTCGCTCACAGAGAGGGCGGAATGCAGACAGCTCCCAGCATTCCGAATCTCACCGTGCAAGCGCGCCGCTATTGATCGACAATCGAGCGAATCAGAAAGGTCCAGCAAAGACGTAATAATTGGAGATACAGTTTTTTAATTAAATATGCTTGGTAGATTTCACCAATAGACGACAGTTCCAAACAATGGGCGATAATGTTAGATAACATTTCAATACACAAGTAGACATGCCAAATAAATAAATATTCGTAGTTTTTTTCATGTTACATAATACATTCTAACTAGGGTATATTGGCAGTTTCAAATAATGGACGGGACTAATCTTTTCCATCAAAGTAGATGGTTCTAGTTTATTTTTAGAACTCTTCTTTAAAGTAACAGATTTAACAGCTTGTAGTGAAATATGACATACTTTGCACTTAAAGTTGCATATGCAAAAAAATGGTAGGAATGAAGAAAAAGAAAATACAGAACAAAAAATTAAGAGAGAGCCATTCAGAAGATGTTAAGTGCCAGTGTGGATACTAGTATAACTAATAATGGCAGAGCTAAAGGAGGACATAAATTCAGACAGCACGAGCAAAGAGGGCCTTTCGTAAGAAAAGAAATTTTCTCCGTTCTAACATTGATATTAGGAAGATGTTTTTGAAGACTTTTGTTAGTATCCAGTAATCGGAAGATAGTGGGTTCGAACCCCACTGTCGGCAGCCCTGAAGATAGTTTTCCGTGTTTTCCCATTTTCACACCAGGCAAATGCTGGGGCTGTACCTTAATCAAGGCCACGGCCGCTTCTTTCCAAATCCTAGGCCCTTCCTAACCCATCGTCGCCATAGGCATTTCTGTGTCGGTGCGACGTAAGGCAAAAAAAAAACACAAAAAGACTTTTGCCTGGAGAGTGACACTGTATGGAAGTGAAACATCGACAATATCTAGTTCAGAAAGAAAGAGTGAATTGAAGCTTTTGAAATACGGTATGGTGTTACAGAAGAATGCCTACCACTGCATTCTAATCTCCCAACACAGACTCTCGACACCTTTTACAGTAGAACCTCGATAATTCAAAATCGGTTAATTCAAAATCTCGCCTAATTCAAAGCAGCTCTCTGTCCCGGAAACATGAAGTTCGGTTTTGCATGTTATTTAAATAGTTTAATTCGAAATACAGATAATTCGTAATTCGAAGAATTATGTTGGTCCCGTTACTGAAATTCAGACTTTTAATTCGAAACTGCCTTTACATTTTGAAAAAAGTAGTAATTTACAGAGTAATTTAAATTCAAAATTTCGCCACATCATAAAAGAACGCGTCTTCCGGAACGTGAAGGGGTAACTTTACGCACTTTCACCTACTTCCTCGTGTCTACAGTGTGCTTCATAATTGCTATGTTCGAGCGGAATCGTAATTATTTTGTATTGGGCGTTTTTAGGATGCAACAATATAACATAGCTGGTGGTGTTTGGACAGGTGGAATCCGTGAACACTGGCGATCCCGACAGTTGGCGAAAAAGCGTGACTTATAGCATATAATCAATTCGTACGCACCAAACTATATTATTAATGGTGATGAAAGTGCATTGTTTGTTTTATTTGTTTAAATGCTGCTTCCAAACGGACTTATGGTTTTAAAGGAGAGAATTGCCAGCCTGGATATGTACTGTGTTGCTATGCAGTGCACACTGCACACGGAAGCGAGACACTTCCTTCCCCTGTCGTAGGAAAGTAGAAAATCCACGATGTTTTAAGAGCGTTGGGCACTTTCCATGCCAGTATAAGTATAGGGTATGTAATAATGCAGACAGTACAGTCCTCCAAAAGATATAAAGTAAAGCATTTGCACAGGGGAGCCAGCAAAATTTTTCCTCGTCTTTGAATCGTGTTTTTCTTCCTTTCGTTGCGTGAGGTTATGTTTGTGATTGTTTTATACAAGAGCATTTTTTAATAATGTAAATGCAATTTCTGAAATGTGTTTTCCATGGGATTTGAAAAGTTTAAACTGAGAATCAAGATGATTGCATGCATTAATGGGACTTAGAAGTGCCATGCCGGCAAATTGTACAAGTATAGTCACTGTACTCTTGTAATGTGGACGGAAGCGAGAGACTTTCCCCCCTCGCCATAGGAAAGTTGGATAAGTCGCGATGTTTAACGGCATCTGGTACATTCCGTGCAAGCAAAAGCATCTAAAATGCATACAGTACAGTAATCCAATGAATAAAGCACTTGCACAGGGGAGCCAGTATAGAGTTCTCCTCGTCTTTGAATTTTTTTCTTTCTTTCAATTTCATTGCATGAGGTTATGTTTGCCGGTGGGTTATCCAAGTGCATTCTTTGAATACTGTACATGCACCTTGTTGGATACATTTTGGAAATAGTTTTTCCATGGCATTTGAGAGTTTTAAACTGTGATTCAAGGTTAATTGCATGCAGTAACGGCTCTTAAGAGTATATAGTGACTCCGCAAGGGTTGGCATTTCCGTAGTACACGTTGGCGGTTAATTCGAAATCACGTAATTCGAAGTCCGATTTTTGCATCCCAACGACTTTGAATTAACGAGGTTTTACTGTATTGTATTTAAATCTTCTCTCTCTTCATATATTCTTTCAGTTCATCATTTGCTGAAGCATGTTGATCTGTACTATTGTGCTTTGCATTGGTTAAGTATCTTTCTTGACAACAATAATCCTTTCACTATGCTGGCTATAGTAGCTTACCCCTGCTTATGTATTATTAAACCAAATGCTGCATTTCCCCTGTTTGATTTTGTATGATAATTCTGTAGTTGCCTGACCAAAAACCCTATTCTTCTTGCCAACGTACTTCTCTTATACCAACTACATCTAACTTCAGCCTATCCATTTCCCTTTTCAGATTTTGTAACCTACTTACATTGATTAAAACTTCTAATATTCCACGCTCTGACTTGCAGAATGTCAGTATCCATATTCCTGATGATTGCCCCCTCTCATGTAGTCCCCACCTCTAGATCCGAATGGGGAACTAACAAGACCATATCTGTCAATTACCTAAACAATGTATTCACCTTCTCAAATAGTTCTCGTAGAGCTGCAAATTTGTTGGTGGCTGTGCGTTCTTCCCTTGTTAATTTATCATCGAATCTAAGTAATTTGATGGTTTCTTTGAATCCACTACGGCTCATGGTACCAGAGTAAATGGGGCGGCCATATAATGAAGACCACATATCATGGTAATCAACCTTTTTGTCTTTGTTAGCCCCCATCATAATATGAAGCCCCATATCAGCTAACAGTAATTCCTTCTCAGTAACATGTGACAAATTTCAGATGACAGCCTCTTCATTAGTATTAATTCTGGAGTAAAAAAATTATCAAACAATTCCTTAGCACCATTTGCTGTACCATTGACCTTGTCTTTCTCTATGTTTGCTACGCATCTCCTAGTAGCACATCCAGGCTTCCCTATATACCATATTTACTGATGTATTAGGCCCTTCTTTTTCCCACTTTTACAGCCAAAAAAAAATGAAGGGTGGTCCTATATGCTATTGCATTTTAAGCAGTGAACACATGACTTTTAGGCTATGAAGAGCTATAAATTGTATATGTAAACATTCTACATTTTTCTTTAAGAAACATATGAATGTATTTGAGTTATACTGGCTATTTTCATCGGAAGGAGTATTTCTAATTGTGAAAACAATAAATGGTGAACACGATTTTTAGGATTACATATAAAGTAAATATCAGTTTTAGTTACTCATATCACGTCATTTGTTGCATCTCATTAATTCCTCTGGTGAGATTGACGTCAGGAAGAACATACAGTTGTAAAAACTCATTACAAAGATTCGTCTCACTTCAGAATGTAATACATTGTGACTGGAAGCATTCTTTGGATAACTGCAGCTGTTGAAAGCCACACCCTTATTTTAAAGTCCTGTATATTTTGTACTTGTTCTCTACAGTTATCACATCAGGATTTACCTAGACAGCTGTAAATGAGATAAGAGAGACTGCATTGTTTGGGTTAGGTATGCTATCAAGTGCCCGGATAGTGTCAGAAGTTCCACGACGGGAAATATAAAAATAAATGACTTATTATTATATAAATAATGCACAGTAGAGTTTTCCACCTATTCAATACTAAGTTGTATTTACAATAATTTCATTACATGGGACTAGTTTCAACCCTGCTCGGGGTCATCATCAGCCATATTAAAACATACACTATATTTGGCAAAATCCTAAAACATGTTTTCTAGCAGTAAGAGTCTTATGACAATGTAATTTTAAAATATTAAGTGTGGTTGAAATGTTGCAAATGAAAATGAAATATTACGTGTGATGTAGGTGAGTAATAATGAATACAGGTACATTATACATGCTAAGAATTCTGGAACAAAAGTACAAATAAGATCCTCTGTGTTGTTAAAATTTATAGACTCATGGAATTCAGTAGATCCTGGTGATACATATCGCTTGTGGACCGAGTGCTATGCCAATAAGAATGAAAACAATGTAAACTGACACACATTATATAAAAATATACAAGTATATACAATGTCTGAGTAACAAAATGTGTAGTTGATACTCTCTACATTGTTACCTATTAGAAGTAAAAGGCAAATGAACAATTATTAATACCGTGTTTACATGAATAATCCGCACATATTTTAAAAAAGAAAATTGAGGAATGAAATTGGGGTGCAGGTTTTATTTGCATCAAGGTTGGCAACAAGTTCCAGCCTCACCTAGTTTTCGATGTTGAGTGTACAGTTATGCATTGTGTAGCCGTAGATGGAAGAAATTTCCACATATGTCATATTTAAATTGAAAACAATTCAGACGTTTCATTCTAAACCGCCTTTACATTAAAAAAAAAAAAAAGTATTTTACAGAGTAATTTAAATTCAAGATTTCTCCGCCTCACTATAGAACGTGTCTTCCGTAATGTGCAGGGTTAGCTTTCCGCACTTTCACTTACTTCGGTGCGTCTATAGTGTGTTACACAGTTGAAGTTCGTGTGAAATCGTAATTTTTTTGTATTCAGAGTTTTAACGAACACAGACAGTGTGCGGAGAAGCAGAATCTGTGAAAAATGGCGATGCCGACACTTGGCGAAAAAGCGTGGCTGATAGTTATAATCAATTAGTACGCACCGAACAATACTGTCATATTGCAAGGGACAACTCTCATGATTGATCTGTATTGCAACTGACTATAAGCAAAGTTATAATATATTTTATTATCACCACCTATTCAGTACAAACCAAGTTGCACAACACAATGAATACATGCTGTTCTACTGTATACATCACTCGTTAAACATACAATTAGTATGAAAATGCTGTGAAGCAGTGGTTATCACTACCGTACTGCATTAGATCATCTTAGCCGGTCATGAAACACTATATCTCTCGGCAAATGAGTCACCCAGCCAGGCTATCACCTTCCGTGCCTGTTTCCCCGACACACGGGGAGAAAAAAGAAAAAACCATGTATTTATCGATATGACCACTAGTAACATAAATATTTTAGAATTAAATTTTAGGCCTTCCCCTAAACTACCGACCATTTCACTCAGCGCAAATAAAGTTATTTAAGGCCTAGATTGTAGCGACTTGTTCCCCCACTTTGTGTACCGATTTTCATTAAATTCTCTTCAGCTGTTTTCTTGTGATGCGCGCACATACTGACAGACGGAATTTATGGAAAATTAAAAAGTGCCATTTCCTTGTTACTGTGGACATGACTGATGCAGAAATACCATCCTTTTTAAATTCTGAGCAATGTACAGACAAAACTCTTATTTTATATATATAGATAGAGTAGTTAGCAACCAAAAATATTTTTAAAACGTCAATAACTACTAAACGAGATGAACAAATACACAAGGTTTTATTGGGCCTACAGTCAATATTTTATCAGTTACAAACAATTGAAAATTCAATCTCTGTCCATTCGACCTATGCAGAGTAGAAGGGTTAACAATTATTTTATACATTCATTAGGTAATATATACGAGGGTACCTGTTTTGACTTATTCTGAAAGTAAATGTTCCTTGCTCCTTTGAAATTCAGGAAGAGATGTAATTTTGATAGACATCCCTTGTCATTGGATATGTTGCAGGATAATTGCGTTGAGCTTTTTTTTTTTTGTAAAATGTCTAGCCTTTTTACAGTCAGCCACCTATTTGTAGAAAAAATCTTGATTGCTCAATTAGACTGGAAATTCTTGGCCTTTTTGTAATAAGCCTGATGCATTGCAGCCTAATTTTTTAACACAATCACATATAAATGACATGCAAAAAGCACTTTTTTTGCAAGCAGTGTTATTGTTCTATTTAATATTATGATGAAGTACAGGGCAATTCAAAATGATGGACCCGATTTCATAAATTTATTCTGTGAAATCTAATAAACGTATCGTAATGTGAGGCATGTGCTAAGAACGGTAAACTCTCAAGGTTTTTTCTGTCATATCACAAATGTTCTATGTGAGCACCTTGCGTAACATGACATACATCAAGCCGATAGTCTATCTCCTGCCAAACCTTGTGTAGTGTGTTGCGGCCAATCTCTGTGATGGCTGCTGTGATGCGGGCACGAAGGTCGTTGAATGTTAGTGGAAGAGGTGGTATGTAAACATGATCCTTTACAAAACCCTTCAAGAAGAAATCACATGGGGTTAAGTCGGGAAAACGTGGTGGCCAACGAATGAGAGTTCGATCCTCCTTAGATGCACGACCTATCCAGCATTGTGGCAATATCTCGTTGAGATGGCTCCGAACGTTGCCATGGTAATGCGGAGGGGATCCATCCAGTTAAGGGATGAAATCTGCACTATCCTCTTCGAGCTGTGGCAGGAGCCATTGTTGCAGTATATCAAGAAAAACATTTCCTGTCACTGTAGGTTCAATGAAGAAAAAGGGTCCTTAAACCTTCTCATGGGAAATGGCACAAAATACATTCACCTTGGGAGAATCGCATTGGTGTTCCACAACTTCATGGAGATTAGAAGTTCCCCTGATCCTTATGTTGTGTCTATTCACAGTCCCGGAAAGGTGAAAAGTAGCTTCATCACTGAAAATTTCCCCTTTCAGAGAACTCATCCTCTTCCAATTAATGTGAGAAAATCAGCACAGAAGGACGCTCGAGCAGCATAATCAATGTCCTTTGAGGCCTGCACCAGTCGCAAGCAGTAGGGCTTCATTCGTAAACGTTTCCGCAGAATGCGTCAAACAGTTGCCTGTGGAAGTTCAAGTTGCCTCGATGCCCAGTAGGTGGACTTCTGCGGAATCTGCACGAAACTGGCGCGAACACGTTCCACTGTCTGTTCCCTGGTCGAAGGACGGCCAGTCGACTTTCGCTTACAGATGCAGTCTGTGTCTCTGAATTTTGCATACCATGCATGAATGGCTGTTGCAGTAGGTGGGTATTTTCCATACCTGGTACGGAAATGCCGGTGATCACTAATCACAGACTTGTTTACATAGTAATCAAGCACACAGAACGACTTCTGCTCTCCAGCCGCAGCCATTTTCTTTACTCGCTTCCTGCGCGCTCGTAACGGCTGAAAATGAAACCACGTGGGATGAAATCTAAACTTTGAGAGTGTGCCTTTCTTTGCGCATATATCACAGTATGTTATGTTCATTAGATTTCATAGAATAAATTTATGAAATCTGGTCCATCATTTTGAATTGCCCTGTACTAATTCACTTTTTAACTCTTTCAGGGTTCTGTAAAACAAAAATGTAAAATATTTAGTAAAGAATTAGAAAATTATAATCAAAACAACAAAATAGTAGTAAATGACAGATTTTTATTGACACTAATCCAGAATATAATTTACATTATTACTAATTAAAGGTCATTTCACTGGGCTAGTTGGCCTTGCGGTTAGGGGCGCGCGGCTGTGAGCTTGCATCCGGGGTTTGAATCCCACTGTCGGCAGCCCTGAGAATAGTTTTCCGTGGTTTCCCATTTTCACACCAGGCAAATGCTGGGGCTGTGCCTTAACGAAGACCATCGCCGCTTCCTTCCAACTCCTAGGCCTTTTCTATCCCATTGTCCCCATAAGACGTATCTGTGTCGGTGTGACGTAAAACCACTAGCAAAGAAAAAGAGGGTCATTTCAATCCTTGAACATTTATCGTGTATCCTACATGCCTAGGTATATCCTGAAACATTTCTACAGTTACAAACAAGAAGATGAATATAACACAGTCTGAATAAGAATAGTACTTAATGGCATAATGTTTTTAAATGGAAATTTATGGTAATAATAATAATAATAATAAGAAGAAGAATAATAATAAATAATAATTTCGTGTGGCTATTTCTAGCCGAGTGCAGCCCTTGTAAGGCAGACCCTCCGATGAGGGTGGGCGGCATCTGCCATTTGTAGGTAACTGCGTGTTATTGTGGTGGAGGATAGTGTTGTGTGTGGTGTGTGAGTTGCAGGGATGTTGGGGACAGCACAAACACCCAGCCCCCGGACCATTGGAATTAACCAATTAAGGTTAAAATCCCCGACCCGGCCGGGAATCGAACCCGGGACCCTCTGAACCGAAGGCCAGTACGCTGACCGTTCAGCCAACGAGTCGGACATAATAATAATAATAATAATAATAATAGTGAATTCGGAGTAACTATCATACAACTCTTAAAACTAAATCCTTTGTAACATCCCTCACAGAAGTTACCCACAGACCAAAAGACGAGACCAGGAAATGGTCTGAGGAACATGAGATTGAATTTAGCCGGAAAATGAAGGACTACTGCGCCATCAGAAAAGCTCCAGGTACCAATAAGAAAACAGCTGCCAAACCAACCGCTAAAAACACCAATTGTGGCAAAGAACAACGATGACATCTAGAAAAGGCTAAAACACAAGCACCGTGGTCCATAGATGGCCCTAACGAAATAAAAAAAATAGTAGTGAATTCTGAAGTGATTTTCTGAAAGACTGCTTATTAACATACGTTATTCTGGCGGAAGTGTATATTCTCTGAATAAATTGACACATGATTTTTAGGTACATAGCATGTTGAGACACAAAAAGACAAGGACTAAGTCTGTATATTTTCACATAGGTTGGCTCTGTCTCTTTTGCTATTAGTTAACGTCGCACTAACAAATGGGAGGTTTTTGGCGACACAAGGTTGAGAAAGGGCTAGGAACTCATACTCAATTTACAATTTCCTTTTTAGGTCCATGCTGGTTCGAGATTAATACTAATTACTGCCCACTTCCACCTGACATATAAAATAATATTCAAGATCTCAACCATAGTTTCGGCCTCAGCCATACAGTTATTTATCTTGAAAAAATACTGCGAAGCAAGTTTCAAATACTAAAATAAGATTAAACATATCAGAAATCTGCTACTCCTTATATTAGTCAAACATAGACTGTCTTGTCAATAATTTTTAAGAAAGAAGAACCTGTATATATCATCAAACAGCATAAGTCGCATATCATGAGGAACCAAAAAACTGTGCTTTAATAATGGCAGATGTTTTGTAGAATCATATATCAATTTTATATGAATTTCCTGTACATCAACTACACCAAATTATAGACTTTTTTTAATCACCTAAAAAACAATTTTAGACGCACCAAATAATACTGTATTTAAAAAAAGACATGTTACTTGTATAATACAATGGGTCAATGTTATCTAGCCATTTTTAATGTTTTTCATGTGGAATAGGACTTGCTGTTAAAAAACTGTGGTTTAAAATGGCAAATGCTTTGTAGAATCACTTATCAATTTCATATGAATTTCTTGTACATAAGCTACACCCAATCATAGACTTTTTCAATCATGTACAAAATAATTTTAGACGCACCAAATAATACTGTATTTTTTCAAAAAGACATGTTATTTGTATACTACAATGGGCCAATGTTATCTAGCTATTTTTAATGTTTTTCATGTAGAATAGGACTTGCTGTTAAAAGTATGCCAAGCATACATTCTATACTGATTCTATAGCATATTTTTACTTTTTTGAATGTTCCTTGCTATTAAACTTTCAATGGCTGATGATGGCATAGTGGATTGCCGAAACCAGTCCCAAAGATGTATTTTACAATAAGTTAAATAAATATGTGATGTTCTAAACAGACCATTATGATAATGTATTGAATAGGTGGAAACTTTAGTTTTACCAAGCATTATAAAATAATATAATAAAAAGATGGAAATGGAGTCGAAAGAAATGCACTTTTTTACCAATAGCCATTCAGTATTGGTTTCTTTACAAGGCACATATGAATGACAACATGCGTAAATCTCACATAACTTGATGGGCTGCCACGAGCTCCACAAACTTTTCAGTTTCTTTTTCATTGTTCGTCTTAGTTTTTCAATGACGGAGGCAGCATACCTTTTAATCTCTGATTTGAAGAGTTTTGCCATTGTTTTAGGAACAAAAATTGAAGAACTGTCTAGCACAGTCGATCTTGCTTCCAGTGGAGCGGACATGCCCGACTGTTCTTGAAAAAATCAGTGAAAGTCCAACCTAATTCAGTATATGTAGGCTTCCTGCAAGTGCTAGTACCATAAGCACAACATTTACATCTTTTTGGAGGTGGCGTGATGTCGGGAACCACATCCAAATCACCAGAAGTACCCGGCGAATGTGAATCTATCCCTGCTTTTTAATTATCATCGCTTGCGTCACTTCATTCTGAAATAAAGAAAACTATGCAAGTAATTTATTTCTGAACGAATGTCCAGTCATATGAAGATCATGAAACATTAACTAAATAAACTACAGGGTGAAAAATCAAACCTGGGTAGAATGTGATAGGATAGGTTATAAATACCTTCATCACTATCGTACGTTATGATCTTCATTTCCGCGTTGACGTTTAACTAATAAGATACAATTTGAGGGATATTCCACCATTCAATACATTGTAAAAATATTAAATTATAAGACGACCAGTTTTGACTCCCTTGGAGTCATCGTCAATTCCTGTTGAAAGTCAAATCAAGGGGAATCTGATAACAATCATCATAATAAAAAATTATGTAGCTGAAGGCGATTGCATGGAAACACATCAGTGGGTTGCAAGACATTACCTTGAAATGTAACGTACACATGGCAAGCAGCACTTGGAATTTTAAAAGTTCTTAGTTCTGGCTTAACCCTTTGTTGCCTGATGGTACTTTAAAGTACCATCTTATATTTCATGGCTTTGGAATTATGCAGTAAATCCTACCCTTGTATTTTCCTCATGGTACTTTCAAGCAACTAATTCTTGAATCAGTGATATTTCATTTTTGAGGTTGGTATTGATGAAAAACGCGGGAGATCGTTTTGTTCTCAGGAGTGTAGTCATAGTGTTACCACAGTAAACAAATGACATTTTGATTGATTATTTCTTTGCTTCTATTGTTACATTCGACCTGCAAGTGATCTTAGTACATGTAAGCATGCTTCTATAATGCAATAAAATACTCAAATTGATGAAATTTGCAATTGGTGTGGATATATAGCTAGTAAATGGCGAGGTACTTAGAAGTACCGTCAGGCCATATGGAGGGTCTCATGTTAGTCATATCCAAAACCGAAAGTAATGCTTTCCTTCGATGGACATCAGTGTTTTTCTATGGAATGACACTAAAGGTGTGTGCTTATCATCTAATTTCCATGGAACAGAAGCCACAACTGTTTCTAGGAAACAGAAGGACGGAAGTAATGTTACTGTTGATTGCCCGGTTGTTGTGCAAGACTACAATCCACACATGGGTGGAGTGGACCATGCTGACAGACTTCGAGGCGTATATGGTTTAGACTGTCGATCCAAAAATGGTGGCATAGATTATTTGGGAATGATTGAGATAGCATTTGTCAATGCCTATATCATATACTGTAATCTGCATGAAAAAGTCTCTCTAATGGCATTCCAGAATAATGTGGCCCTAGGAGTGATGAACCAGAAAGAAATTCCTCTTCCAGAAAAACTTTCACGTGATATGAGGTCACCAAAGTCACCAGAGCAAACTTGTCTACCAAAAAGGTGGAAAACAGAGTATTCTGTGCCCATTGATGTCAGACTAAGAATTCGTGGAGAGCATTTTGTTGATTTTGTAAAAAAAAAAAAAAAAAAAAAAAAAAAAAAAAAAAAAAAAAAAAAAAAAAAAACCGTGGTCGATGTGAGGTGTGTTCGAGAAAGAAGGTGCAGTTAAGACCGCATTCAAAGTTTACTATATGTAGTGTTTTTCTTTGCTTCAATGATAAAAAGAACTGCTTTGCAGAGTATCATAATGTGTCAGCTGTATAGGATGTATGCAAGATGTTCTACATATGAACAATAATATTAGGAAACTTCACTCTTATTACACATATTTGCTTTAAATTTTGCTTTTACAATTTTGTAATAGTTTTAGGTATGAAAAACATGTTCTATTAATATTTTGAGACACTAAATGTGATATAATTCCAAAATGTGAATATTCTCATTTGCCGAAATATGTAGCCTCCCATATGCCTGACGGTACTTAAAAGTACCAGGCCCCAAAAACATACCAAAAATTAAAATTATGATTTGAAAGTTTTAGCATTTACTATTTGAACATATTCCATTAGCATAAGGTGAAAAAATCATGTATACTTATTATTTTTCACTATTCAGGCAACAAAGGGTTAAACTGTCTTGTGTTCATGAAACACGGAACACCTTCATCACTAACATGAAGTTTGAAATCAGGGTCTAGGTCTGAATCATCTACCTCTTCTTCTGAACCACTGTCATCAAAAATCACTTCTAACATCTCTACAATTCCACTTTCATTCAATGATCCACTCATGATAGCAGGAAAAAAGTCACAATCTAAACACTTTGCACGATGTAAACAAAACTCTGGAAGTGCGCGCCTTGAGCCAGCTGGAAGCACGGAGTTTAGAAGCAAACACGTCAAAAAATAAGCTGCTATAATTTTGAGAAAGCAACGACAGAGGGCAGGAGTGCACGTATATATGTTATAAAAGATTCTCGTTCGGGCTGGGTTGACAATGTAATAAATACCCGGGCCTGAGTTAGCCTCGGGCGTGGTCAGTCTGCGCTGTTACACCATCCCGATACACACTCGGGCTCAGTCTCCAATGTGTTAAAGATAAGATTTATAGAACTAAATGAGGCCACAACACTAGTTGCAAATACAGGGTTGTGGCAATGTTTTGTAAATTCACAGTGGCTTGCAGACTGAATGCTGAAAGGCATAACAGTCTATAATGGTAATGTATGTATATAAACAACAAATGAAAAAGAAGTTAGAATTTTATGAAATGCACAAG
The DNA here is from genome assembly GCF_040414725.1 of Anabrus simplex. Classification (NCBI taxonomy): domain Eukaryota; kingdom Metazoa; phylum Arthropoda; class Insecta; order Orthoptera; family Tettigoniidae; genus Anabrus; species Anabrus simplex. Next base: position 82,422,070 of record NC_090271.1, on the reverse strand, counting down.
TTGTCTTCCTCTTCAGTTTATGTGTCTGTTACTTCTGCTTCCATATTTGTGATTTCATCTTCATTAGAAAACTTTTCTACGTCCTTTGAAAGCAGCTCCTATAAAATATCCTATTCTGAAAGCCCTGATGTCATTCATTGTCATAGAATGTAAATCTACAATAAATAGACAATTTTTGATTATAAATGTTAACATGAAATGTACACACAGTTTATATACAATACTATAGTATTGGAAACAAAATAATAACTGTATGAACTGAAAATACAGAGGTCAATGAAAATGGATGTTCTTACCTTAGGTTTGGGCGGGGTTTAGGGCTTCTTCAGTAGTTGAACACTACAGACTGAATTTACATTGTAGTCATTCACCTTCCCACTACACCTGTGAAAGACCACAACAAAGATAACGGCAGCTGCGGGTGTTCCACCTTACCATTCTAGTTTAAAAACTGGAATCGCCATCACCAGTGAAATTTAGCACCCTCTTCAAATGTGCTGGCTTCGCAACCTAGCCATGCATCCAGTAGATTAATTTCCAATATTTCAACTACTGTAGCTATGGCAAATTGGGGTTATTGTTACGGTTTTCTTATTTTCTGTGATGTAATGCATTTAGGTCAGAAAATATTGGAGTGTGTGCAAATACACACAGACCACTCAGGTCTATGTTAGAAAATGAGGAAGTATACTAGAAACGTTCTTCCGACGTGCTTATAATTTGTGGCAAACTGTAAAAGTGTCAGTGTACCTTTAAGGCACCAATTATTGTCATCATCAATGCTATAAAATTATTTGGTTTTCTATCAGGCAGTAGATCATATACTGTATTCATTCGATTATAAGGTGGCACCAATTGTAAGTTGATCACCAGGAAAATGGAAAGGAAAAAAAAAAATTGAAGTACACAAATTGTAACATTTCCTCTGCCATTTGATTGTTTAGTCAGTCATTGCCATCGGATGATTGATTCATCGTCACTGTCTTCACACAGAGCATATTTTTCTCTGCCGTCAAGCGCATTTTAGGTCGCATGCTTCTTAAACACATGACTGACGATATTTCATGTGATTTTTGAAGACAATGCTAGAATTTCAAAAGCTTCAGTTAGTAGAATTGTTAGCGGAGTTTCTACAGCGATGTAAAAGAACAACTTATTATTATCCACGACTCCTTTGAAATATGTTTTAGGTACAATAGATAGTATACTCACAAGATTGCAGTCACCTGGAGGCAATTGGAAGCGATAATTTCCAAATAAGGGCATCATTGACAAGTTTACGCAACGTAAACAATATGGTACATATTTACGCATGATTTAAGTGATTTGATAGAATTTGAGGATGTTCTTTTAGAATGAAACATGACATTCTTTGTGTAATAGTGTGTATTTTTTACAGGTATGTATATAGTGTTATAATTTTTATTGAAATTTTGTGTGTTTGATGGACTGGAAAGTTATTTATGTCCTATTTGACTAAGTCGACACTGGAGAGTAAGGCTTCCTTCAAGGGATAGCAGTAAGTACTATGTGAGCTGCATTGCCTAGGTTACTTCCATAGGAGGCATACAGGCCGAGTGTTTAATAAAATGTGTTAGACTAGTGCAATTCAATCAACTTTGGACTGTTTTTAAGCTCGTGCTAATAATTTCAGCATTTAGGAACAGAACATGTCATCTCCAAGGAATATAAGATCTTGTAATCAATAACAAAAACTAATGATAATATCATCAACAAATGCACAACTTAAAAAAGAACTACAGTTGGGACAACACTTATATCAGTCAGTCAGTCTGATGAAAGTAATATTATGATACAGAATACAATACTCCCCACATTCATGTTTGTGTTATTTAATGCTGACTGTTAATGGTACATTTGAAGAACTAAGAAAATTGTACAATCAACCATTGACTACCGAAGATAAAGTAAGAAGAAATATACTTGTAATATTCCAAAAGCGAACATAGGCTATAAAGCAATAACAGCACAGCTAACACCAAACTACTTCAAACATCCAGTGAGTATGTTATCACAAAAGTGATGAGAATAATCCAAGCTACGTGGCGATAGCATCTCTAAAAATGTGGTATTACTGGGATCATCACCATGGCAACACACCATTTTCAAGCAGCTGTAGGCACTAAACATCAGGCTCAAACCATCATGGGCCCTAGTATAGCTACCAGGATGTTAACTCACATGAGAATGACGAACAGTGTGAGTCTACAAGGCAGAGCCAAGCGGTTTTTGAGTGCAATCTGATGTGATTTTGTCTGATTACAGCTGTGAAACATAGTGCTCAAAATTATCATAAACAGACTGTCTAAATTTGAATTACAGTCCCCAGCTACGAACAGGATAACAAATTTTACAGACCTTTATCAACCTTTCCATGCTATTAAAGATCACTTTGCAACTTGTCCCATGCTCAGATATGGAATTTATGAAATATACTGCCGTTACAAAAAACTTGGGCCCGTGAGTGTTGGAATCTGACATTCGAGCGGTGAAAACAGTAAGGACATAAAAAACTCTCCAGTCTGTCAAATACTCAAAGCAGTAAGGACATAAAAACTTTCCGGGGTCACCCCTCGGATGTCAGATTCCAACTCTCAGGGGCCCAAGTATGCATAAAATTTCTCAGCAATAGTTTGAAAAAACCCAAGAATCTTAACATGTTAAATTTTTTATTTTTAACTTGGTTTTATATATATATAGTCGTTTCCCTTTCACTCCTAGATATTTCCTATCACATAATTGCCATAAGAGCTATCTGTGTCTGTGCAACATAAAGCAAATTGAAAAGAGAATCCATACTCTGTCCAGATCTAGTTTTAACTTTACATTGGACACCATGTTGGAAAATTGAAGCGAAGTATTAGAATGGGCATGTGCTGCTGTAAATGTTAATAGGAACTGTTTGGTCCTGGAGCTCCATTGGAAATGTCAGGGAAGAAGCAACAAGGCAAGATGAGAGTTAATGCCATAGATTTGTTTCAGAATGGAATAGGGCGGGCGTGTTCGCGATTGTCAGCGTAAAGACAATCCTACACTAAACAAATTAATTTCTTCTTTAGAAGAGGCTAAATTATTTAATGGAAGTTGCTCACCCTGTGGGTATTTTTGAAGAGTACTGGTTTCCCGTTATAGTGATTTAAATGGGCACAAACTTTTAATGAAAAGATATTATATTGCTTAGAGAGGTTGCGGGGAAAGACTTTTGACAAGTTAGTGTTGGTCGATGAAACCTGGGTTAATGCAGGTCATGGTCTTATGAAAGTTTGGAGTGATGATACCACTGCAGGTTCAAAGCCAGTAGCTTCAGGGAAGGAGGTCTCATTATTTTGCACGAAGGCACCTCAAGGCTTTGTTCCGATCCAAGAAAACCGGACTCTACCATGAGGAAATGAATATTACTAAATTTTGTGAATGTTTTGAGCTGTGCCTAATTCCCAATATTCCTCCGATGTCAGTTGTTATGATGGACAACGCCTCCTATTACTCGGAAATACTCATTACGTCCCCATCCAGGCTAGCTTGAAACCTGAGAAACTTGCTGAGTAAGAACGGTATTGAAGTAAAAGTAGTGTCGAGCAACACTCAAATGGTAATTATCGTGGGAGATAGGTAGCCCGTAGTGGACCAGTTAAATAGCCTGAGCGCTTGGCCGATTTAACTCCAGGGTCTTTTCTTGTTACGTGAAGATCGAAGAAGAGAGGGTAATATTGAAGATTTACTGTAATCAAACCATTGGGCACATTGTTTCTTTCGTTCAGTATTTCATTCCTTTTACAATGTTTGTGAGTATAGGAATGGACGATTATGTGGCAGCAGCGTTGCATCTTCACGCATGTTAAGTAAGAAGCGTTTCGGAGTCCAACAGATGAGAGGAGAAATAATTGGGGTGCATTCCTTGACTGGCAAGTGTATCTTAATTACTGTTTGTTCTTGCACAGTGTATGCAATTTTGGCTGCTTAATAAACAAACTGCAGATATTGTCTGTAAGAGACAAGGACAATGATTTTCACAAGTCGAACGAAGAAACTTGTGCATTCGCACGGAGCATTATTTCTGTTTCTGGCATCATACACTCCACTTATCCACCCTTCCCTGAAGCACAGTAGCGGCCAGTGATTTGTGCTCTTGCACAACAAGTACTGATTTTTTTCGATGTGCATTGCGCACCTGGACGTAACAAAGTGACCTTATTTTCTGGAAAAGAAACATTTTCTCCACCAATCTGATTGCGCCATTGTTCTTTATATAACTGAGCATCCCTGATTTTTAAAAATTTTTGTTTGTTGGTGTAAAATGTGGCAAAAATTTACTTACAACAGCTTCCATTGTTTTGAAATTTCCGCTATTGCGTCAGTAAAGGGTGTCTTCTAGTTAACCGTCCCTGTTAACGATACAGATTCTACGCTGAGGATTTTTTTTTATTAGGAACACAGAACAAGGTTGGCGTACAATCAAGTAAATAGGGTAATTGCTCTGTGCAGTATAATTGCAGATTTTTTACTGTGTTGGGCATCAGGTTTCAGAAGGCTATTTATTTCATCGAATGCATAAGATGGGCTTTTCCTTTTATTAATGTTTGATATTGTCTCCCCCCTTCCCTTAACCTTGTTTTGTGTCTAAAGTGTTGGTAACTGATGGTAGTTTGTGTTTATAGAATGTGCTTTATTTTAACTATATTGTTTTAGATTCCGTGCTTCAAGTGGTGGAAATTACGAAGAAGAGCGTACAGAACGGCCTGTATTTCGTGGGCCAGATGGCTCGGGATTTGATATTAATGAACTTAAAAAAATAACTGTTGATATTCGGCGCAATCTGCCTGTCAACAAAGGACCTGCTGTAGAGAGAAATATTATCAATCCCGAGGATGTAGTGGTGGTGCGTCGACCAGGTATGTCCATAACTTCCTTTATTTGCATGAATTATGTTTTATATATTTTTCTATTTAACTATACAATAATTGTAAAGCGTTACCATTCGAGATTGTTCAGCTACTCACCAGCCCTTGCAACGTGGCAGATTAATGTTCTGGTTACATTCTGTAATTGTTTACTTTCCAGAATTTGGAATTTTGAAATATTTTTCTGGCTACTACTTTAAAAAATGTGTTTGGTACCAATATATAATTGAGTTCGTTCAAATAAGTGAGAGAAATGCCCAATTGTATAACTGAAGATATGTGGTTAGGAGAGGTGTAAATAATAATATAGGTGTTACATTTAACCATGACCCTTATGAAAGATATTTTTCTCAGTTGCTTTGGGTATCAGTTCAGCAACTATGATCCAGTTCATTGTTTTAACAGGGCTTGTTTTATTCCATAAATGCTCAGAAGAAATTGCTACTGTGTTTATACACGTTACAAACTGAGGAATACACGCATGAGCAATTGAATTAAGAGATACCTGTCTAGTAGCGTGTAGGACCACCTTTTTGCTTTATGGCTGTGGTGTGGCATGGGCTCTGCAAGGCACTGGAGGTGTTCGAGAGCCATACTGATCCGTGATTACTACACATTACTACACACACTACACACACTACATTATTACACACACAATCCACGAAGATTGGTCAGAGCTGGTCTCTCTTGACGGCGTCCTGGATGTGCTCAGTTGGACTGATATCGAGGACGAGGCAAGTATCTGTGGAATGCCCAATGAACCATTCGGTCACATTTTGGGATCGACTGACTGGAACATTGTCTTGCTGTAGGAACAGGTTACATGCAGGGTGCTGGAGCTAAACACAGGTGTGAGCATGATCTGCCAGCAGGTTCGCTGGTGAGGGTTGTTGTCAGGTGTACCAGGGGTCCCAATTCATCGAACTTGAACATTCCACATACAAGGATACCGCCACCACCGGCCTGAATTGTACCCTGCTGGCAAGAGGTATCCATTGTCTCATGTTGTTGATAACACACTCATACCTGGCCACTGGTAGCTCAACTCATCTCGCCAGGCAACAATTTTCCATGCTTTGACTGTCCAATTGTGGTGTGCCTTTGCCCATTCCAGTTGTGCCTCATGACAGGTGTTGAATGGAGATATTCCACGGGATGCTCACTTCTGTATCCCATGGCAAAGATATGGTTCTGAATAATGTGGCTGCTCACACATTGCTGTCCAGTGTTGAAATGACAAATGATCTGCTTCACGATCCAAGGTAGCCAATGGCGACCATGTCAACAGCATGTCGTACACCACGACATTTGATCCTGGCAGCAGTGCTTTTCTACAAATTCACATTCTCACGGTGGTCCTTGTGTCAGTTATTACTCAAACAGCCTGTACGACATCTGATGTTTTCGCTGTTACATGCCCTCCTGTTACACTCATTAGACCGAGCACTGCTATTTCCTCACAATGGCACTGCCCATGAGTGTACGTTTCATATGAATTGTTATTGGTCGATGTTTAAAAAACTTAATTGAACTAATACAGGGTCCAAGCTCAAATTGATAGTTGTTCAGTTCGGAATTTTTTTTATAGTTCTTTTTTCTTTCTTCATAGCTCAGTGGTACCGAAACTTTTTTTGTCAATAGCAGGAAGGATAACAAGTATTGTTATACCTTTTCCTTTGACTGCGATGCAAGTTGCTGATTTATTTGTAATGGTTGGAATCTGAATTTTTTGATATATTACAGAGAATTTGAAGTGAATACTGATGGGTACAAAGTATAAATCTTTTATAGTCTTACTAGAAATGATTCTCTTTTCTCTCCATTGAGCGTTTAATTGGTTGTCTTTGTAGCCTTAACTGTGCTACAATGACTAGTACTTTGGACTCATTTTAGGTAGTGCAGTTTAGTTGAGTTTGATTTTAGATGATGAAATTTCCTTTTTTCCTGGAATTCTCTTATGAGGAAGGCTTTTTCAACATATATAACCATATGACATGCCAGTAAGTGAATTTAGCAGTGTAATTTGCCTACCAAATGGTACTGCATAGTGAACCTACTGGAGATATTAATTTATATGTTCACAACCAAATTTCAGTTTTGTAAATGGGTATTTGATATTTGGTAGTGCATGAATTAGGATGAATGTGTTGTTATGGAAAAGGGAAGCTTAGTATATCATATGTTTACTTGGTGGCAGATCTGTTTTATTTTGCAGAACTTTTTAAGGGTGGATCACACGTCTTCTTTTCTGTCCTCTTGGTGTGGCATCACTTATCACAGACACATTTTTTGGCCCTGCTTTTATTCTAGAAAAACATTTACATGAATAGTTTTACTGTGATTGTAACTTCATTCTGATACCACAACTTATTATCTATTCTGTGATTATAATTCTTTTTCATCCTATGCTTTAGGATGGCCGTTTTTGAATAATTGTTTCCTGACTTGTACTGTAAGGCTTTTACACTAGAGTCCCGTTTAACTAAAATCCGGGTTAATGGAATCGCTAAAAGTCGTGCTTGACCGTATTTTACGCGGGAGCACCAGAAAAGCACTTCTCAAATATTTTTGAATGATCCTTTTCATCATACAGTAGGTATTGCAAAATATTAAAGGGAGAAACTAACTTTTATTTCAATACACCAACAAAAAACGTACAGAACTGTATTTGATTTGGTCTAGCTGTTATTTACCAAAGAGTAAGTTCAGTGATGGTAAGGCCAGCTATTCACAGCAGTGCTACTGCTGTGATGTGTTGGCTGTACACAAACATTCGCCGCACATGATAATTGTGCACACTAAAGTATTGTGTACTCACTGTCTTTTTTAGGACGTACCCTGTGATGGTCATGAGACACCTGCCAGTTGAGATTTGTATTCAGTTAGATGTAGCTGATATTTTACTGTAAATTAATGCCTGTAGTTGTTTTGAAATCCAGTTATCCCACGTTAATCAAATTTCATTCAACTGAAACATCTTTGGTCCCAACAAATTCAGTTGAACAGGACTGTAGTGTATTTCATTGTGAGCCGTCTTTTCTTTGAAAAATTCTATATTATAAGTTGAATTAGCACACATTGCTAAATTTTATTATATTAGTTCTGCTGTAAGAACTGGTAGTTGTTTCCTTGTAATGCATTATACCAGTTTCAATGCAATGATTTTCATAGCAATTTTTTTGCATCATTGTAGACAGTATGCTGTGGCAAAAGCAATGTGCAGTCATTGCATGCCATGGGTGGTGGATTAAATTAGTCAAAGATAGCTGCTGGAAAAGTAGACAATTGCAAATTTTCTTACCTTATTTTAGAATTTTATGTGTTGAAGGAGATCATACTTCCTGTAAATGGAATAAGGGTGTATTCTCTTATACCACTGCTAAACGTGATTTGCAAAAATTCTGTGGTGGTAGGGCTTTCACTGCTTCATAAAACTGGAACCCATTGTTAGTGTCATGACAGTATTGTTCATTATTGATTCCTACTCCTTATTTAGTTTTCAACATCTCTGGCACCCTTATTAAGCTACTATTCTATGTTTGTTAGTTCTGTTGGTCACGTAATTGATTAGTTAATTAATTATGAGGGCAAGCAACATTGCTAATCATGTACTGAATATAGGGTTTTTTTTTTTGGTAAATGTATCTTGGTATATAAGCTAATTCCTGCACTTCATGTATAGTGAGTTGGCTGTGTATTACGGGCCATGTAGCTGTGAGTTTGCATTTGGGAGAAGGTGGGTTCAAACCCACCATTGGCAGTCTTGAAGATGATTTTCCATGGTTTCCCATTTTCACATCAGGGAAATGCGGGGGCTGTACCGTACTTAAGGCCACGTTCGCTTTTTTTCCTTGCCCCAGCCCTTCTACAGCCTTTCATTGCCGAAAACCTGAGTTCGTGCGATGTCAAACCACTAGCAAAAAATAAAAATAAAAAAATAAAAGAAATATATATATAAATTTAAGAAAATAAAATGTAGTGCAATGACAGTGTATAGTAATAGGACTCAATTGTAGGTGGTACTTTCCATAAAAACTACAGAAGAGTGACACAGATGCCTCATACAGCTAAGATCCTTGATATAGTCTTGGATAAACGAATAAGAGAATTGCCAAAGGAATACTTTGCAGACCACCAATATGGATTCAGACTAGGCAGGTCCACAATTGACCCAATATTTACACTACATCCAATGATTTAAAACTATTAGGAATATGGAAAGGTATGGAAAATCATGGAAATGATTTTTCTGTCTATAGAAAAGGAATATGAAAAGTGTTCCAAGCCTTTTGATACGGAACTCATCGATCGAGGCACAGATTGGAATGAAACAATGCAGATTGTAATAGCATTATATCAAAACACTATAGAGTTCTACATAATATTGGAGAAGATAATGATGAGAGAGCAAGTAAAATCTATGCTATTTGCTGACGACATCATAATAGTGGGATATGCTGAAGAGGGAATACAGGCATGAGTTTATTTATGAAATGAGGTATAAGAAATTTTGAAATGAAGATTATTGCTGTGAAAAGCAAGATTTTGGCCATGACAAGATGCAGCGTTGCCATTTCCTCCCAAGTTTTTCCCGTCCTTGTGTTCTAGACACAAGCTGTTTGGCAGATGTATTTTACGTGGTAAATATTTGGGTAGCATGATGTCACGGGATGGAAATTTAGATAGAGAAATTAATTTAATCCAGCAATCTGCAAGTTTCTACCTGTGCGTGAGAGACATGGAACAAATATGTGCCAATCAAGTGCAAGAAGGTTTTGTACTCATCCTGTTTTAAACCTACATTGACCTATGCTTCTGTGGCCTGGGCCCTGACTAAGCGAAACTGTAGTAAGATGCATGTAGCCGGAATAAGGTTTTCAAGGAGAATACAGGGAAAGACAAGACAAGATGGAATACGAAATGAGAAAGTAAGGAAAAAAGTGTGAGTTTGTAAGAAGAGATTGACGTAGCAGGCTGAAATGGTTTAAACGCATGACTAGAATGCCAAGGGAGAGAATTCCAAAGGAGAACATTTATGGATACGGTGACTGTGAAGAGGCCTAGGGGAAGTCTAGAATGAGGAGAATCAACTCTGTGATTGGCTGTATTGAAACTAGAGAAGTCTATAGCATTATAGTGCTAGAAAAGGAGTGGTGGATAGATTGAGCGAAGTGGAGGGCTGTGGTAGACTACCCTACCCAGAGAGAATCTGGAGAAGCAAGTCAAGGGAAGAAAATAAGAGGCTTTCCATGAATATTTGATATATTCAAACCCTGCTGGGAAAAAAAAAAAAAAAAAAAAAAAAAAAAAAAAAAAAAAAAAAAAAAAAAAAAAAAAAAACACATTTAACAGAAGACTCATGTTTGTTAAATTTAATCTGTTCTTCATATTGGGGAAATATGAACCCCATTGCCACAGTCTAGCATTACATTTGCTTGTGAGAAATATATATATATATATATATATATATATTAAAAAGTTACACCCTTAGGGAACAATTTCTGTGTCAGAAAGATTAAAATTAATACAATAAAATTAATATATTTAAGGATGAAAAAAAAACTATTATCACAGAATAGAAAATAAGTTGTGTTATCAGAATGAAGTTACCATCACAGTAAAACTATTAATGTAAACGTGGTTTTTAGAATAAAAGCAGGGACCCAAAGTCTGTCTTCCAGAGGAATCTCCTAAATGAAGAGTTTCAGTAATCAGGCCTGGTTTAAACTTAACATTTAAACCCTGTTTGTTCCACATGTTACTCACAAGGGATAATTTCAAGGCTCGGCATATTGTTAAAAGACGAGATAATGTGGCACTTGCAGAATTCAACTTCTCCTACACTGAAGACTGCACGATCCATATGCATGAATGATAAATGGTACAATTAGATTTACCAGATGTTGAAAATAGGTTTCACAGAATCATTCATTGGTTAAGTGATTACAGGTGGCTTTTTCTGTTTTTCTTTTTTAAATTTTTCTTCCTATCCAAACCTCTGCTGTCTACATAATGTACATCTGTAAACTGTTCAGTTCCTTTCAAACCTTACCTCTATTGGCTAGTTATTTATGGAACTAAACTCTCAAGTACTTAATTTTCTACTTTTTGTTTTGTTACTCAAGGTGCTGGTTGGCATTGTTATTATATTATATAAGCTATAGATATAATAAGCCGGCCCCGCGGTGTAGGGGTAGCGTGCCTGCCTCTTACCCGGAGGCCCCGGGTTCGATTCCCGGCCAGGTCAGGGATTTTTACCTGGACCTGAGGGCTGGTTCGAGGTCCACTCAGCCTACGTGATTAGAATTGAGGAGCTATCTGATGGTGAGATGGCGGCCCCGGTCTAGAAAGCCAAGAATAACGGCTGAGAGGAAGCGTCGTGCTGACCACACGACACCTCGTAATCTGCAGGCCTTCGGGCTGAGCAGCGGTCGCTTGGTAGGCCAAGGCCCTCCAAGGGCTGTAGTGCCATGGGGTTTGGTTTGGTTTGGTTAGATATAATATGTTCATGAACTGTACACATAATATTTATGAACTGTGTTCTTAAAAGTGATAGGAATTTTTTCACTGAGTACCTAAAGAAGTCATGGATAAGAGAATCAAAACTGTTGTGTGTAAGGACTTTTTCACAGAGTTCCTAAAGAAGGCATGGATGAGAGAATCAAAGTATTATATGTACTGTTCTCTTATAGCAAATCTGATTTTTTTTTTCTTCCATTTTTTAGCTCTTTGGTTAATCTAGAAGGTTTGGTGAAGTGCTTTTGATGCGTCTCATCAAATTTCTTTTCACTTCAAATTCTTTTGTGATATTTTAAGGGGTACATCAGTTACATGAAGGCCCTTCCAAATGCATGGTTGATTGTATAAGTAAGATGCAGATACAGTATTTAATAAAATTGTGGGCAGATCTTGGATTTGCATTACAATTTTCTTTTAATTTTGTTCTCTCTCTGTTTTGGCAATTATTCTGTAAGAATTCTGGTCTATTTTCACAGAATACCTTTAAGCATGCTTTATTTTGTTATTTAAGTATAGTCAAGCATTTCAAGATGTGCATTCTTGTTTTGTTTTTTAATTTATATCTATTGCTCAAATTCTCTTGATAATTATACAGGAATTTTTCTTGATTTAGAAAATCATCATAGTAAATAGGTCAGAAATCTAGGACCTCATTCTGCCTCGTACAATAATATTAGATAACAAGGTGGAGTTTCATACTAGTAGTTGGAATTCAGTGTCCATAATAGTTGTTACCAATAAAGGGTTTCATTCAATTGTTTTTGCCTTATATTTCAAGATTTACACAAAATCTTTGAGACGCTGTTGAATTTAGCAGATAGGTGGTCATATAATATCTGAAAAATAATCTTAAATTTGCTGCTTTGTTTGCATGTATGTATTTCTGGTGATACTTTTTTTTTTCAATGTGAAATGCAAATAAATCTGTCAATCCAAAGTAGTTTGGAATTTATGCAGCAATGTTCTGAAAATTTTGCAAGATGTTTTGTGTTATGGGTATTGTTTTAAGGGGGGGTGGGGGGTGGAAAGCAATAGGATTATAATCTCCTCATAGCATGATTGAAGATCTGATCTCTCAAAGAATGTTTTTTTAAATTTTTTATTTTTAAATATGCTATTTGTTTGGGGCGTTGACCTGTAGTATAGTATAATCTATTTGCTGAACATAACGGGCAGTTACCCAAATACATGTTCCCATAAAATAAAATAAAACATACAAATAAATAAATAATTCTAATCTAGCCCTACCCATTCATCTCTCGCATCTAAAACATCCTTAACTTTAATTATTTCAACAGTTCACTGCTTGCCGAATCTGCTGACTTCACATTTCATCATCCTCAGCACATGTGCTTACCTGCTCACCTACTGATTTAGCAGTTCTTAAAAACTGATCTGCTACCAAATAAATTCCAGTACACTTATGAGTCAACAGTTACATAATATCATACCCTATCACAATTGATTAAACCTTCTACAATTACAATATCTTATCAGATCTCTATCATAATTACCCTACACACACCTTCAAATTTTCAATGTCATTCCAACTTATTACACTTTGATATACCGAGCTCGATAGCTGCAGTCGCTTAAGTGCGGCCAGTATCCAGTATTCGGGAGATAGTAGGTTCGAACCTCACTGTCGGCAGCCCTGAAAATGGTTTTCCGTGGTTTCCCATTTTCACACCAGGCAAATGCTGGGGCTGTACCTTAATTAAGGCCACGGTCGCTTCCTTTCCACTTCTAGCCCTTTCCTGTCCCATCGTCGCCGTAAGACCTATCTGTGTCGGTGCGACGTAAAAAAACAACTAGCAGCACTTTGATATAATAGTCCTTCACTCACAATTCACACTTGACCACACTCATCTACTCTACTCATAACAAATAGAATATTTTATCACTTTTATACACTCCTCTCACTTTGCACCGTTCACTCTTTCACCTTTCTTCCTATGCACCTTCCTCTCACAACTTTCTTTTGCAAATTCTCTTAATCGCACGTAAATATCCGTTTAAATCTCCTCCGTCCTCTCATTGTCTGATAATCCACCTTACAATTTTCTGCTCATCCTCTTTTTCTAATAGTTCACAATGTTTGGCACTCAACAATATATTTCTTACCTTTCTCATATCTTCACAATTACCAATTAAGTGACAGTCGTTGCCTACTATCCCACATAATACACATACTGTATTATATCTACCCTTTAACCAACTCTTATTCTTGTATAGTCCCATCAACCACCATATTAACCCTCCTCTATTTAACCTATCCACATATCTAATATTTATCCCTGTCACTTCCATTACTTTATTAAAAACACTAAGCGATCCTCCTTGCCTACTTTCTTCTAATAATTTCTGCTTTTGTATATCTCTAATCCTCCTCGAAAGCACCCTCAGTCTCTAGCTTCTTTCTTCATCCAAACCTCTTCCCACATGTACCTCAATCCTACCTTCCCCAGGTATCCTTTAATTTTTTTTAGCCAGCACCCCTTATACATGCTCTTTAATTGTTGCTTGTACGCAGTTTGTTGCAGCACCCTCCCACCTTCTTCCCTTTTCAAAATTATCCAGTATTTAACTACTCTTACCACACACTCCAGCTCTATATCTTCCTCACACATTAATTCCACCCCTGCATTTGCTGTGCACTGAGGGAGCCCCATCACAGCCTCACCAAATTTGCTAATAATTTGTCTTAAGTCTACTCTCTTTTCCTCCAGCCCCCATACATTATCCTACCAAATTCAACCGTTCTTAATACATGGTGTTTCAAAAAGGATATACGTATTTCAATTGCATATATTTAATAAACTGTAAGAAATACGAATATGAAACTTTACACACATATTTACGAACCTCTCAAGTTCAGATTACAGATGTCCAATATGTCCTCCATTAGCGACACGAAAACAATATAACATCGATACTCAAATTCCTCCCATACTTGGGCAAACATGTCCTTCGTCACTGATGTTATAGCAGTATGGATCTGGTTCTTCAACTCTTCCAGGTTCTGTGGGAGTGGTGGTACATAAACGTTGTCTTTAATGAAACCCCACAGGAAGAAGTCACAGGGTGTCCAATCCAGTGACCGTGGAGCCCAGCTGAGATATGATAAGTCGCCAGCTCCTTGACGACCAGTCCAACAGTTTGGTAGAGTTTCATTTAGATATTCACACACTTGGCGACTCCAGTGAGGGGGTGCCCTGTCATGTTGAAAAATGAGGTTGTCTTCGTGTAGCCCCGGAAGCAACCAGTTTTGTAACATAGCGAGGTACTGCTGACCGTTAACTGTGTTTCCATCAAAGAAGAGTGGGGCGTAAACAGATGATCGGGATATCACACAAAACACATTGACTTTGGGGGAATCTCGTACATGTTCAATGATTTCACATGTGTCCTGTACGCCCCAAATTTGAACATTGTGTTTGTTCACCTGACCACTAACATGGAAAGTCGCTTCATCACTGAACACGATGTGTTGTGGGAAAGTGTTATCATTGTCAACAGCATCAAGAATCTTGTTACAAAATGCCACACGTTTGCGTTTGTCATCAGGGCGCAGAGTTTGTAACAGCTGTAACTTGTACGGCTTCATAACCAACCGACCTCTCAAAACGCGCCAAATTATTGTTGTAGGCAGTTGTAACTCCTCACTCTCACGGCGTGTTGATTTTGAAGGACTACATTTTCTTCAGGAACACGAGGGCGGCCAGGACTCTTTCCTTTACATACACATCCTGTATCTACAGACTGTCGATACCATCTGCGAATGTTCCACCCATTCAGAGGATCAATTTGGAACCTCAACCTGAAACGTCTTTGCACTGTAATAACGGAATTGCACTTCTCAAACTCGAGAAAACAAAATGATTTCTGCTGCGGAGTAGCCATTTTAAACATTTGACAGTTACCAAGCGAAACAGAAGACAATTGACATCTAGCAGCTATTAATATAAACTAGACTAGGTATTCATTTCTCCAATAGCCGAGCCGCGGCGCACCGATCGATAGTTTGGACAAAATAATACTTTGTAATACGTATATTCTTTTTGAAACACCCTGTACTAACCTCAGAGTTTTATAGCTAATTCCCGGAAATTTGGCCACTAAGTATTTGACTGAGGCTAGGGCTGCCATCCCCTTACGTCTCGCTCTTCTAATTTGATCCTCCCAACACCCTTTTCTGTTAAAAATCACTCCTAGATATTCCATCTAACTTACTTGTTCCAGCCTCTTTCCCTGCACCATCCAAATCACTTCTATTTCCTTCCTTTATGTGCCTGCGCAACTAACAGAATTTACGTGACGGAACCTGTACAGAAGGTGGCTACCACTTATCTCACGTTATCACTGAAATCAAATCCACAATCTAGTAGGAAAACCTGACTCGGGGTCATGTAACATAGATCGAGTGTACTCGGGACAATTTTATTATCGTTAAACTAGCAGGTTGCTATACACCAATGAGTCGGTTTAATACATCAAATGTAGTAATTGCTATCACCGCAAAACCAAAATAAATATATGGGCTAAATCCCATTGCCAGTCTCTTGTCTATGCAAATATCATTGGTACGTTTTGCCTTTAAAAGAATGTAACCCTTATCACACATTTATTTAAATAATAATTTAATGTCACATTTAGTCGTCGCAGTTAGGAATTTCATCCTAATTTAATTTTACATTATAAGTTACATTAAATTAATTAATTATTCAGACCTTATCCAGATGAACCTTTCTAACTCTCAAGTAGTGAATATCCAATAGGTGATTGATTTATCCTATAACAAGCAAAAAGAAATGTCATAAGGAGAAAAACTCTTATCCCAATCCCGACTGAAATAATTTAAACTACAATTTAACGATGAGGTCCATGATTTTAACACATTAAAGACGGGTTACGTTAATTAACATAGTTTCGTACTGGTGCACGAAGACCAGCTACATAAATTATCGTTTTCTCACCTTGCTTCATTCTTGAGTACTTATATCCTCTCCGCCGCTTATTAATCGAAATATTTCGTGTCGTTTACAAACTAAAGTTTTTGTTGATCGGAATTTGGATAGATATATTCTTTCCTTGACAATGCTTTTGGCACAGGAAGTGTGGATGGTTTCATAACACTCAGTACCACGTGGCCGATCGTATTGACAGGTGTCAGCATGGTGCGCCGTAGCAGACAGCTTGAACGATGATGAAATATTTGGAGAATTGCATGCTGATAGTTTATCTGATGTCCGTTGTGATTTCGAAAATGTTAGTATTAGTGATTGTGAAGATGTGTGTTCGTCAACATTAAAATATACGCGCGGAATTGAAAGTGCGACATTCAGTTCAGGCGGGTCTGTTGACGGCGA